>NC_088105.1:5440708-5743739 GCF_036370855.1 Dromaius novaehollandiae | reverse complement strand
GTTATCTCCTGTAGAAATGAGCTGAGCAAAAGATCTGTAGCAGGATTTGAAAATAACCTTTGTTATTATATGCCATTACCTCATAAGAATCAAAATACATGGGCCACTAATGACAATGAACAAGAACAATACAGTGTCTTGAACAATCTGTTCAATGTATTTCCAGTCTCTAGCATACATTTAAAACACAGCAATATTACAAGCATTTATCATTTGTCTGGGCTATGGAGCTAATGAGATAGAAAAAAACATGAAGAATTTGGATGGATGAACTCCATTTACTTAATTTCCAACTCAAACATAATGATATGAAAAATAAGTAACGCACGTATGAGGTCCTTTTTTACAGTTCTTGCCTTGCAACGGTTTGGGTCATTACAGAGCACAGCAGGTCTGTTTTTGTCAGCAGCAGCCCTCACCCTTGCAACATTTCTACTTCTCCCAGGCTGGTGGGAGATTCATATTAGAAAGATTTCAGGTGTTGTTCTCAGTCACAAAGGAGAGGAGGCAGGGAAAAAGATGTCTCTTTCTTCATTTATTTGGTTGCGTTCTCCATTTGTCAAAGCAGTGGAGCACAAACTTCAAATTTATTTTGTGAAGTGCTCTAGAATCTGCTTGTTTTTAAGCATGTGCTTAAGTACTTCAGCAAACAAGGACGGCACCATGTTTTGATTGCTCTTTAGCGTGTGTTTTGCTGAATCACGTGGCTGCAGTAATTTATACATTTAAGGTAGTACAAATGCCTTTACCATGAGCCCTGGTTTTCAGCTGCTTTTTTTTTTTTTTTTTTTTAATGACATTGCAATGAAAGCAAATCTAGTCTTAGGGCCCGATTCAGAAAACATGTGCATCCTGGTTTGAGTTAGCTGTCACGTTTTTGCCCAACCTTAGAGATAACATTCCCTTTTGCGTGGAAATCTCCGACACAGCAGAACATTCGGTCATGTTCTTGCTTGAAACGCTGGGAGAGCAGAAATCTTTTTCTGCTTGCTGTTTCGGATAGAGGCGTGAAAAGCAACACTGACAAAACATATGCACATAGGATAATGTCAATCCCAGTCAGTTATGTGCTTTACATGGTGAGGTAAAGAAAACCTAATGTATTATTGCCCTTGAGCACTGTGTGGACTGTCCAGAGGCAGTAGAAGGTCATCTCAACCAATTACTGGAATTTATTGGATAATTCAGTGTTAGAATAAAAAGGAATTGGGAGCTTTTTTTTTTTTTTTTTTTTTTTTTTTTTTTTTTGAGGCAATGAGCATTGTAGTAGGCTGAATAAATTCTGCAGCTAAGGGCTGATGTGTGTATTCGTCCAGACATGATCAGCATAGAGTTAACCAATCTGTATCATACAACTGTACCTTACAAATAATGATGCAATCATTGGCTACTCTAAGAAATAACTAGAGTATGATTTTTTTTTTTTTTTGGTCAAATTCAACAGTCAGCACTATTGACTTACTAGGGCGAAGAACTGCATAAGTAGGAAAAAAAATGCAGTTATGAGTCTATGAAGAAATCATTTACAGTGTCTCTGATTTCTGAATGAAAAAAAAACTTCTCCGTACAATTAAAAATGGTGAGAAAGCAAGGACTATTTAGCTTGCTGTTCTACTTGCAAAAATAAAAGGAATTCCTGATCATGAATTTTCCTGCCACGAGAGGAAAAAAAAAAAAAGATCAGTGGAGTATAACAGAGAAAGCTGTGCTACCATAACTCGGAAAAAAGTTACTCACTAAAAAAGTGATCCTCAACCCCAGGTGTTGTGATTGGAAAAATATATGTGGTTTAGTTTCTTATAGATTAGTCAGACCTATTGCTCGAGCATATTTAGTTTTCTGTAGGCCTCCAAGACCAGTTTTGGAGCTGGAGAAGCCAGAGGTGATGCCTCCGCATTTGAGGATTTTTTGAAATGGAGAATCGCTGCGTCAGCCAAGTACCGTCACTCCCTGCAGCATTCCCACTCCGCTAATCTGAAATTACTGTTAAATACGTACTTATTTGCGATCCTAAGCAAGGTAGGAAGGCATATAAAATATCCACGTAAATTAGAAAGTAAGCACAATTTATATGCATTTATACAGGAAAATAATGGAAAGAAGCACAAAGTCCTAAGAAGGTTCATTCTCACACTAATAGTACAGAGTTAAGCTGGCTTTTGGTGCAACACTTTATTTCCAGGTAGCTTTCAATCACTGCCATGTTGCGCTACTAAATGAGTTTTTTTCATTTTACTTCTGTTCTCGGTTATTCACTTATTTCCATAAGAACTGAACACAGTTTGTGCTTTTCTATTTGTAGGAGAACACACACAGAAATCAGCTGTGCACAGAAATATGGAGGCTTTGGAGGACTCCTTTTGCTCCGTGATTATGCTGCAAAACGTGCATGGGATTGGCGAGCCCAGTAGGGGTTAGATAGAGCCCCTGCTGGAGGTGGATAATACTATTTATTGGTATTTGATATCTTAAGTGAAGCTCAACACTTAGGTAACGCAGGTGGTGATTTGCTTGGGGACCAAAACAGCTTTAGCACCCGTTAGTAACAGCCAGCGTATGCCGTGTGACGAAGCTGTGGTTTTGCAGCTAAACTCTCCCAGTTGCCGCGGTTGGGGATAGACTGTGCCTCCATCCTCCACTTATGCACACAGCTGATAAGTATGACCGAAGGATCTTATCGTTGCCTTAGTCCCTCATTCCCATTGCCTGCTATTATCTCCTATGCTTACTTGTTATGCGTTGATCCCAGTGAGGTTGGGATTTTTTATTTTTTAGTGGTTAAGAGCTCTGCCTTATTGTACGCTTGCAAGGCAGCCTCAGCGGGGCTCCCATGCCGCCCAGTTGTGTCGTGCTGGCCCCACAGAAGGAGAAGGGGTGCTGATACTTTTTTCCCTAGTTGCTTTCAGATTAGACGCAATCCAAAACATCTCTCTGTTCCTGGATCTTTCACATCCTCCCTGTCCTGCCTTGCAGGTTTGTTGGCTAATTAAAGTCAGCTTGCTGACTAACCACTTCACTAGATCTGAGAAAATTTGCTCCAATTCATCCTTCTCTTTCTACATGCCATTTTCTGAAGAAATTCATCAGTCTAGTTCAGGTTCAGTCATAAATATATTCTCTGGACTGCACAGAAACTGCATATAATGACGCCATTACCTAAATGTTGACTCAGATCTTCTAATCCTTCCAGTATGTCTCATCCATACAATACAAAGCCCATCTCATTTTCAAATGTCTACAAGGAGATGAACTTAGCAAAAGGCAAGGATTCTCAGCAGATCTTTTTTTTTTTTTTTTTTTTTTTTTCCTTTTCCAAATGCTAAATGCTTCATTAGAATAGCAGGATAAAACCCTTTCAAATATTTTTAAATATCTCATTCTTTCAGCACTGTGGATCATTTATCTGATATGTTTGTATGTAGCTGGTCTTTTTATAGTGCAAGGTACCATAAGCATCAGTTGATAATAAGGTTCCTAATAAAGAAAGAAATACTTCATGTTTGTCACAGGTGATTATGGTGCACTTTGCAATGGCTTAGTTAAACAATTTCTCTTCCTATAGGGCTGTAAAGTGGGCAAGCAGCAAAGACAAATTCTTGTGCAAAGTTTGCCAATGTATCCACAGTTTACAACAGTTCTGGGAGTATTTTCCATTCTCAAATCAGCAATTGGAACAATGAAGTCATTTTGAGTTATGCGGTTTCTTAATGTGCTCTTTGCACAGCAATTACTGTATCGTCACCTGCAACATATTGCAGGGCTGGAAAATTAAAACAATTATCCTAGCAAGTTTTCTATGGGATTTTTTGTCCAAGTTAACTAAAGTACACTTACATTGATCCTACCAGCCACTCCATGAAAATCTACTTTTAACCCCAAAGTTGTTCTCATCCTACTTAGATGCTTCCCAGTATTATTTAAAGAATCCTCACTCAAAATATGTCACTGCAATGACTGATGTCTCTAGCCAGCCTCAAATACAGTTTTGTCTTGGTCACAAGCAATTCTTCCCAGAGGCAAATACATAATCTGACACACACACACCCCAAAAGCAAAAATATTAAAAACATCCAATCTCTGCTAGCTTGAAAAGTTTCTTTAAAACTTCTTTCGATAATGTTTCATCAGTAAGGTGAGATTTCTAACCACATTCACGCCGGCCTAGTTCTGCACCACTGAGGCTGGTAAAAACTGTATATGAACCACGGAGAAGGAGAATTGACTTTCCAGATGTATTTACGGCGAGATGAAGGGACACCCTATATTCACTGCAAGGGTCTTGAGTTTGCTTGATGCTTTTCACAACGCTTAAGTACGGGTTTGTCTTTGCTCAGGTGCTTATGTGCTGTCTCGAACAGAAATGGATCAAAAAATATGCCTGAGTGCTTTCCTGAACTACAGCCAAAATCTATACGCAAATGAAAGAGAGTCTGTTCTAGTTTATTGTAAAGATATTATTGGTGGAGAAAAAAAAGAAAAAGAAAATTGGCGAGCACTTCTGTAAGTTGTCAAAGCAGGTGATGAAATAAATATAAAGTCAGGAGAGAAGAGGTCCTCTTCTTTGCATGCCAACATCTTCAGCTATGACTGTAGGAGACACAATAGAAATTTCTGTACTACTTTATCAAGTTTGTTAATTTGCCTCTTCTCTGAAATGCTCATAAAAGAAAGATCAGCGTAAGAGTACAAGATAATTTCTGTCCAGTGCCAAAGTACAGTGAAAATACAGGGAAATAAAAAAGTAATTACTATAAGTGTAAAGGACTAAATACTCAGAGGGCAAATACAGTAAAAATGTACAAACTTACCGTGGCATGATACACAGAAAAAGATACAAAGCAGGCTTAAGTTTTTTCCCCAGAGTGTTCTTGAGAGAGGGAGGTGCACCAGAGGATGCAGGGCATGAAAATGTATTTATTCCTTTCTATGCAAACAACAGGGGGTTTTTTTTGTATTAAAGATTATTTTAACTTCAGATTAGAAAGCAGCTTCCACTCCCTGCTGAAAAACACCACCAAACAAATAAAAGTTCCAAAAGAGAGGGCAAAAATGCAGTGCCTGGTGCCCATACAACGGGCTGACTACTTTGGTATATACTGGCAACACAAAGTGGATCTATATGCCTTGACCTCAGATTTCCTCTGTGGTAGGGGACTGTCTTCAAGGAGTTTAGAAGCATCTTAGCTCCTATATTAATCAACCTTTCTTCATGTCCCATGTGAACAGAGGGTAGGATGCTATCCAAGACAGCGGTTCTCAAATTATCACTGGCTCCGGACTCACAACACCACTTGCAGTTGCACTGCTGGAAGCATGATTTCTAGTTTGGGAGCTGTTGGTCTGAGGGAAAGACCAGATGGTCTCTGTCTTGAGACAGAGTTTAGATTTGGAGGAGCACAAGGTCAATTCTGGACTTCACCTGGACTTCAAATGGCATGCAGTGCTGCGTTAGGCTGGTCAAGGGACTGGGGCCATAATCCTCTGTACAGCAATCTGAATCTGAACAGAAACACAAAATGTCAAGCAGTTCTGAGCTTTAAGTGTAGGCTCAAGAGTCAGAGATGCAGTAGATCTTGCATTTGGTTATACAGAGCAACATCGTGCCAGTGACCCTGACAGAGCATAGCCAGCAAAGGCATTAAACCAGCTTTCCAACATCTTTTGAGTGTTCATCAATGGCCTCATGCTCTGATGACATCCCAGTCCCAACCTAATGCCACATTTAGGGGTGGAGGCACCAACATCAACATTAGTGAACTCTGTCATGCAGTGGAAGAGGATTTGTAGACTGAAAGAGTTAGTGCTGAGGACCTGAAGGCCACACTATATGCATTTCAGGAAGAGAGGTGGGGTTACCTCAGATGGGCTCTACTCTGGTGCTGTGGATTGACTGTCCACTAATACTTAGAGTGAGTGTCCTGCTTTAATTTTATTAATCAAGATTCCAGTTTGGGATACCTAAGACTGCTCCATGGTGAGAATCAAAGTGCGGTAAGCGGGGATGATGAACAGGTTCATTTTAAAAGCACACTCCTGATTTGAATTAAAATACTAATGTTGACACATTCATTGCATTTTTAGTTAGAGCATTGAAAGCCGTTAGGCCATCTATTCGAGGACCCTAGATGCCAGCTAAAATTCTGTATGACATGAACTAGGAGCACCTTGCCATCAGAAATTCCAGCCCTGTGAGGTACAGCAAGCACAGACTGATCTGAGAAATTTAACCTTTGCCTCCTTGACAAATTCATAAAAGAAGTGTCACCAATCAACCACAATTTTTTTCTTTCATTATTTTCTCCTGACTCTTTGGTTGTCTATACTTCTGCTACTTTATCTTTTCTTTCCAGAGTAATAATGCATGATCATCAGAAAGTCTTTGTGTGTATATTATTGTTTCTAAAATGTATTCTCAATGCACTGTATACATAAGAATTCAATACTGACAAACAAATCCCAGAGTCTGCTGTCAGTCTTGATTGTGCTTGATTTAGCTGTGGCCTTTTTCACAATCAATCAAAATGTCCTTATCACCTTCCTGCATTGTACAGCAGCTGGCATTCAGTCTTCCCAACCTCTATTTTTGGATTATATAGGGAGTAATTGCCTTGGGACTAGAAGTATATTACAAGGAATTTGTAATGGGGAGGCACAGGCCCTTAGGGGCTTTATGGGAACAGTTCAGGAGTATGCTGAACTGATTTTTACAAAGAAGATTAAAACTAGCCCCATTTTATCAAGGAGCCTAGTGATGATGATGGTCATCTAATGGCTGGGCAGGAAGCCATCAGCTGCTCCGAGAGTACACTGCAATCCATCGAAAGAGTCCCCAAGCACCCATCAGTTCTGTGCTTTCCAGTGTCAGTCTAAGTGTATATAACACGTGCCAACAAGGTGTGTGAAAATCCTCAGAACAAAAATCCTCTGAGTGAAATGGTCATCATTTTGGTTCTTTCATCCACTTCTTGTTGCTTTTGCTTTGGATCAGATCAAAAATCATCCATGGGGTAAAGCAGCCCCTCTCTGGAAAAAGTTTTGGTCTTTTGGAATCTCCTACTCCATGACTTTCCCGATAACGATATGACAGGTGACTGAGAGGATGCCTTGTTTACCTGTCTTTGTGGACCACGTCTTTGTGAAACCACTAAGGCCCTCAAAGACATGTAGATGCTCACAGCAACGGTATTTCTAGCGTTGTCCTGGGTTGGAGGAAACAAGGTTGTTATGGTTTGCATTCACCTGGCTCAGACCTGTGTCAGTTATATTCCGATTCTTTTTGGCAGGATTTAGCTAAGGAATTAGGTCTGGAAGGGAGCAGGCAATGACCTGCAGGCAAGCAGCGTTGACAGTCAGGGAACATGGGCTCCGGAAAAAAAACCACAAAACCAAAAAAACAAGGAGAAGGCCAAAATGACAGGATAGAGTTACTATGACATTTAATTTCACTCTCCATATTTTTCAAATGAATGTGTGCTCCTTTTTTTTTCCCCCCGCAATATTACCTTTTCAATCACAGTGACATTTCCAGGCAGTTTTGGGGAATGTTTTAACCACTTCACTTCTCATCTCCATCCAGAAAGAATTTGATCCTTGAGTGTGTTTGTATGTTATTCTTCATTTCCTACAGTCACTTTTTGTCGTAGACAGTTCCATAGCCCAGAATCCAGAACATGTAATGGAGCCTGTGCATTACACTATATTGCACTTCAATAAGGTTAAAGTCACAGTGCTGTTTGTAGCATAACTGTATTTTTCAGACCTGTTGGCTGCATCAATTTCAACATTAAAATTCTGATTTTTTTCCTCCTCTTTATTGGTATAATTTGACAAATAACACCCTCTAGTAATCTTGTAGTATTCCCTGTGCTGCAGTATAGGAACCATCTGCCCATCCTGAATAAGCTTAGGATAATTTTTCCCAAGCTTCCCACGCAAACATTTTTGCCATGAGTAGGTTATTCATCAAGATTAGTTGTTTTGGGGGAAATGGGGCAAGGGAGTAGAAATAAAGCTTCTAATGGGGAGCCAGATGTATAGGAAATACTTACTATAAAAGAAAATAAGTAAAAGTGTCACAAGCAAAAATATAGTTTCTTTGGAAAGGGTGTCTCACCTCCATCCTCAGCAAAAGTAGTGAAGCTTTCCTTGCTGATCTGAATTGCTTGTGCTGCTGATCTAGACCGGGTACACATATCTACCTATATTATAGAATAAGAAAGCAATATTCTAATTCATGGTGTGCTTTCTCAAAACAATATTAGAAGCATGAGATAGACAAAGTCTTTTTTCCAGGCATCACAGTTATACCCTTGATTCATACAGCTGTGTATTTGTTCTACTTTCCTTTCATGGTAGTCGTTTTAGAATTAATGGGACCTCTTTGTGGTAGCAAGACTAAAACATGTGTTTGAATTTCAAACTTTTACTGGAAAAGGGACTTCAGCTACTATCAGGAAGACAGTTTTGCTGATAGTACAGTGGACAAAGTTACCTAAGGTCCTATCTCTCTGGTATCTACTACTCCACACAAGAAGAAGCCGTTTGTTTATCTTAAAATCCAATTTATTTGCAGCCTGATGGAGAGTGTACATTTTCCGTTAAAATAAAGAGATTTGGAAAAAGCGCAGGTAATAGGAGCCTTTATTAGATGTAAAAATTAATGTCATACAAATAATTACTAAAGGATATGAAAATCCATGTGTAGGCCATACACACTACAAGAATGATATAAAAAGAAATTAGAATGGGAAAGGCATAGCAATCAACTCACTAAATCTGTAATTTGGCTACTTACATGCATTTATTTTATATATTCATCTATCTCAACAAATTAACAGAGGCTGTCTTAGAAATTTGTCATTTTTGCTGACAGATCCAACAGCTCATAAAGTTTAGCCTTTTAGAAGAAAGAAAATAAGTAAGAGAGCCACAGTCAAAAATACAGAGCCTCTGAAATGGCTCAAATCTCAGCAAAAATAGTCAAGTTCTTTTTCCTGATCTCAGCTGAGTATAGCGGATAAAATCCTGCACTGGTATTATATCAGATTAATTGACTCTGATAGTAGCGCATGGATTGCACCAGCTAAGCATCTGGCCCACTTGAGCTGCTCAAATTAAAATGTTGAAAAACATACACACGCACACACTGTAGCCCAGAAAACATGATTTCTACCATTACTAACAAAAGCTCACAGGCTTTGTTTTAGCTTGACAGTGCAGTGTCTTGGGACTTATCTGAGCTTGTCTTGGCCTGAGCTGGTTTGAGCTTGTCTACTGCTCAGTTATCTGTTGTCTACCCTGTAGCTGCCATATGTCAATAGCACTCTGTCAAAGCCATATGTGATGAAGGTCTGACAAAGCCATACGGTCACTAGTAACAAATAATAGCCATTTGTGTGGTTTGAGGCTGGAGTGGACTAGCGTGCAGCTTTCAAACTTTAGCCAGGAACCAGTGAGAAGAAGGCAGACCGTGTTAAAGAGAATATACAAGAGTATCCCCAAACAGACCCCATGGAATAAGAAACCTTCATCATGGACATCATAATCCTCCCAGCCAAGATCTCAGGATGACAATTACTGATGGTAAACCTCCCTCCCTACATACATATAAATTCTTATGTTTATATCAAAAAAACACCTGCGTTCAGACTGCAACATGACCTTCACGCCTAGGCTAGGGGTTATAAATCTCTTCATCCTGCCTTTGATCAGTGACTCCCAGTGCATGCTCGATGAAGCATGACACACATCAACCCTAGAGGGAATGAGTGGAGAGAACATGGACACGACTCACACCACTACTACCCCTCTCAGACACCCCCAACATAGCTAAGAGACATATAACTCTGACAAACACTCTTCCCAGGACTGCTTTTGGGTTGAGTCTTAGAAAGAGTGAAGCCTTTAAAAAGGAGTATAGGCCAGTGCCCAGCCAATACTCATTTTTCCTTTGCTGTCAGATAATTTAAGCAAACTATGTAGCAGGAGCTGCTGTGGCTAGGTTTATCATGCAAGGAGGACATAGAAATGAACCATGACAACTTCATGTTTGTCAAAAAAATAAATAAACACCTATTGGGATTAAGGCTCAAAAAGAATACTACGAAACAGCTGCCTGAAGAAGCAGAGGTAGATGCGGAGCCTGGGAGAAATATTTTGGGGAATTTGTACAAAACTTAGGCAGGAAAGGCCTCATCAGAGAAGTGGGAAATATTAAGTGTCTCTGAAAATTTCTTGAACAGGGTTGAGGAGTGTGAGACTTCCTGAGCACCATACCGAGGAGTACAGATGGGGTAGAGCAACATCGTCTTAGAAAGTGGCAATAGACATCCTGATTTGGGGCTAACAGGACCTGGGTGAGACATTTGCTCTCCCTGGCTACATTACTGCAAAGAAGAATCCATATCCATGGAGTCTTCTTGACCTTAAAAAAATTTCCAGAGATTTTCAATGAGCAAGTTCAGTCGTGGTACTGTCATGCAGCACTTGGTATAGCCCAGATAACAACTGTACCGCTTTTCTGTTTCTGATGACCTCTGCACAACATAGGTTGTATCTTTTTGTTGTTATAATTTTTAAAATCATTGACTTAATGACCACAGCATTGGCTTCCTAATTTTAGATGAAGTACCTTTTCATTATTATTTTTAGCCATCTTCCCAGCCATAGGACAACACTCCATATTCTTAAACACTACAATTTTTCAGCCTGGGCCATGATAAATACATGACTGTGTGGCAAAATAAATAAGAACTAGCTTCTCACCATTTATATTAAAACACTATACTTACAGCAGTGGCTCAGAACACTACATCTGGCAGCAGTACTTCTTTAACGCTCTGGGCCACTACTGTAGAACAGTCTTATTTTTATAAGCTGATGGAAAGATTAGGTGTCAAATTTAATAAACCCTTTGGCTCTTTTTCTATTATTCTGTGCTGTGGGTCACCTCTGCTTTGAAATAGAATATTTTTTCATTCAGTGGTGGCAATAATCCAAATATATAAACCACCACATATCATTTGATATAATTTGCATTGATTGGCAGGTTTAAAGCTAACCTGTTCTAATGAATTTCTGAATATGTAATATAAGTGGTTCAGACAGAGTACGGTAAAAATCTTGTTAGAAAAGCATGGGGAAAGCTGCATTTGGTTGGACAGAAAGTTCATTTCTTCTCACTAAAAGATTCTGAAAACTGAGTATGACTCCAGACTTAAGGAGAACAATTCAAATATTTTTCCTAATAAGCATGATGGTACTTAGTAGACTAACTAGCCAGTGCCTGCACACCTTAATAGGGAGAAGTCTCTTTTCCGCATTAATACAAACTCTTCAGATGTTACTATATCACGAGGTGAGCTGTATATGAAGCCTTCATCAGCATGGTGCTGCTGGCTGCTAGAAAAAGTAAATTTATCAAAGACTGGAATGTCTTTGTAGGAACGTGCTTGTTCTGACTAAAGTTTCACAAGGAAAGATCCTGGAGAGAGTTTTTCTGTATGGCTTAACTATCAAAAAATAATTAATAGCCTTGTAGCTATATGAAATTGTATTTCAAGACCTATGGTCTTACTCAGGTGGAACAGAGACATTGGTCTCACAGGCCATCTGTGTGACCAGACTAATGGCCTGTTATCTATTTACTTTTCCCTTTGCCCACCAAGAGGTCTTGGTTTCATCTAAGTGCTGTACAAAAAAGTGGATATCTCAGTTTTTTTCAGTGTAGAGTGCTTCATGTCCAGCTTAAAAGGTTTTATGGGATAATTGCACAAAGGAATGATCTTGACATGGGATATGAAATCAAAATCTCTTCTAATGGTTTAAGTGAAAGACAAAAATATCCTGTAGCATTTCTTGAAAATATTAAAGAAAGCATGAGAAGGCATTGAAAGCTCTCTGGAAGAAGCAATACTAAGTCCTGCAGCATATAGGTGCTGCTCTTGTCATCACTGACACTGACTTTATTTTCATGAAAGCAATGTGACCTATTTGTAAACGGGCATGAATTAGTAGGATTAAAACACTGCAATCGGCAAGGTCTAGTGAAAGGAGAGACTTCCCAGGCATAAGAGATAAGCAGGAGGTTGAAAGACGAGAATATTCCCCAGCCAGTACATTAAAATGGGCATTTGGGTTTGGGTAATTGGTCGGGAAAAAGGCTGCCTGGAAAGCACGGAATCAGAGGACAGGGTGTAATGAAAATGCTTTCAGCCTCTCACAACAGTATCTTAAACATCTCTACAAGCACTTGAAGAAATGAGGTGGGAAGAGAGTGAAGCTGATGATTTTTGTTAATAATGTGTCTGCTGAAATTCAAAATATAAGCCTTCTATACCTCAAAATTCCTAGGATAACAACGAGTTTCTCACACAGGGAGTCATATTTTCCCTCTGGTGTTCCTGTATTTTTCTATTGTGTCTGTGTTCATGGTTCTTTTCTTTATTCATGGAGTCAGGGGAAGGGAATCAGTTCCTCATGAAATAGAGTACAGAAAGTATTTTTGCTTCCTGGCAAAAAACTTGAATAATACATTCGACTTATAAAAGTCTGTATAGCCTGAGAGAGGAACAAGGTCAGAAGACGCTCAGACAGCAAACACACCTCAGACCCTATTACTTATAATGATACAATACTTTATGTACAGCTTTTTTATTCTCAATTGCACGTTTCATCCGCCAGGCTAAACTTTTATTCAAACTTGCACATCCAGCACGGCTGCCTATAATTTCACAGGCTTCATTCTGGGCAAGGTAAAATATTCCTAAGTGTTTTCTTTTTTTTTTTTTTTTTTTTTTTTAAAGCTGTGATAATGGAGTGCAGGTGGAGCTCATTTGGAGTAATGAGGTTCTGAATGGGAGTTTTGTAAACAGAACACTTTTTGAGACCTAACAGCTCAGCCAATTCACATGCTGTTCCTAAATGGTTTGTTTTGTTCCTTCTGAACTCAAGTGGAAATGCAGATTTCTTCTGGTGATGATGGTGCGAGGGAGGCACAAATTGCCAGGTTGCCACTTAAGCTGGAGAAGGATTCACTTCACTCTTTCTATGCTTGGGCAATGCTTGGCTCCCATAATCAGAGAGATCCAAGCCACTCAGGCAAGCGAATGAGTTTGGAAACGGGATTTTTTGGAATCATTTTGGGCACTCCATTCCATCACAGTCACAGAGGCAGCTGCCCACAAGCAGAGGGTTCTTTAACACAGTGTTCAGCGAGCTCAGGTTCAGAGCTCAGCTTGTACAAAGGCTTGCTTTAATCCATGGTTGATAACCTTCTCTGTAAGAAAATATCCTGTAAGGAGCAAAAAGTAGTTGTGACAACTGCTGAGCAATTTAATCCTAAACTGTACAGGACAGGGAATGCTATTCTGGGCACAAACACAAGAGATCCTATCTGACACTACTTGGCCTAGCAATGCCCATAATTAGCTATAGAATATCTATATTCTGTATTATTATATCAAGTACTTTCCCAAAGAATGGATATCAAGTACATTCCATATATCCAAAGAATGGATATGAAGTGGATATAAAGTATATTCCCAAAAATCTTGAGCCACTTGATTTCTGAGTCATCATTTGGAGTGATCCATCACATTTCCTCGAATGAAAAAAAAGGGTACAAGCCGCATCTGCAAAATTTTGTGGCAGTTCTAAGGAAGCATCCATCCTACAAAGCATCCCTATGCCATGATCCTGAATTTCAGTCTGATTCAAAAAGACATGAGTATCTCTTGTGTAGGGAAATGCAGAAATGGAGACCAGAAGCACACAATGCAAATTTTACAGCGGAAATAAGAACACTCATCTATAAAACAGAGCTGTAGCAAGACCTGAGAGTGATTAAGGATAATACATTAGCCATCTGCACAGTGTCTCGTAGCAGTGAGAAGGTAAACAAGGTCTTGGCATGTATTATGTCAGTACAAGTGAGATGTATAAATCAGAAGTTAATCAGTCGCATATAAAACAATAACAAAACCTCATTTGGATTACTCTGAGCTTTTCTGTTTTAGGATATTATATGAAGACTATAGCTGGAAAAGACCAAAGAGCTGCAACAGAGGGTACTCAGACTACCACTGGAAGCAAAAGAGGTGCCGCATAAGGAATGAGTAACCAGACTGTCAGTGCGCACAAAGGAAACTGAGACCGCTGAGAAAAACCTAGGATCTGAAATACCCTGAAAGGGAAAGACAGATGCCAACACAAGGCATTTAAGTACAATAACGGCTAATTGAAAAGCAAACACCTGAAGGTTTAACTGAAGGTAGGGATTAGTAGCCTCAAGTAATTTGGATAGAATTAGGACATGCACAAATATCTGTTGCACATTGCAAGAGGAAAAGATTGTGCATCAGCTCAAAGGAGTACTTAGCTAACTAATCATAGCCAGACTGTGCCCATGAAGGGACTTTAGGAAAGCAAACATTTATCTTCCCAACTCACAATCAACATATCCATGTGAACTGGTATAAGAAAGTTACTTCTTATCGCTGGAATGGATCTGATATAGCTGAAGTGATGCAGAGCACATATAATCTGCAGCCCAACCCATAAAACCCATCCTTAACAAAAAGATCCTTTGAAAAGACACCCTTATAGTGAAACTTAAGTAAGGAGATAGCGCTGATGTGGGAAGAATGGTCAAACTATTGCTTTTCAAAGATGAAAAAAGGAAATGTCACCTGACAAAAGGCAAAGATTTATGGCACAGAGATACTCCAAAAACAAAACACCTTAATTCTACATAGACTACTTTTCTCTAGCTGGTGCTGCTCATTAAAAAAACACCTTGATGGAAAATCCACTTGTTATTAGCAGTGCTCAAAGCCATTAGAGATATTGAGACGGAACCAGGTGGAGATCTGCCCTCCCTTTTAAGAGGAATTAATTCCCGAAGGGACTACATGCTTAGTTTTCTTCTCAGGTCCTACAATTTCTAGCCCAAGATCAGCAACTAGCTGAGCAGCACTTAAGAAAAAGGGATGATATAAAAGCTTCCTGTTCTCAGTTAATAAAGAGCCTTTTGAAGAAAGCCAATGGTGGATTGCTGTTTCCCTCTGGCAGAGTTTATTCAGGCAGAACTTGCTCACAACTTTTCATCTCTGTTGGCAAGTTTTGCAGAGAAGAGAGGCATCTGGATGGTGTGAGAGGAGCAGAAGTGTAGGACTTTCCCTTCTCCTTAGGTAACAGCTGCCCATTTCAGCCAAAGGGTAGGACTTTCCCTTGCAGCACTACCCCTGCAAAACACAGAGGACATAGGTGTTATGCTGAAGCTAGAACAGCTGATCCCTGGCTTCAGGAAGTACCTGTCACTTGTCTTAACATTTTACAGGTAAATTGATGCTCTTTGGACTCTTATTAACAGCTTACAGGTAAATTGATGTCCTATGGCTTTTGCAAAGTTCTCATTTATACATTTTCTTGTATTTAACTTGAAAGTGCCTAAATACAGGCATAGCCCACAAAAGACAGCTTTAGGCTTAAGGCAACAGGAAGTCTCAGGTCTGCTTAAAGTGCTGCCCATCTGAACTAAAAACAAAAGCATGATCTTTATTATATTCATAAAATAAACACTTTATTTGATGAAAAATAAATGGGGTTGAACTTCCAGCGTGATTATCTCTGGTGAACTCTGATAGCTTGCTTTTGCAAAGGCATTATGGGGAAGAGACAAAAGGAGGTGTTAAGATGACAGCCAAGATTAAATATTTTGGGCAATGTAACTGTAAAAAAAGGTATGTTAGGTTGCACTTTCTCAGATGAAACCAGGTCTCCTGGGAGTCTGACCTCCCTATGTAGCATGCAGTATTTTCCCGTATTAAGTTTGGTGCTATGTCGATAGCATTAAATTTCCTACTAGAAAACAAATGTGATCAGAATCAATAACAAGAAGAAGCACCATCTGCTACAGAAACGGAATGTGTGTCATAAGATCGTAAAGCAATCTTATCAACAAGAGAGATCTATTTATGTATCAATAGACATTAATATATGCTACTAGGGTGAGGAGCAGACACAGAACATGAAGATGTAAGCCTCAAGATTTGCAGTTTTCACTGGTCAAAATTAGTACCCCTAGTGATTAGGCTTTGCATACAAATTTTCACTTCAATTTAGGGATGAAATCATGTTTCCACCTAAATCAATAACAAATAATATTTCCCTGCCAAAGCTGTAGTGGCCACTGCCAAATATTCAGCCGTTGCTTGGAAAATCTTCCACTAACTGTATCATCTGTATTCCCACTCAGCAGGCAGAAGTAGGGATTTAACTTGCATGTGTAGGACTGGAAGGCTGCATACAAAGAAAGAAAATAGTATTTCTTTCATCAAGAATGCATCCCAGTGGAATGGAGGTTTGCCCTTGGGAAATGGGAGGTGGAAAACAATTCTTTTCTTCTTTAAACAGACAAAAATTGCATTTGGGTAAAGTTTCGCACTTGTTAATTTGACTTGTTCAAATGCTGGTGCTTGGTCTTATTTATTCAATAACAGAATTTGGACTTTTGGGTTGGATTTGGAGTCAGCAAACTGGGTGGTGTATAACAAGGTTATGGCACTGTTTGTTTGGGGGATAACTCTGCAAGTGAAACAAAAGAGAACCTCCTTTCCTCTTGTAAGCTGTGCTTTAAATAGGCGGGTCCATCTATATGCATTTAATTTCTCAAGCAATGAAAAGTAGTGGATAAGAAGAGGTGGAGAAGAGAGCAAAGGCCCTGTGCCCCTCAATATTGTCCTCAATGATCCTTTAATATCAGAATAATTACCATACTATAAACAATTGCATGATCATTTTCTTATGGATTTTGGGTTTGGGGTTTTTTGGGTGGGGAGAGAAAAAGAAATCTTTCCCTACTCTGTAAAGAACCAAAAAGTTAGGAATGGTTTCGTGAGGATTCAAAAATAAATATGATAAAATCACCTCCAGTGTAATTTCAGTGAAGCCAAGAGTTTGGGACTAAATTTTGCTTACTGCATCTAAGGTTAACCTTCTTCAATACTGATGATTTTGAGGTGTTACAGTAAGGCATTCTGACTCTCAAAGGGGGATATGTGTTGTTGGTTTTTGTAATGTGATGTTTCTGTGGCATTTTAATAATGTTAGAATGATAATTTTATTAAAAAAACTTAACAGCTTAAGATTGCCCAAGGCTACAGAGCAAAGTGAAAGGGTAGCTTTTTCAGATCATTTCACAGCTTTCCTGAGGAAGGCGTGACATTCGTGCTTGTGTGTGTGTGTGAGTCTGTGTGCCGAGAACCAAGTATGTTGTCAAGGACATGCTGAAGGTTTCCAGCTTCAAACGCAAACACCAAGAAAATAATGCCAGCATGGTACCATACCACTGTTTGCTGGATTAGTGAAAGGAAACACACATTCAGTATCTGGGCTTGCTCTAGAGGGTAGAGAAGTGGCTGGAGTATTTCTGTAGAAGTACTGCTTACAAGAAAGCTGACAGAACTGATTAGTCACTCTTGATGAAGGACTTTTTCTCCCAAACTTCAGGTTTCATGAAATGCTGCAGTGCTTGGAGATGTTTCAACTTTTAGGGTTTTTTTAATATATATATATATATAAAAAAGTGCTTACAGGCTCTTATCAGTAGGATTTGTATAGAACTCAAGTTCAAGACTTTGATTTCTGCATCTTGCTGCACTTACCTTCCTCAGCTGGAAAGCTTAGTTTACAATTAAATAGGAAAAGGAAAATTTTCTACAGCTCTAAGCTTTATGAAAACTATCCAGAAGATTTTGCCTTTGTTATCAGGTAGGACCTATATTTCTTTGAAATTGAAAGACAGTCCTCCCATCAGAGATAGAAATTAATTTGTGCACATGACTAGATAATTTGACTCTGAGATGACTAGCCAGTATTTCAAGTTTTTTCTGATTTTTAACCAATAATAAGCCTCACAGCAAAATGTGCTAAGGAGTATGTAATATAACAATACTGTGTAGTAGACAGTAATGACACAGTAATGACACATTTTTCTTACTTCTTTGTTATCCACAAGGTTTGCAGAGAAATATAATTGCATCTACAAATCTATTTCTATGCACTTCTAAAATTCATTCATGGGTACTCAGCCGTGGTTGACATGTCTGACATGGTTGTTCATCTCATAAACTAAATACAACAGCTCTATTTTAGAGACAGAAAGACTCACTTGTCTATTTATTACATAAACAAGGTGCTGCAAGTATCATCACTGCTGGACCTGGATCACCTCTTAAAGCAAAAAATCGTTGGCAATATTTTCAACAACTTCCATGGGCTTTGTATCAAATGATTCAAACTATCCTGCCAGGCCTGTTAATCTGAGATAGTATTAACTTCTGTGACTCCATAAACCTCCCTAATCATTGTCATGGAGGAAGCAGGATTCCCACATTATCCTTATATACTTTGAGGGCAGAACACAAAGCATCTGGACTTCAAGAGAAAAGAAGGCAAGAGAGAAATCATGATTATTTTGTCTTTTTTGACCACCTTGATTTTGACCGGACACTGAGGGATCAGGATTAATAAAACAAGCACTTCTAAATCAAGCATGCTCTAAAGCGTTTGCTCACATCCAAGTTACAGGGCTCAGTTCCAGTGACCACAAAGTGTGAGAGAACATTGGAAGCTGAACAGCATATGTGCCACAAAATTCATAATCAGAGACATTGTCGTTTAATCAGAGTCGGATGTCGTTTTGAGTCACCTTCTAGATAGCCATCATGTTTACTTCTGGATGCGTTTACTCCTACTTTGTAAATCTTTACACAAAGAACTTACCTTCTTTTGAGATGGTTAGTGCAGTTTCTTCAGGATGCATTTCTTAGGCATTGTAAAATAAATGTGTAGATTCAGAAATGAGAAAATAATGCTGCTATATTTTAAAATTTGGCATCAACAAAGTTACAAGGGAAAGTAAAACTTGCTCTCAACTGAATGTATACATGCATATGTCAGTCTGAATGCATATGCTGTAGTCTGGTCGGGCAAACTGTTCTCTAAGACATCACCTTCTGGATTGATTCTTATCTCTGTAGACTGATACTACAAGCTAAGTAAAGACTGCACACAACAAGCATTTGTATACCAGAGAGCTTAAAATTTTAGTGGAAGGTTTGAGTACTGCTAAAAGGCAAGAGACAGTTGGTTTAAATTCAGAAATCTTAAAATTTTCAATGACTTTCAACATTTCAAATGCATAGTTTGGCTAGTGTCCATGTAAATAGGCAGTTTTTGCTTTTTTTGTTCTATTCGTCATCATTTTTGCAGAACAACAGAGCATGGCAGAGGACTGAAGTAGAGGACAACATAGAGAGGTTTTGCAAAGTAGTATTTAATTCAGTTCCACCCATACTTCTGCATGAATTTATGTCCTAACCCAAATGCAATAATTAAGTAGAAACCCTGGGGTTCTTAACTGAGCCTATGGTACCACAGCCAAGAGCTAATATTTTCTTGGATGTATGTATTGAGAACATGGAACTATTTTTGACAACTTATAATGGAAAAACAAAAGCACTGATACTTCCAAAGACTTGCATATAGCTTGTGCCAAAAAGGTTAAAGCAATTTCCTCCCTGAAGTTTTGTTACAAACCCCATATGAAATAAAAAAGAGGCAGCTTTTTAAAAAAACAGGTTGTCGAAGTGTTCATGTTACACATACTGTATTAAAAAAAATGCTAAAAGGGCACTATTCAGCCTTGTTAGTGATACTGGTAACCTAATTAACCATGAACTGTGTTAAAAATGCAACAATGTCAAATTATGTTTAGTGCTGAGTATACTGACAAGCCTCGAAATGTTGGCAACAAATGTCAGCTTTAAGGCTAGATTCCAATATCTTCTATTGGCTCTGAAGAGTGTTAGACTCCATTAGCTGTCTTTGATCAGAAGAGAATATAAAAGGACAGGCATAACACTTTTTTTTTTGCTTGGTTTACACATTGGAAAAGAAGAACACACTTTGTTTTCCCCTGAGAAGATTTACACAGTCACTGTTGTTAGTAAATGTGGACAAATACAAGAGAGCCATAAAGAGGTTTCATAGGTTTCTGGTTTGAAATTGGTATGCAAGGAATTAAAAAAACAAAAAAGGCAAATAGTAGATTCTGAAAATTATTTGCTAAGCCATGTGGGGTCTGATTTGTTGCAGTTAGAGATAAAAGAAGTAAAGAAGTTGTGTGAAAATCTCTCAGGGGAAATAGGGTATTAGTTTTCTTAGGCTCTTTTTAAACCTTCCATTCTTCCTATTTTTTGAGGACTTTTTCCTAGGCTTTCAGCTCTGTTGAGGGAGGAGCTTTCTGTGAAATAAGTTTCTTAGACATCTGTGCAGAGGAAAGGCCCTTTTTCTAATATTTTAAATTAAAAATCCTCTGTCTACTGAGGCAGTTGATTTAATTCTGATTTTCTTGGTCTAAAGAGTTAGAAGTCTTAAAGTAACTACTGTTACTGCAAAGTAAGAAAGAAATTTCTTTTTCAAGGGGTAGGGTCAGGAGAGACTGCCTGTATGGAGGCTGCCTCCCATCAGCAGCTGGGACCATCATCGCATACCTCAGCCTTCAAACCTTTTGAGCTGTCTCAGGGGTTGTACACATGCAGCACGTTCAGTAAACTCACTTTCAAAAGCGTTGAGCGCAGAGACTACACTGACCAGGTCGGTATAAATTTCCCTCCGGTCCTTTTCACTGCCCTCGCAATGCACACCTCTAAAGCCTCTGCTTCTCATCTTCATTTTATTCCAGGGTAAATGCTGCCCCCCTTGTAGCTCTTGAGTAGGACTAAATCACACAGGAGAGCTCTTGGCAAAATTAGTGTTACCTCTTGGAGGTGAGCAGTAGACAAGGTCCCACAGGCTAAAGGATGAGGTGGGGCTCATGTCTAACGGTAAATTAATTTACCTCACGATTCTTCAGCTTTCAAATAGCCAACCCCAGGATGTGTGCACCCAAGGTGTTGCATAGCTCTACTGGTTCAGGGCAGCTTGTGACAAGGAGACCTGACACGTGGCTTGATGGCCTATGTGCTCTTACAGTAGCACCAAAGAACCTTAAGTCTCCCTCTTATGTTCAAACTATATACCTTAAATTTCTTGTGCACTTTTGCTGTCAGTAGACTTGTCAATTAATGGATTGTTCAGGGAAGATAATGCAGGGTAAAGCACCGCAGAGCTGAGCGGTTCGTGGGATCTGTGAGTGCCTGCAAATTTATTTCTCAAGTTTCTCTGGATAGTGGGCCATAATCAGTACAGATGTAGTAGCAAAGTCTGCTTCTCTTGGAGAAAGCGAGAATAAAATCAAAGAGACTAATGGAACATAAAATGCTGACTTACGTCCCTGAGTGAGCTATCTGTGTTGCTTTCCCTCTCTCAAGCATATGAACACATACACTATGTGATCTGACCTGTGCTTTCTGGAGCACAGCTACTTGCTATTCCAGATGAGTAAGTAAGCCAGGAGAAA
This sequence comes from Dromaius novaehollandiae, assembly GCF_036370855.1. Taxonomy (NCBI): domain Eukaryota; kingdom Metazoa; phylum Chordata; class Aves; order Casuariiformes; family Dromaiidae; genus Dromaius; species Dromaius novaehollandiae. Next base: position 5,722,276 of record NC_088105.1, on the reverse strand, counting down.
ATAACATGTTCTCGGTCACGTATTAATGAGGTGCTGGTTCATCTTTGCACACCTAATCCAGTAAGATGAAAAATGAAAAGCAAACTAAGTCTTAAAACCTCAGCATGTTCCCTGGACTGACCTTAGGAGAGTGTAGCTTTGTACTCAGACCAAGTACATTACAGGTGACTCATTAAAAGAACAACCAAACACACACTAGCAATAATTTTAATAATAATGTGAGATGCCTTCTGGATGGGAAAATGTTTTATCCAAACTGAAACTAAACTGTGGCTTGATTTTATTCTTTTCTACTTTTTTTCAATGAAAACTCACTGTATTTCATTAACACATTCTTATTTTCCATCTTTTATGGCTCTAAGACTCTTGGAACACTTGAATTAACATTTTCTTGAACTGCGGAAAATCTTTGTAAGTTCTTCTCTGCAAAATACATTTTCCAAAGCACTTATAATCACAGTTCAGCTGGAGATGAAAAAGAATGTTGGATTAATAGATTTTGACACAATATTTTTTGGTAAAAACCTTTAGGGATGACAAATCTGAACCGTTAGGGTAAGGAGCAAAAGAAGAAATAGAACCTGGTCTCCAGAACAAATGTCTGTAAGTATTTAGGGAGTATGCCTCATTCCAGTGGTCTTAAGGTGTACTTCACAGCAACTTAAGAAAGTCCTTAAAGAAGGCCAGAATGGTTTGTTCTTCCATTGTAACTCCTTTCACAGTATCAGAACTGAGTGAAGACGCCACCTTGTAGCTAGAAATGTAATCAACAATCTCATAATTACAGTTACTCACAATATGACAAGCTCAGCTGACAAAAATCTCCAAAATTACACATCACAAAAAAACAAAAGCAACATCCATCCAGTTTTGTGCAATCATGTCTGTTGGCATCTGCTTGAAAAGCATCGGAAGTAACACGTGCTGCTACTCACAAGAATCCCACTCATATACTTAGCCCTGGATAAAAGGGACTCATAAAGAAACACTAGCATTTGTGCTGCTAGTAAAACGGGAAACTTGATCTTCACCTCATACCAAAGTCAAATCCGGTCCATTGGTTAGATTTACCTTAATTAGGAATTTAGCCATACGCATGTAGATTTTCCTTCTGTTTTGTTAGCATCCAGTTTGCTGGCAGCAGCTTTGCAATATATATATTAGCAGTAATTGAAAGATTCACTATGCTACTGCCATTTGATCTTTCACAAGGGAGATTATTTTTATATAGTAGTAGATGAGATGGACTGAGAAAGAGAAGTAAGCCAATAAAGGTTCTTTGTAGTCTTCCTAGAAAGCACCGGAGAACAAAAGGGAATGGAAAGTACAAGAAAAATGAGAAATGAAATGTGTGGATACAGAGCAATTTCAGAATGATTTGACCACAGTCCTTCCAGTGCCTCCAAAAGAAGAGGAATATAACTTCATTTTTTTCTCTTGAGCAACTGTTACCAGTTTGGTTAAGCCTATAGCAAGCCTTTATCATAAATTTACAATGTTAAACTGTAAGTATGTATATCTCCATGAGTGAAAATAAGATAAGTCTAGATAAGTCTAGAGGAAAATGCAACCAGCTAAAATCACTTTAATGAGATGTCCATGGAATTAGTCTTGCAGTGAGAGAAGAATAGTTATCAAGTATCCATCCACAGCTACTCAACTTCTCCATTGCTGCTGGTTCAGTGTTATTCATGGTAATTCCTTCATCTGCTGCTATTTCAGCTGTGATCTTGTTGGAACCTATTCTAAGAACACGACCATAAAATCCTAATCTTACTGGAAGATAAAATGTTTGCCTAAATACTCTGAAACAATAATCGGGTTAGGGGAGTTCCTTTTCTTTTAGCATCTTCTCATTTTCATAAGACAGACTACTTAGTATTGTTGGCTGAGTTCATATATATAATATTGGTATTCCCCGTATTCCTCAGTAAAAATTTCCCTACTGAAAAGTAAGTTTCTCAGTCCCATAAATAGAGAAAATTTCTGTTAATTTTACTTAGCCTCAGTCAGACGATGGGTCTGATTTTAGGGGTTCTGTGCAGGTATAAGAGTATCTGCCTGTAATAACTTGATATTTTAGTATCAAATTAATTGATTTTATAACCGGAAAGCAGACTTCTTTTGCTGGGTGTGTGAAAAGTTTATGTATGTGGACAGCTAGCTGCTTTTAAGATGCAACCGTATTCACAGAACCACAGAATGGTTGAGGTTGGAAGGGACCTCTGGACATCATCTAGTCCAAGCCCCGTGCTCAAGCGGGATCACCTAGAGCACATTGCCCAATACCCTATCCAATGGCTTTTGAACATCTTCGAGGATGGAGACTCTACAACCTCTCTGGGCAACCTGCTCCAGGGCTCTGTCACCTTCATGGTGAAGAACTTTTTCCTTGTGTTCAGATGGAGGTTCCTGTGTTGCAGTTTGTGCCTATTGCCTCTCGTACTATCTCAGGACATCACTGGAAAGGTTCCCATCTGCTCATCTCTCCAGCCGGTCAAGGTCCTTCTGGGTTATCAGCCACTCCTCCCAGTTTTGTATCACCATCAAACTTGCTGATGGTGCACTCTTATCCCTTCATTCATGTCGTTGATGAATAAGTTGAATAGTATTGGACCCAGTATTGACCCCTGAGGAGCACTGCTAGCTAAGGCCTCCAACTAGAATTTGCACCAGTGATCACAACTACTGACTATTACCTGTAGAATTAAGTTCAGAAATGATTTACAGAAGGAAGTTTTCAACTCAGTGAAGACCGGATTTTTTTCTGTGAAGATGCCACCTGCAACTGTAACAATTGCACCTATCTAATTAGGGAAAACTGTGGTCCTTGATCACTTTCTCATGTCTAAATAAAGGGAGGGAAAAGAAATACAAAGGAACCCAGAAATATTGGAAACCAGGAAAGAGTAACACAATGGGTGTGAACTTTGAAAATGTCAAGCTAATACACCTGAGGAAAAATTATTTCAAAACTGCAGCAATTCGGTGTTGATGAGAGAGATACAAAAGAAAAGTAGGACCCAGAAAAGGCAACAAATTAAATCTGCATTGGTAAGGCAGTATGCCAGATGACAGAAAAAGTGCCAGTATGATATTTGCATTGCAAATGCTAAAATCCTATGAGCTGGAAAAGCAGTGGAGTGGAAAGCAGAAATAGTGTGGGTCTACACCACCATTGTGCAACCCACCTGGAACATCATATTTGACTTTATGAATGTAAGAAAGCATCAGGATTAACCACCTGGGGTAAAATGAAGCTGATGGAGCTCTGCCAGAGAGGATTCGACCCAGAACGCCACACTCTATTCGCTCAGGTGAACAAGCCACATCTGCCCCGCAGGGCCTGCAAGGAGGGGATCCCACACTGTCAGTAGAGGGGACTGGTGCTGGCAGCCCACATGGCTTGGGGTGTCTATGTGAAATCATGTGAGCGTGTGTGTGTGTGCATGCGCGTGAACGTGTAAGTTTAAAACTTTTGGGGATTAGCTATAAAAGGGTGTTTAGAAATTTGCAGGTTTTTATTAGCATTTGATAAGAGTCTAGGAATGTGCTTTGCATGTTGTATTGCTGATATTGATCCTGACTCTGTAGTTCATGGATTGCCATTTAATTATGTGTCATCAATAAATCGATAAGCAACTTTGATCCTGATTTGAGTGAAACTATGTGAGTTGAGCAGTTTTTTCTCATGACTTCTGTAACTTCCATATAGTGTAGACTTACATGGCCGGCCGAGGCACCAATTATATTTTAAGTTGCACTCCAGGAAGCTCAGTGAGGGATCATTTACTTTACTTCTTGGCACTTCTGTTTCTATAATGTGACCATAACTTCTGTCTCTGGTTTTATTTCTTCAGTGTGAAGTGGTAATGACACACAAAACCCCAAGTGCCCTGCAATTAGTTTGCAAAATTTACCACTGAACTATTGCTTTTTGGAGAAAAAGTATTCCAAGAATCCATTCTTTGTTTAAAGAAAAGATATTTCTAACTGCAAAGAAAGTCTTTCAAGTCTTTCAGACAGGCTGAGAGATGTTTTCTTTTTAGGCCAACCAGGGTCAAACCTTGTAAGAAAAGGTTTTGTGCGCCCTGGTAGAAGCAGCTGCCTGTTATTCCTCTCCACCACCCACCCTCCCGCACTGCCTGGTGCAGATCTCACTGGCTTCATGGGTGATGGCATGAAGGGAAAGGTTTTGGCTGTTCAGGAAGCACTTACTGCTCAGAAAGCCTTTTTCTTTCCTCCAGATGTAGGAAATTATATAGGAAATTGCCAGAAGCAATCACGTTCTTTTTGTTAAGTTGTATTCCTCAACTTAATTAACTGTTTCAAAACTGTATTTGACTCCTAATGCTTTTATTACCTCAAACTGGTGCACCAACAAAAGCAGTCCTGCTTTGCCATACCATCAAAACCTCCAGCTTCCACATGACACCAGAAATAACATATTTTTAGTGAGCATTTTCAGTGGAATCCTTGTCCTCTATAATGCAGTTTGGTATCAAATAGAATAATAGAATAACACAGAGATGCTATAGCAATCTGTATAATTAATTTTCAAGTGTAATCCAGTTAAAACTTCAGATTTTCAAAAGGTCTAAAGCTGTAAAAATAGTGTCTAGCAATTGGTCTAGGGCTGAGACTGTCTAAAATTCCCACCTGGGAGAACTCCTGCAGGAATTAACCAAACACCTGGTTGTGAAGGCAGCTAGGAGTTCAGTCAACCACCTTGTCTGAAGTTGGTCCATAGCCTCAAATCAGTCTTTTGCCTCATCTATGCAGGTGACTTATTGGGGAATTCCTGGAGCACCCAGGAAGTTAATGTCTAAGTGCACTGGCTGTGGACACAGATACAACCCTGATATCCAGATACTCTACGGGTGTAACTATGGGACAAACCTGAATTTCACCCTGTTATCACACTTATAACATGAAATCCATAGCTTTTGCCATCCAATTCCTATCCCCAGCCACTAGGAACCTCCATTTCTCTGGCTGGATTGCTTCACAGGGCTGACTGAGCTTGTGGCCACGACAGTTCCTGCCATTCCTCAACAGGAGAAAGCATCTCCGTGAAAAGGAAATAGATTAATTTTCTGTAATAGACAGTTCTACTGTCTGAAGACACAAAGTATGGTGTCCCCTAACACTTTTGCCCAATTTCCTCTGGAAGCTACTGAGATTTCTGCATAAGAAGTGGCCTATATGCGTGCCCCCTGGACTTTGTTCTATGTATCTTCAACCATAGGAGAGTAAACCAACTAAACTTAAATCCACAGGCTGTTTAATTAATATTGGTTTTGTTCAAATTAGTTGCTACTTTTTGTCTTTATCAAGCAGCATGATATATTTTGGTAAAAAAAAAAAAAATCCGTATTTCTGTAAGTCCTATTAAAAAAATGTGTCTTTTAGTCTGACTTTCTCTTGTCTAGATGCAGTTCCACTGGCTTCACAATCATTCATGTCTCAGTTTTCGGGGAAGAGTACCATAAAATGGACCTTTTAGCACTTGCACTGTAAAGATCTGCTGAAGATAACTGATGCTAACATATATTGCAAACCTGGAACATGTTCCACACTGCTTTGCCAAAATTGCATGATGTTCCTTGAAGTCCCCCTGACCTGTTAGAAGTCCCAGCAGCTGTGTGCCTCCGTGCACTTTCTCTACTCAAAGGCAATCATGGTAGAACGGCTATAATCCTCTTCATAAATACAGATGTAGGAAGCCTTAAAGGATTTGAGTATCTTATGGCAAACACAAACTGATAAAGCTGACCACTGTGCTCTACATCGTTGCTTCTGGTCCCAATCTGTTGTAGAGTTACATTTTGCTTAGATGCTACAGTGTGAAAAGAAAAAAAAAAGGGCAGAAAGTCTAAACTCAATTTGGGGGGGATTTGGGTACTTGGGACAACACCAGGAGATATTAACTTAGCATTCCTGGCATCTGGGGTTGATCTCTGAGAAGACGACTAACAGTGAGCGAGGATGGGTTTAAGGGAGGAAGAGATGCCATGAGGCTGTTCAGAATGTGCCCTCAGCAGCGGTGCTCTTCAGCAAGGCTTCATGGAGACTTCTGGGAACAGGTCTATTTGCTCTAAATTAGAAAAGCATAGTGATTGCTGTAAACTACCTGCTCAACCGAGGGAACAGTAAAGGAGACATAGAATTAAGTTGTGCTCCCTTTAGTACAGAGGCGCCAGATTTGCTTTTTGTTTCCTTATATTCCCATGAAATCTGTGACTACTGTGAGCATGTTTCTTCACTGGCAATTTAAAAATGAGTAAATAAAAGAGGTTATATATTCGGTGTTCAATGTATCTTTCTCTTCACTTCAGAAGTAGGTAAATAGAGACCAGTTAATTGCTTCAGTTTTTTTTATAAAAATAGACTGTTCTCCAGATGAATCACTTTTGTGAAGCATTAAGAATGACTTAAAACTATGGTGTTAGAAGATTGTTGAAGTTTATTCACAATTAGGGCCACTGAGAGTGCAGTTATTTTATTTATTACTTGGTTGAATTAATATTTCATATTTAACTGCAGGTGTCCGTTTCAACGCCTCAGTCTGTCCTAGACATTAAAAAGTAGAAAATAGAAATGCCTTCTCAGAGGCATGCCACAGCAGTGTTTTTACTGAAAAATAATCAGGTTTCTACAGAAAAAGAACATGTAAAAACTAATTTTGTTAATTAATTAAGATGTACTGAAATTCTAAAGATATATAAAAAAAATCTGTCTTATCTGATGTTTTTCAGCAAATTCTTTTTCATACTCTTTGAAAGAGATACAGACATTCTCCAGCCTGGGAATACAAACATGAAAAGCAGAAATTGGAAGACAATTTTTAAAGAAATTTTGGATTCAACAGAGTTCAGCAACTTAATGAAAGCTTTTTAAGAGTTTTTATGTTGCAAATAATGCATTTTTGGCTATGCTGGGCCTTAAATGGTGCTATCCTAGGGAATAAAAGACAACAGAATCTGAGGAGAGCCTTGGACTGGAGAAATTCCTTTCTCTAAGGTATTTCTCAGAGATCTCAGATTTCTCAGAGGGCCTTACATGACATAAGTAGGATCTAGGCATTTTTTTTTCTTTCTATACATATGATATTGGTCACTCTCTCCCTCTCTAACTCTTACCCATGTGTCACACTTTCTTCTCACTCCTCCTTCATTCCTCCTCTTTAACCCATGGTATGAAATAGCACGATGTCCACCTAAAAGGAATTTAATTCTGGCTTAAGCTCATGGCAAATAGACTTGATTGAGTCCTGTGCAGTGTTGAAACACTTGAAATTGTTTCATCTTTTTGTTTTTATTTCTTTACAGATTGGGACAAATTACTATTTAAAGAGTGGGTTTTTTTTTTTTTTGATCTTTTTTTTGGTTTTTTTTTTTAGGAATGGTTCCTGGTGTTGCCTGAGTGAACTTGATATACATTACACTGTAGCTAGAGACGTGCTGTCAATGTTCTGTTCTCCATTCATGAATGATTAGCCATTCTCTTTTTGAAGATTTGCCTAGAAAGGCAATTATTGATTAGTTATAACAAATTGCCCTTGAATTATGGGATGGCTTTGTTCACCTTCCATTAGGAATTCTTTGATATTTAGTATGTTATCTTTTTGGTGTGGGACACAAGGATCAAAACTTTTCATAAGGGCAGCCTGAAGAAGTGTTTTGGTGTTGTGAGCTGCTTTACTTTGAAGAATAATAAGTGATGGATGTGTGCAAACTGATTTTGATAGCAAAGCAACTGTTAACTTGAGAATGAATATATGTAATACCAAAATATTACTGTCTTTTTTATAGCTTGCATATATTGCTTTCCTGTAAATATAGTCAACTACAAAAGAGCCTAAAAATGAATAAAGAGATGAATTGCTAACTCAGTTATGTTTCAATGTGTCTAATTTCTTTTCATTTGAGAGAGGTTGAAACAACAGTATGAAAAGGGTATGAACTAAAAGTTGTTTTGTTAAAGCAGAAAAAGAAAAGTAACTCTCTTCTACATGAATAATAAACCATCCTTTTGTTGTTTGCTTATCATCATCTACGAGACTTGTAAGAGAGAGGATCCCTATCAAGGGAGATATCCTATTGGCCAATATGATAGCCAAAATGCCAAAATTGGCGTCGAGTAAAGAGACACAGAGAGAGATAGAAAGTTTGCCACCCCAGTGACATCTAGCCTATTAAGTCACTCTTTATTTTAAGCTCTCTGACCATTAAGATTCAGAGAGAGACTATTTTTCACTTTAGCACATAGTGGAGAATGCATTTCCAGCCAAGCAGGACTAGGTAGAGGGCAACTGACTCTGGTGCATGTGTCTTGTCGAGTTGGAATAATTTTATAAAAACATCAAATACTGGATCTTCTTGTTTCTCCAGCTGTTAGATTTATGTTAATGTTGGCTGCGGGGAGCTTTTGAATGGAGTTCCTGTTTTTTCTTTTTGTATGTTCTGTGATTACATACTACTTTACCTTTCGCTTTTATGCAATGTGGCACTGGTAATAATGAAATCTGTCTGTCTTTTTTTTTAACCTTTCCCTCTCTAATTTCTAATTGTCTATGTTATAATTTAAATACATAGGTTCTGGCAGAAAGTAAAACACACTTTCTATCAAATGCCACAACTGACAATACGAGTAACAACACTCTCTGTTCCCTGAGTCAAAACTTTCTTGTTCCAGATGCCAAAAAGCTCAGGTCTGAATATCGACTCCTATTTTAAATGTGAAAGAACAACTTGTTGTCTATCCTCATGCTCTTTTGGGAGGCTGAACCGAACTTAAAGAAGCTATGAGCATGTGCATCCTTGAATCTGGGCCTGCGTACATAGTTTCTTAGAGTTGTCCCCATGTGATCTATGTTTGTCTGCCCTACGTAGGGCAATATAACCAAGTTGACCTTGTCATTGACTATTTCCCAGAATCAGAATCACCAGAAATGCACTTTCAAATGAAAGAAGAAGAGCATTATATATCAAATAGTCCCAATTAGTCCCCCAAGAAATCTGGGCTCCAGACCATTTTCTGAGAAAACACTCTGATCATCTCTTGTATTTCCCAGTCTGCTGAAAAAAAATACGAACTGTCAAATTTCACTGTCACATTAGAGCAGTATTGTGTACTTCTTACAAAATTGCATTTGATAATTTATTTTATAGTCATGGATAATTTTCATTTATGTCTTTGTTTATATTTCTAGTAATCTAATATTCCATGCACAATTATTTTTCATTTTGGCATATAGTGGAAAAGGAGCTTCCTGTTAGTTAAATTAGGCTGGAACCAAGAGTAATAAGGTTGGAATTACATTGTGAATTTTATCCCAAAGGATTCAAAACCGCTTTAGAAATTTCTAAAAGCCATCTACAAACTAGATCACCTCTTGCTGACACAGAAGCAGTTTCAAGGCAGTATGCGCCAACTGGCTTATGCTGCATTAACATTAATATAGCAGGTAACAGGCCAGATTCAGCTTTCAGTTCCACCAAAGTAACTGTGAGGCTGCTCCATTGGTCAGAGACGAATGTCTCTAAGAATTGAAGCTATCATTCTCCAAGCGGAGTTTTAGTCAGGTTACAGGAACTGATAAATCTGCACATTTTTAAACAATAAATTATTCTACGAATCACGATTAGGATCCTCGGCAGGCACAAATCAGAACGGCTTCAGATCAGACCAAACTCAATTTTATGTCTCATCAAAAAAGAAACATCGCCTTTTTCTTACAAGAGGGAGTCAGCGTTTTGCATTCTCATCTATGCCTTCGACTGAGCGTTATGAGACCCCAAGAAAGGTATTTATCTGAAGAGCTTGGAATCAAGGTAAATGTTCAGCATTACAATAAAGACTTTCTAATGAAATTTGAGATTGGAAGCCTCCTATTTTATGAAAAGAATCTTGGGCAACATATGTTCTTGGATCAACATACAACCGTCTGCACTCATCTGTGCAAACACATCCTTTTAGTAGCCTGTAAAAAGCTACACGCTCCATCTTTCTTTGTTCATGCTTCTTTGCCTATGTTTGCCTCTTCGTGCCATAAATCAGTCTGCTGTAGATATGCTTAAGTTATACCCAGCCGATACAAAATAATCCTGCATATGCCCAACTGCAACCTGCTTCTGTGGAGGTTTGTAGGAGAAATGTTAAGATTGGTTGGAGGATGAATAAGAATTCCTGTTTGTGAAATCCATTGCCTATACTGAGGAAGGTCTTCCATCTTCAGCACAGCCATGCTGAATAGCATGTAAGGATTGTTTTGTGTATTTTAGACATGATAGTCCTTAGCATATATCAGAAGATTTCTTCTGTTTACAACAAAAAACTACCATTGATTTACATATGGTTATAAGACTCTTTAAACTTCAGATCCTTTTCTGCAGACCTTTCAGCCATCCCCCGTTTCCTATTTGTGTTATTGGCTGCATATAAGTGCAGCATTTTGCCTCTGCACTTCTTAAATTGCATTTTTTTTTGACCATTGTTTTTATTTACCAATACCATTTTAAATTCTAATCCTGCCTTCCAGCCTTTCCCAATCGCAGCATATTTAGGTAAGAAACCTTAAAGTATTATGCATCAAAATCTTAAAATATTATTATAACACTAAATTACTTATTTAATATGAGATTAAATGAGATGTTTAGGACATGAGTTGATTCTTCTATATCAATGTGCAATTTTTTAATCTTTTTGTGTAATCTTTGTTTTACCACCTTATTCAGAATAATATTCTGGGATTTTGCACCCCTGTTAGGAAATAGACTAAGCAGATAGAAACCAAGACAGCTTCCCTGAAGCTATGCCAGCTTTGGGCAATCGGCTGCTATCAAAAAACTTAACAGCTTGCAGCTTGAATCTGACTAGTTATTTGGGTTACAGGAGAATCCTGATTACAAGATCATCCATTGATACCTTAATCATACTACAGATTTTATTTTTTAAAAACAAATGCCCACAAAATGCATGCAATTAAATGTTTGAACCTTTGGTGACTGGCCTTCCATTCCTGGAAGCACCCAAGAAGACCTAAATGTGTGACATTATATATCTGAGCTGTGCATGCAAATGTGAAAACTGCTCTTGACATACAAAGTACTCACGCAGTAAGATCACCACCACAATATCTACAAACTGTAAAAGTTGGTAGCCTTTGTGACATAAAAACAGTAGGTTTTTTGTTTTTGATAGCTCAAATATGACCATAATTGTTCTCTATGTGACAGACATAGATGAAACACTGAGTGAACTAGAAAGCTCCACTCCAGCCATGAAGCTTGACTAAAACTGGCATGAAATGATAAATAAGCACCCTTCCCAGCTCATTTCATTCTTTTCCCTCTGGCTGAGCAAGGCATAACTTTCTAGCATCACGATAGAAAAAGTCAAATACCAAGATATTTTCTGTGTAAAATCAAAAAATCAAGGCAGTGGGAAGGGAGAGAAACCACAAAAAGTTTTCACTCCATTCTTTTTTAAAACACTGATGATGGGACCCTCAGTCGGTCAGAGCCTGAGATAGATCATATCTCTCCTTCATAGAAGCTCCTCTGGAAAACCAAAAATGTCCTTAAAATCAACAAAGCTTTTCCCTGCACCTTAATAAATATAACATGCAAACTGAGAATAAATAAATAACCAGATCCTGTCTATCATAAAAACCTTTTGGTAAATTCAACACGTGTTTAAGGAAAAAGAGAACTTTGAAGATACTGGTATCTGGGCTGATTACACTTCATAAATTTGAACTCATTAACTCACAGGTTAATTTAGCTTAGTAGGGACCTCAGAAGGTCCATTAGACCAATCTCCTGCTCAAAGCAAGGCTGACAGACATTAGACCAGGTTGCTCTGGACCTTGTCTAGGTGAATACTGAATAGCTCCACACATGGGAATTCCACAGCAATAGCTCAACCTTCTTCACATTTTGTATTTCCAAATGCAAGTTTGCAATTTACCTTCATGGGTTTGTGCAGGAGGGGCTGACATGTTAATTGGATGTGAATATTAATTTTGACAGGTAAAGGTAAAGACTGTTTGTGCTTGACATTTGTAACAGGAGTGAGTGAATTACTTTGTTCAAAGTGACTGCAGTGGGCTACCTTTCATTGTAAAGCAAATTTAACTTTCATTTTTATTGAACGATGGAAAGAGCCTTTTTCCTTCGTATAGGACATGTAGCCAGTATGTTTATAATTATTCTGCACCATGAAACATTACTATGCATGTTTCATTCTTCCCCAATAATCTTTGCACTTAACCAATGGGAAAATAATTTCTAAGCACTTGGATAGTGTTGTAGATTGGACTTTCCTCTACCTGAGGATGCAGGGTAGGTGTCTGAAAGAGCGTGCAGTTTTCAAGTGAAGTGCCATTTATTTGATTTGAAGGAGTTAATACCTAACTCCTTGTAACTATTTGGAAAATGCAGTTTCCTATCACCTTTTTCAAAACAGTGGATTATTATAATTGTATAAGTATATAGTGTTATTATATTACAGACCTGGTAAGATTCAGAAAGCCAGTTTGCAGCTCTTTTGCAATTCGCATCTCTACTTTGCAGTGCCTTGGCATTGAAAAACTTGGAATGATGCTACTGAAAGAGTCAGAAAGGATGAGCATCAGTGGGGCAAGATCCCATATAGCCACCCGGTGTTCTTCTGCAGGAGGCTGTCGGTAGGCTTTCTGCGCTCTCAGCTATCATAAAACTCCTCCGACCTGAACACTTGGACCCTAGAATACAAATAAGATATTCCCAGAATTTTCAGGTCTCTTAATATAGGTCTTTCCAAGGTTACCTTCTGCAGTTAGAAGAATATTGCAGTTTACAGTTTAAAAGACTATCCCACCCTTATATTAACATTTATAATTTACTTTTATAATTCCTTTCTCTCATTCACTCACTAAAACCCCATGAGGTTTATGGTACCTTTTGGAAGGAACTTGAAGGTAATGTGGTTTCCTGAATCCCGTCTTACCACGGATCAATGGTATAAGGCGTGTAAGAGCTCTGTTTAACTAGCCAGTGCAGTAAATTTTTTTAATAATATATTTAATGCAGAGAGGCCTTCGAACACAATTTTTACAGTTTAATTTGTCATTTAGCAAGAATCTTTTAACTTTTCCTTCTCTCCCTTCAATTATCTGAGCATGAGGCTGTATGATGCAATATTTAACAGAGATAAAGGCCTTATAATATTACAAGTGAGCACTGGATATTCATTTGTCTCTACTTTCTAGTTATCAATGTTCCTTCCCAGGCAAAAGTAAATTTAAAAAGCAAATAAGAGCCTGATCCCATTCTGTTGAAGAGAGTGGAAGGTTTTCAACTGTCTTAATGGGGATTTGGATTAAAACTAAAAGAATAATTACAGAATCAGTAGATTTATATGAACAAACCTAATTTTTTCTTTAAAAAATTCTAATTAGTGGGTAAAATAAGTGTAGTAGATGTATTCTATTTGGATCTCAGCAATACATTTGCTACCATGTCTCAAAATCTTAATTGGAAAGTTAATTTAAATTAGCTTTTATATGAACTGTCTTGTGGATTGAAAATGTGCTGAGTGACCATCTTCATTTCTAAATTCTGTAATTTCTCTGAAAGCTCTGTCAACTGTTAGAGAGCACTAGAGACCCATACGAAGTCCATTGTAGCGAAGCAGCTGAGCTGTACAAGAGTCTCATGTAGTCTGGGACTTACTAGTTAATTACATATTATTGTGAAGCCAATTCATTTATTTTAGCTTATCTCCAAGTGTGTGAACATGTGTCACTTCTCCATAAACTTCATTAGTTTTCATTACACAGAGGTTTGATATAATCTGATGGTCATTCTTACTTCTGTATCGATTAGTAATGCTACATCATTTTGAAATACCGACAATTAAGGCTTTTGCTATGAGAGCTCATGAGCATATTGAGTTAGAGTGTTTTCCATTAATTTTTTTTCAGTAATAACCTTGGTCAATTTGAGACATTGCTTAATAGTCCATAACTCCTACTTTAATAGGAAACAATAATTGATTTCTACTTGTACTTGAATACTGTAGGCTATAAATTTTAAACACATTTAATACCCAGTTAATGACACACCTCTGGAAATACTAATGGTAGCAGACTCATTGTTTGGCCATCATTGTTTGCATGCATATCCTTCCAGATTAACAGAATAGTTGCTCAAGTCATGTTGACTACAAAGAAACTAACCAATATTTCCACAGGAAAAAAAAGGGGGGCTTATACTTTTGCCTTTTTCCATCCAGAAAAGCTTTATATGGGAGTCCTAGACATAAGTGACCTGTAAATATGATATTCAACCAACAACAGCAAACTTCTCACTCAGGAGAAGACACATCTCTTACTATGGTTTATAATATATTTCAGCATATCCTTGTGGAAGTTGTAAAAGTCATACTATCAGCCAGTGGCCAAAGCAAAGACCTGTAGCACCTGCAAAGTAGAAGCAGACTAAGCAAGATACAATTACTGCTTTCTTAACTTAAATCCAGACACAAGAATGCCAAAATATCCTAACCAGTGACAGTGAACAAGCATTTAATACCATTACAACATTACCAAGAGCATGCCCATGATATACTCCGTTGCGACAAACCTGTACTGTGGCCAACTGATGTGGAATTAGATCATTTGCAATTTGTTTGCTTGCAACATCTTGATTTTTCTTGTATATCATTCACTGCTACATAGCTAGGAGAATTTATTCACGTGTTTAACAAATTGTTATTCCAGATGAGTGAAACAGGTGGGGAGTGGAGTTGCAAATGAAGCGAATCGGTACCTCTGCACCGGTTGAATGATGACACATAGGCTTAAAAAAAGGTGCTAGTCTTCTCTTTGTTTAGGATCCAGGTGACAGTTTTGAACACTACAGATAAACTTGAGCTACTTGAAAGGAAATTAGCTACAGAAGAGCCTGTAATGTTTCTGCTCCCTGTGTGACGAGTAGGAAAAAAGAGATTAAAAATATTACATATGTAATCTTACTTTGCACAAAGTCTGCTTTTCCCTAGAAGTTTATCACTTGTACGCACTTTCTAATTTAGAGACCTGATAGAAGATAGTTTGCTGACGTTGATATTTGCAGAAAACCTAACTGTTGTTTATTTCATTAAAATGGGTCTCTCAGGAGCAAGATTCATGTTAAAAAAAAAAAAAAAAAAAAAGGAGAAAAGAAAGAACATGCACAGCACTTTGCACTTTGGCACCTCTATATAATTAAACATCCGTAGTCGTAAAAACTACTGATTGTATGTGAACCTGCAAGTCAGTGCATGTATCTAAATGTGATTCCAGGAAGCACCGAGGTAGCAGGCAGAATAAAAATAGGTAACTGTTTCACCTTCTCTAATAGTAACCGAGACCAATAGGGTGAGAGAAGTTAAAGAGTCAGTCCAGGGCTCTGGTCAGGGATGGGCAGTGAAATACATGAACGAGCTTGTTTATACCATTTTTCCTTAGTTTTCTATCTTTTAGATTTGTAGAGCAAACACTTTTAATGTACATTGACAGTCTCATTATGGCGAAAATAAAATGAATGATATGACATCTCTGCAACTCAGCTGACATTTTAGATGGATGAAGCAGGATACAATTTAGAAACTAGTGGTAGCTTATAGATTTATAATGAAAACACCAACTAGCGCCTGTAAAATTCCCTGGTTTTTAACTTTGCATCCTAATAATTCACATATATCACCAGTTGACATTTTATTAAAGTTTAGGCAAGCCCATGGCTTTAAATCCATAAAATTAAATCAAATAGTCTTAACGAGTTAGGGAAATGATGTCCATGGTTCTACAAGACTTTTGGAAGTGTTTTTCTATTCACCTTTTGATAAAGAAAGTACTCATCACAAAAAGAAGAGCTGTGGGGAATTTAAATATTTTAGTGTTTTTATCAATACTCTCCCATGGTTTTCAGATTATTTTTTCAGCTTTGTTTTTGATGTGTTATAGTGCTGAATTATTAAGCAGATGAAAAATAACATTCTATAATAGGTTGAGAGTTTTTATTGATTAGTCCTTTATACTACCCGAATAATTTTTTAATGATAGAATCTTCATCATTGATGCTTTTTTTTAAGATTAAGTGAGGACAAATGCTTGTTGGATGTGTTTTATGTATAATACATCCTATTTTGAGGTAAGCGTTGGGCATGGTCATTTCTTGACATCCCTCTCTGCCCCATTTCTTACACCCCTGATGATTTTCCCTTCACCAAGTTTAGTTATAGGGTCTACAAAATCAGATTTGCAGGACTTTTTTTTAGTTGTGTATTTCTATTGAAGAGGTGGAATTGTACTGTATCACTATGCTCCACATAATACTTTTTTCTCCTCATCCTGTAAGGCCTGTACTAACAACTGCAGCAGAAATTACCTCCAGTCACAAGATGCTTTTGCTGAAATCACCTTGGAATATACTATAATTGCCACAGTTCTTTAAGAATCGCTCAGTCGAGGAGTAGATAATTGTGGAAATAAATAGCTTTAGCCCTGAGCATCTGTTGTTTCTTTCACAGCTGTGTTTTCTTTCTTTTCTGAAGTTTGCAGAGGGAAGGTAGTGGAGAAGAAATGTGCTAGAAGTTACTGGCTAATAATTGGCTTTGCATTCACATATGCTGATTGCCACTCCTGAAATCCATAGAGAGTTGGTGTTTGTGAAAGCTATAAATCACAAACATTTGTGGAGATTCACTGCCAAAACACAGAAGTTGCTATCCTCTTGAGCACTGTTCACTTCTGCTAAAGCTAAACTCAAAAGGTACGGTCATCCTAAAAATTGGATCAGACTTGGTTTGGTTTTATTTAATTTTATATGATGACCAACTCATAGTATTATTTATTTCAACTCTGTATTACTCCCAAGGACATCTTGCAGTTTCCTACATCTGCTTTTGTATAATGGCACAGGAGACTATTATGGATCATCAGCAGTCACTCACTTAATCTGAAATGATGGATCATCATCCAGTGGTTTCATGCTCAGCTCCCTCTGCAAAACCTCTGTGGAAGGGTATGGGTAAAAAGGACCAAGATCAAGCCTTTCTCCCTCTCAGATGTACAAGATAAGTTCAGACAAACTTATTGGGATTCCTAAAGAGCAAAGAGAGTGGGGGAGAATAAGCATTGGGAAGTTACTGAGGAACAAATAGACATATAGTTTTGGGGAAAAAAAAAATATGTACACACACACTATACACTATACAGTGTACATGCTATACACTAGATACTATATACTAGATATATATAGACATAGCTTTGGAAAGATAGTGGTTAGTGATGGCCAAATTATTTTTGTAATCTTTCTTTCCTTGAAGATTCCATAAAGTGGAATGTTTTCCATTTTTTGTTAGGGAAAAAAAATCAGAACTTTAAAAAAAAAAGTTTTAGTGGCTGGCAGGTAATCGTTCTTTTGCTTAAAAGAATTCTAACTAGAAAGAACTGCAAAAAGCCCATCCTTATGGGATCTCTGGTTATCAAAGCTAAAGTTAAATAAGAACAGCCCACAAGAGTCCAGAAATAAAATTTACATGTTCAGAGAGAAAAGAATAACAGCTCCTCCTGTTACAAACACATAGTGAATGTACTATGCGTTATTCTGTGGAAAATCAACTTCATTACACTCAATCTACAGACATCTTATTTTTGGCTGTGCTCTGAGAGATGACAGATGTGGTGGTAATTAAATGGGAAAATGTCTTATTTTTCTCTGAACTAGCATATGAATACTACGTATAAGATAACTGTACTCTGTGATTAGAAGACTGTATGTGGTGACAAAGGCATTGCAACCCTTTCTGGGTAACAAAGAAAAAAATCTGGAAATCTGAACTCACTGGAGTCAAGGACCTCTCCTCTACGGGCAACATCAGTGCATTTCTGATTTATTGTATCAAATGCCTCCATCGTGGTCAAGATTCAATGGGTCAGTTGCTTTGATACAGGGCAGGGAAAATAATACACCAGCACCAACAGAGCACTTTTGTTTCCTTAGCTTGGCCTGAAAATGGTGTTGGGAAGCCTGGAGCATATCAGCTGCATGTAGATGTGTTTAGAACAGCATTTTGTAAACTCCTCAGTTTTACTTGGAGACAGGACAAGTTCAATTATATTAGCAGTATTGCATATAAAGCTTAATTTGCTTTTCTGTTCTGACAAAAAAAGCAATAGAAAATATAATTCTGTAGACAAGTTCCTTACCAACCTAGGATCGGATGTTTTTCTCCTGCTATCATGGAGACATAGAAAAAGCTAAAAATAACATATAGTAAAATATGAGTAAACCCCACTCGCTGTTTAGCTTTCTTTATTTTATTCTCTTTTTTGTTTTCAGTGTCACCCAAACTTGGAAGAAAAAAAGAAAAAAAAAAAGGAGCCATTTTTATCTTTTTGTGGTTTAGATTTACTTTCATTTTATTTCAAATATATATCCCCCCCGCCCCCAAATGTAGGAGGTGGCAGTGTTCCACTCTTTCATTTAATGGATATTAAAGACCACTTGCTTTACATCTTGCTTTCAACATGTTTGCCTTGTGGAACCACCATCCGTAGGATGGCTTCTACATCAGTGGATGCACGTCAATCAATAGTGATAAGATGCTGGAAATGCATAGTGGGCACAAACTGAAGTTCAAAAAATTCTGTCCAAACATAAGAAAACACTTTTTCACTGCAAAGGAGATCAAACACTGGAAGAGGCTGCCCAGAGAGGTTGTGAAATCTCCACTCTTGGAGATATTCAAAACCTAGCTGGATACGGTCCTGGGCAACTTGCTCTCACTGACCCAGCTTTGAGCAGGGAGGTTGGACCAGATGATCTCCAGAGGTGCCTTCCAACCCCAGCCATGTTGTGATTCTGTGATTCAGTGAATCTGAATGAACAAAGTGAAAACTGAGTAAGAGGAAGAAAGGCCATAGTTAACACCCACAGCAGAAATGTGATGTTAATAAAAGACAACAGTTTGCCACTATTATTATTGCTTTATTTCTTTGAAAGTAGCATACAATTAAAACACAAGGGAACTCAAGCAGGCTGAAAACCTTTTATCTAGATTTACAATGGAATTCTCTGGGCATTTTTCAGGAAACTAGTTTATTAGAAGTAAATGTTTGTTAATATTTCACCTTAGCGTTCAAAGCAGAAACAATGCTTTTATAATGCTTGCCCATAAGTATTCCTATTTACATGGCACCCATTATTCTTTCCGTGAATCAGCAGATTTACTACTCTAACTGTGTACAGAGTCTTGTAGTTGTAAATAATGTCCAATATATTGAAACAGGAAATAGCCTTCCTGGAAGCTTTCCATGTTTTGATTTGGTCTCTTGTTAGAGCTAACATTAATTCTTAAAGTATGGATTGATTGCAGATTTGTCAGAAGTGATGTACTGAGGAAGGTTAGTTTGATCGTATCGTACTATCAATGGCTTTGTCACTGATACACCAGAAGTATAAGACACGGTAACTGCAATTGCATTGTATTAAGAGAAGTAACTTGACTGACCTGCTAGAAAATCACTTATTCCAACTTCTCCAACATTTCAAAACCTGGGAAATACACCATCTGATGCTGTAGGATTCCAGTTCACACAGTGATTTTGTGCTTTGATAAGTGAATTAAATAAACAATTTCCATTTCATACCTTTGCTTTGGTGTGATGGAGAGATAAGAAAAGTAAGGAGGAATAACCTCCACAACAGTTTGCTTTCAGGCTGTGTTGCCACACTTTTATTGGACAAGAATATTGCTCTAAGTTTATTCTACTTTGAGACTATTGGGATTTTTGAAGTAGACAGGAAAGAGGACTGAGGGAAAGCGAGAGAGGAGGTAAAGGAAAACAATACATATCTGTTGTGCAAGGGATGACAAATAGTTTAACACCTCAAAAGATCAACCAGTCAATAAATAGATCTCTATGAATACAACTGGATGAACTTCCATTGCTGAATTAATTCTAGAAAGCACAAGCAGAATGAGGAGGAAGGATGTTGCATTCTATGTAATTATTACTTCATTTAATCATCTACATGCACAAGACACCAGAATTCCCAAAGCCTTTGTATGAGACTCCCAAGTAATTCAAGTATTTTGGAAAACTTCATCAATTTGTTAGATGCTTGCTTATTGGTGATGCCTATTTAGTAAATCAAGCCTTTGGATCCTCTCATGAAGAACGAGTGAGAAATACACTGAAAATGTTGTGATCAGAGCTGCCTTAGTTTGAGGTATATTTAATGAAATTTATACTTTAAAAATGACTTCCCCATTTTCTCATCCAGAGGTGCTACAGATCCTACATTTCTCTCCTAAATAGCATTTAATAAACAGTTTTCCCAAGATATCATATGATGATGAAGAATCACTAAGTCAGTTCAACATCTTTTCTATCATTTCCTTTGAGAAAAAAGTCCTGAAAGGGACAAAATATGCAGTGATCATATGACTAATGAAATATCAAAAATATGTTAATAAAATGAATTACCACAGAGGTATTAATCTTGTTCTAAACCAAAATAATCTTCTGAATCCCCAAATGTACCTTGGCAACATATGTTCATAAAATAATAGATATGAATATTGAAAAAAGAAACCCCAAACCTGAAATATGATTAAACCAGAAGGATTGTGAGATTGTAGGGCAAATCAGATTAGTTTGCTCAGGCTGATCACTGTGTCTGCTAATTATGAGATCAGCATCATGGACAATGATGTTAGCATTTATATTATGGACATGCACTTTTGAACTTTTCTTTTGCTGTTGTTTATTGTTGTATTTTGTGTGGAAGCCATTAATAGGAATTGGGCATTGTTGATTCCAGTTTTGAACTCTGTTAAAATAGAAATGTCTCAAGTCCAAAATGATGGATCCTCATGCTGTCCAAAATAGAGACTGGGTTTTTGATCTGAATTTAGACTTTGGTAATGGTTGCTTAATAGTCAGCTTATCAGGGGCCCAATGAAAGTCTTGTTCACAAGATTGTTCGCATTTGTAAACTCATATATGGCTGTATGATTTGTCGAGTTGAGGCCTTTGTAGCTGGTTAACTTCAGAAATAAAGCAAAAAAAGTATAGATTTCAACAGCCGCATGAAGATCCCAGTGTGGATGCTGGGTTTATAGCTTAGGCCCTTGTCCACTTGGGAGACATTTTATTGCTTTATTATCTATTCTACTTTTAAATTTTTAGATAAATTATGATTTCAGCTGGATATATTAAAGATTATGGAAAATGTCATGGAGATTGGAATATTGATTTATGTTTAGATGTCCTTTTCATTGCAGCTTTAAGGACCTCCAAATCACAAGGCATCCAGTAATTCTATTATAGACTTAATGATGTCCCCTTATTCCATTTCTTCAAATATAAATTTTCCTTTTAGAAAACTGTAGCTGCTTTTTAATAAGAATATGTCAACCTGTGGTATAATATGTCAGTTCTTTTAGATCTGTTTGGGTTACTTTGCTTTAGATAGATCAGCATGAGTTTTTTTTAATAACTGTTTTAGAAGATGAGTAGATGCTAATCTAATAATATACCTGAGATGAAAAGTTTAGATCCAGATTTGACTTTTTAAAAGGGATATGGTGGTCTGTTTCAGGAGCATAAACAAAAACTTTAATGTTAAAAATATTCAAGGAGTTGCTGCCTATTTATGAATATGGAAAAATCTCTAACATGTATCTAGGCAAGAAGGAATAAGGAGTCAAATGACTTCTTGCTAGTTCTGCCTTCTCCCTCCCCACTCAGGTGCTAAATTAGCCCTTTATTGACCCATTAAATGTGAAGTGAAAGAGTTTGTTTAAACTAAACTTAGCTAAATGTTTGGAAACTACTAAAATTGAACTGCAGCCCTTTAGGGTGCCACTTGCCTCTGCCTGTTGAGCCATGTCTCTCTGACAGGGGCTCTCCTTCTTCAGTGTACTCACAAAAACACTCACAGCTCTAGGACTAGTACTCCCACCCTAAGGATTTTTAAATACGGTGCACAAAAGTGATTTGTCCTGAAACAGAATAAAAGTGGGCCCAACTAAGGGGATATGGATGTCTGGTCCATGTCGAGAAGTTGCTTCATATTCATCTTGTCGTGGATTGAAATTACCAGCTGCGCGTTCCCATTGGGAACTAGGATCCAAGTATTTTCTTTAGAGGAAGGAAGCCTGATCCATTGTACCAATGCAATGCTGCTCAACACTGATATGTATCTATTGTTCCCACAGAGAGCATATTTGTGATTTTAGTATATCTTGTCTTTTCATGACATGCAAGAATCCTTATTGCACAGTCATCTCCAGCTTTCGTGTCCTGCATTCCTTAAATGACTTCCATCTTATAAAACCCAGTATATAACCACAGGAAAATACACCTACGAGAGCTAAAATTACCTTGAGCAAAAATGGAAATGCATCCTTTTTCTATTGTAACTGACATAAGTGTTAGAGGCTGAATAGTACATTTTTAAACTTAGAAAACATTTGGAATTGCTTTCTCTCTCCACCTTCCATTTAAGCTACTTTTTTCTTTATCCAAAACAGTGAATAGAAGTAAATCAAACAGTATATTAAATGGCTGGAGAAGAGACTGCATATCATCTAGTATGCAGTACTGAAGAATTATAGCCAGAATTTGGCATATGGCTTACCTCTAATTCCCGTATGCATTATTTTGTTAACATATATATCCCATTGTCAGCATAATTCATTACGAATTAGAAAAGAGAAGGAAATCATCCAAAACGAAATGGGGAGAGCAGCAAGTCAGAGGAGAGTTTGGATTGCTGACAAACTGGGACAAGTAATGACCATGGCATGGTCACTAATGCAGGCTGAAATAAGGTGTGTGTCCTCTCTTTAGGGGAGAGGGGGAATTGATGATAAGATCTGGAGCCAGCACAGTCTGTGCATCTCTTAAGTGGTTCAAAAGCAGCAGAAACTGATTAGAGAACTTCTCGCTATATATTCTTAAAAGAAGAAAAGACCTCAAGGCAATTCAGTGAGTTCTCAAAGTAAGCCTGGCAAGACATGCCGCTGTGCTTCACATTTAAGCCAGTGAGTCTACTTGTAGTGAATAATGGGGCTGTTGGGTTTCTAGGCCTGTTCAGCTCTCCAAGTCCTTTCTGAAATCATTAAGAAAAGTAGTGAAACGTGAAGAGTTTCTGTCTAATAGTCAGGTACACATATTTTTAAATTACCTCTTGCACACCTACGGGTCTGCTTTTGACCTCTCCCAGCGCTTCTTTTTGCTACCAGAAATCAAACCATCGCCCAACATAATATTGACAGGAGGATGAAAGAGAACATTAACTTCGAGGGCAATGTGGTGACATGATTTTGACTGTATCAGAGGCCACCACCAAGTGTGGAGGTTCAGATCTTGTTCTCCTGTTCCCAGATGAGAGGTTAAGCAAACCGGCAGAGACTTAACTGCAGCCAGATGTTGCTCCTAGGTGTAAGGACTCTTTGCTCCAGGTGAGCCCAGGACTCCCACACTGCCATGTTTCTTGGCATCTCCTTGCTGCACCAAAGTCTATATAAACTGCATGCACCAAACAATACCAATCACTACTTACTTGTGAACTTCAGTTAAGTTTGAACCTGGTTATCTCTGGAAGAATTTGATAGTGTTGCTCTTTCTGTGATATTTTAAGTGTCCAAACAAAGTATGCAGCCATCATTGGAAGTGAATAGGGATTATGGGCCACCTTACATAAAATGGGACTTGGACTAGGTCACTCATGTGTTTTACCAAAAATCCTTGCTCATAATGAACAAGGAGGTACAATTTTTCTGCAATGAGAAAACCCAGATGATATCTCTATATTCTGTTTTAAGCGGGAGTTTGAACTTGGAATTTGATAGGTACAAGCTGGCCTTTGTTAACAATTACCACAGTATGACATTTTTATTTCCCTTTTTTTTTCTTGAAAAGCAGAAATTTAGGTGTAGATTTTCAGGGGGGTCTATCTGTTATAAACAAAGCCATAAATAAATTTGCAGAACTCTGCTTTCTTAATTGAAAAACTGCATTTCAGCTCTTTTTTGACTGCTTTTACTATAAATTATACAGATCTTGAAAGCATCAAATAAATGTGAAGAAATAAAAGCAAAAAAATCCTTAATTTTAAACATTAGAACATGCTGTTCATCTTCTATATGAACTTTAGTGTTTGGTGTTTCAGAAAGAAAATTTCAGAACAGCTGAATTATTATGGTTTTCCAAGAATTCCTGGGTCATATTTAGAGATGCTATAAATGAAGGCTCATCTAAGGCTGATTGGTATCAGCCAATGCTCTGACTAGTTGTTCCTGATTCAGGCATCAACGTCTGTTTTTTGTGATCTGTAAAATGTCCATCTAGGAAAAAAGTGTGTTTTGATATTTGATGACTTGAGATTTCTCTGGTTCTTGTTATATTAAAGATATATTACTACTCTTCCATTTTTGTGTTTTGCTTAACTGCACCTTTATTTGCCTACTCTGTGCTGCAGAGAATTCCTTTGCAGCTGAAAATTTTACATCTTTAAACTATTTTCCCCTATAAATATGCAATAAACAAACATGTCTATATGTTCAGTAAAAGCTTTTGAAAGGCCCCTGGCTGTTGCATTTCAGCTGCAGGACAGTAGGCAGAATTACGGGGATGTGGATACAGACAACTCACAGAGAGGTGGGGGTAAGGAAAGCACTAAATGCTGAAGCCAGCCAAAATGTTGAAGAATTGTCTGTTAGACACCAAACAATGAGGTTTTTTAAGCATATTTTATGACTTCTGGTCTCTCAGTTTTAACTCTGCCTACATCTTATGTAATATAAGTTAATGATGGCACTCCCAGATCTACTACTACAGTGGCTTTGCCTTTATTTTTAACACACTTTTGCTGCTGTCTTCCACATCACTCTTGCAGCCTAAAGCTTGCAACTATGTGACTTTGTGAACCAGCTCTCACCATTCTGCTTCCTCTCCTCATTCTCTTGCAGATCCTGGGACCAATCTTTTCCTGCTCTTGGATGTGGCCAGGCAATGGAGTAGGATACCATCCTCAGGATGGGGCAAAATTCACATGTCCTTAAGTCTCTTCTCTTCCTTGGCACCTGAACTCTCTCTCTTTCTTCTCTTCTGCAGATGGAGCTGGTTTGCTTAGCGCTACAGAGGCTGTTGCTCCTATTACTGCCACAATTCACATCCAAACTAAGCAAATGGGCAGAGCAATTGACTGAAGGCAGGATTTTTCTGTTTGCTTACTCGTTTTCCAGGGGTAGCTGAAATATTGAAATATTGTGTTCCTGGCATTTGCAAGACAGGTTGCAGCATTAGCCAACGCTGCGTCATTCATTTGTCAAGAAATTAGCAGGATTGGCAAAACAATCAAAGCAGGGAAGCATCTTCACAGAATGCAGAGCTGTAAAATTAACATTTTACTCAATGATTCTGCAACCTGCAGGGAAGCTTCTGTCTCCTTTTACCTTCATCCATCTTCAGTTTGTATTTGCCTGTCAATCTGGAAGGATTTAGAACAATAAATAAATAATGGTAGGTGATTGACGAGAAAATTGACTAAAAAGTGTGATGCGGAGTTCATGAATACATTCTGAACTCAAGTAAGAGTCAGCAAACAGTTTTTTTAAAAAAACAAACAAACCATAAAGAAGAGGTGGAATCCGCAAGTGAAAATTTCTTTTCATTTGTACAAAAAGTTTTAACCCACCTGAAATTATCTTTCTTTTTAAAAATGCTTCCCTCCTTTCCTTCTCCACCCACCTTGCACCCTCCTTCTGTTTTCTCCTGAATAGAAAAATCTGTATTTATATGGACTTCTGTTTGACCCAATGTCAAATTTCAATTTTGTCAGCAATAGAAATACAAACAATAAACCAAGGTATGTGAGAAGCCAACAGATAATTACTTCTCTTATATAACTTCTTGGATCTCTCATCCATGATATGCAAATAGGACAGATAATAAAAAAACATTTTGCCTTCAGTAGCACTGTGTTACCCAATCACTGAACATACTTAGAACATATTTTCCAGTGATTCTCTCCTAGGAATCACCTCTGTCTTCCACTCCTGCCTATTAAGCTTTACAGGTGCTATGCTCCTCCCAAAAGGCAAATGTGTAGGACTCATATTGCATTTGAATTCAAGAGGAGTCTATTTACCCATGGATTAAGTATTTGCTTCAAATGCTAAACTATTTCTTTCTGTTACTACACTATCCCCCGTGTCCCTGAGAATACTTTTCTGGGCATTAAAATTTTTGCAAAAATAGGTTTCGATGTTTTTGTAAGTAAAATAAAGCTGTTAAAACCAAGGTGAGCCTTATGTTCTGCAATGTGTTTTGGAGGTCTTGCTCATGTTTTATTCTTCTTTTTTTGGCATCTGAATACATATAATTAGAGACTGCTGTGACAGGAGAGTTTAGAAGACTGGCAAATCAGACCGGTTTTAAACTTGAAAAAAACCTTCACTGAATCCATTCAACAACAAATTAGTTCCTCCATGCTAGTAATTAGTTCCTCCATGTTATTATCATTGTGTTTTCACTATATACATGAAGCTATTAGTAATGTACACCTATATCTTAAATGAGCTAAGAGCATACAACACCATGGAGCTGGTGCCATGTAGTTAGCACTAATGGCGACAGTCCTCAGTGATCTTAGTCATTGCTGTCAAGTGACCTGGCTTGAGATTTCTTCTGTGAAAGATGTAAAAAATGAAGCAGGGCTGTTTTTTTCCTCTCCATCTTTTCTCCATCATCCTTAGTACTTTACGCTTCTTGCCCGTCTCTCCCCAAAAAAGTGTGTGTGCATGTGTGTGTCCTCATTTGCTTCCAGCGTTTCTTCGATTTGGTTTTGCTAGTCATCCTTCTTGCCTATTTGATGGGATGGCTTGACGATTTGCAGTCTCTTTTTGTGTATCTGGTACTTCATTTTGCAGCTTTGCATATTTGGATGCCTCCCATGTGCAGCTGCACATATCTCTGCCTCCTTATAGGTCGTGATGTACACAAACTCACGTAAAATGCTCATATGTTGCATCTGGCTATGCCATCACAATATTGCAAAGTGCTTATATACTGTCATTCATTACACTGTTGTAGTAAGCTTAT
The DNA here is from genome assembly GCF_036370855.1 of Dromaius novaehollandiae. Classification (NCBI taxonomy): domain Eukaryota; kingdom Metazoa; phylum Chordata; class Aves; order Casuariiformes; family Dromaiidae; genus Dromaius; species Dromaius novaehollandiae. Next base: position 5,695,125 of record NC_088105.1, on the reverse strand, counting down.
ATATGGGTTCAAGCTAATCTTGCTTACCGTATGTATAATTTACAGGTGCCACAGGCCTCTGCTTTGGCTTCATTTTGTTTCAATACTTGAGCTTGGAAGGAATCATTCTTGACTATCTCTAGACCTTCAGGTTTGCCTTCAATGGGACAAGTGTGCCAGTAAGGTGAAGATGGTTATATCATCTGTTGGCTGTATCACAGATCTTTTGGCTTTACCATATCACACAGTAAAACATAACCAGGGCTTTGTACTAATTAGGCCCACAACAGTAACCATGATTACCTCCTGTATAATCTCATGTAAAAGTTACATGAGATGAAGCATTCGAAACACAAAGGATTAAGTAATTTCAATAGTATCTCTTACTCCTTTTCATTTAGAGAGATGCTTTTATAATGAAAAAAATCCCCATTTGACAACTTTGGATGACATTGAATGCAACATTAGCTGGTCTTCTGGAGAAGAGAGGTGGGTTTAATCTGCTCCTGCATTTGCTCCTGTCTCATTTCTCCCATAGATAATACAAACCAAAATGTACAGAGGAGACAAAAGAAGTGGAAGCGTATGATCAGTATTTTCTATTTCTTGAGATGATGCTTGCTTGCACCACCGCTGCAGAAGACACACAGGAAAAGGACCAGGTGACAATCCGTGTCACCCTGAGAACTGGTTTATATTGGTATTATTGCTTTTAGCTATCTCACATCGTTAATGCAAAATATTGTGAAGAAAAAAATGGTCTTCTCTAGCAGAGCTAAACTTCCTGGAGATTGAAAGAAAATGTAGAACTAGGGGAAAATAAAGAACAACAGGAAGCAGTATCTGAGAAGAAGATACCACCAGGACCCCAGGCATTACATTATGGGTGGTGATTACACTTCATCGGAAGCTGAGAGAGGTAGTCATGTCCCCTGTCTCCTCTTTGGGCCCAGTTTAATACGAATACATTCAAGATTAGGGTGAATGGTCTCATGCTGGCTCAGACCACACATCTACTAACAGCAGCAGCAATTGCTTTGGGTAACCCTTGTTCTTCCAGTTCCCCTGTCTTCTGCCTCTTCCACTTTGCTTTGCTTTATTTTCATTTTTCAGAGATGCCCAGGTTGAAATAATGAGTACAAAAGCCCATCTGCTTTTTATTCTGTGCATCATTCGGGTTTACAGTCTGATATATCACTGGCATTCCTTTCTTTTCTTATTTCCTCCTGTTATATTTTATCACAAATGATTTCAGTACAGCCATTGAGATATATAATGCACCTCCTTTTCATTTCATCTCATTCAGTCTGACTCCTTTCTGTATCTTTTCCTATTAACATGCATTCCTGTAGCTAACTGTGACATTTTATGGACCTTCACCCACTTACCAACAGTTAAATGTACCACTGGGATAGGCCAAGTAGGCCCTAATTATAACAAAAGGCACATATATATTTCCACTGTCTTCTATTTGTTAATAATGTGCTACACTTGTCATGTAAAAGAATATTTGATACTGATTCAGCCTATCACACTCGAATCGGGGGGGAAATCTATTGAAATGTCCTTACATTTATACACTTGCTATTGATCTCAGACATCGTGGCTTCACAATAAGCATCTGAAAAAAAACCATTAATCTCTCCTGGGGAAAAATCCTTGGCTTTCCAAGGCAGCTAAGCAGTGACAGATTTGGGTTGTTTGGCTCATCTTCTGTGTTTACCATATGGTTTAAGATATTGCACTATGTGATTAATGGTTTGCTAAAATATAATCTCCTAGGATTACCTTTCATTGTCAGTGCAGCAGAAAACATGATCATTCCTCTTAAGGAGTTGCTAAGAGAATTATCTATATTTTAAATAGAGTTAAATTCATCACTTCCTGAAAAGAAATGCTTTTTTTGCCCATTCCCTTTTATCTTTCTGCAGTTTTCCATTAGAGGGAAAAATAACATTATCTATCTCTGTTCAGTACCACAATCCAGGAAATATTGCTGCACCCTGGATGTCATTAGGATTAAATATTTTCTCGCTTCTCTTCTTGTTTCAGTGGAAACTGTTATCTACTTGTGAAAACATAAATACAAGCAGAGTGTCATTTGGATTAATTAGGACCCTCGACCTTTTCTTTTTTGGTCTTGAAAAACTTCTGAATTAACATTTTAAACAAGGTTTTCTAAGATTGATACACTGCACGTTGTCAGAGACAGAAGACCGCGATAACTGTGAATAAGTTCATAGCTGAATGAATAAGTTCAATGCAGAAATCAAAATGAGATGACAACTTTGCCCCATCCTAGTTTTAATGTAAATTCTAGCTTAAGGCTCGCCAGAGTTTTTACTTTAGGGATTTTTAATAGTCAAAAGAGAAGAAAGGTTTTGTCCCTTTTTCTCTTCTGGCCCAAACCAAAACACAGTAGTTATATATAATAAGATATTAAATGGCATAGCTAAAAGCAACAACCTGGGAGATTCTTACAAATCATTGGGCTCTAACAAGAGGTTTAAAGGATCATGTCAGGATCTAGAAGTCCAAAACTGCATTTCCCCATTAGTTTCAGTAAATTCTAGCTGCACAGAAAACTGAATTCATACATGCATATCTATAAACATGCATACACACTAATATAGACATATGTACAGATGTTTTTATACATATATGTATACAGACACACACATATATAAATATAGTGAGTTTGCAAAAAGACTGAAAAAAGTATGGACCATCTTGTTCATTGTAACATAACGTTAAATTTGAAGCTCCAAAATGGCAGGGGACATATCACAATCATTGCAATTTATAATCTTTTCAGCATAAATACCACAGTATGGGCTAAATTCTCATCTCTCTCCACAAGCAAAGTCCATTTTCCTTGGTTAATGCCAGCAAATTGTGTCCTATGTGTCCACCGAGTGTAGTTATTTAACATAAAAGCAAGCGCTCCCTCGAGAGCCAGTGCAGAAGTTTTCTTTAAATTGCGTGTGCCAGGACTTTGCCACAGCTCGTTTTCCATAGCTCTAGTAACGGACTTTTGTTACTTCCCTCGGGAAATGATTCTGCTGTTTAAATCTCTCTGTTAGAAAACTTCCTTTGATTATTTCAGCCTCCTTTTTTTTTTTTTTTTTTTTTTTTTTAACTGCTCAGCATGATCCCATTTGTCCTATTAGGTCTGAGTGCCTAAAATAAGAGAGTTAGCAACTGTCCATGAAAACATGAGCATGTGGGAGAGTGGGAGCCAAGGCTGAACCTGCTGAAGAAAGGCAGAGCAAGAAAGGTGCAAACCCATGAAGGCTGCAGTTCAGGAGATCTGCCCAGCCTTTTTTTTCTTTTTTAGAGTTCCACTAAAGTGGTGGGAAAAGGAAAATTATATTTATTTGAAAACAAGTTTTTATATAGCAAACAAAACCGCTTTTTTGGTACATGAAACACACACACACACACACACACACACACACACACACACACACACACGTTAACTCATTTTTAAAATGTTTTCAGTTAAGGTTTATACACATTTTTACTTTGGAAAATATTAAGGATGGAAGAGATTGAGATTGCTTAGAGCTACCCTATACAAGCTGAACAACTGGTATCAATTGGTTATGTTGTTTCAGATCACATACTCCAAACTCAGACTTATTGTTCAGCATTTTTACAAGTGTGACATCCTTTAACATAACTGTTGACATTCTTAACAGAGCAGTCAAAATAAATCTCCAGACACATTTCACGCTCAGTTTTGCACATATCAAGATTGCCATGGTTTATGGAAATGTTTATTAGAAAGAAAAATATATATTTAATGTAAAATTTAAGACAAGCACTTGTTTTTCTATATAACCTTGTGTTCAAAACACAAGATCTCTCTATGAATCATACAGTGCTAATATAGCATATATTTTAACCTGGAAAACAGCATGGCGCTTACTTGTAGTCTACACACAATAAATCATGTGTGGATATGTTGAAAAGAGCTTATATTATTAAAATTCTGCCACCAAGCTAAAGAAGGGATTAGGGTGACTTCCCTATTTTGAATGGTGTTCACCCACCTCTGGATGCTAAATCATTCTTGCCAGGAGCACCTTTTATCTCTCATACTCCAGAATAACTTAGAGCATATCAAGTACCTTAGAACACATTATTTGTCACTGAGAATGAACCAGATTGATCAAAGATCAGGTTGCCTTTTTAAAACAGAAAAATATACACACATACATACATACACACATATATAGTTTTTTATATATACATATAGTATTTTATTGCATACAGTAAATACATAAAATAATTTATAACATATCTATAAAGGTACTTCTAGGTCTCTCTTCAAATTCCCTCCAGCTCATTTTTTCCCATTGTTAAAGTATCAAGCATAAAGGCATGTGTATTTTTAAAATGATGAGTAGACAGATCTGAAATTGGTATAGGTGTTAACACTGCAATTCTTTTATGATTGTTTACCAAGTGACATTGTCTCATTATTAAGTTATGATCTTTTACTTTAAAAACACTTCAGTGATAATCAAAATATTATTGCAATAATGCTGCTCTATCTGTGATGATTACTACTGCAATGTTTATGTCAAATACCAATAAAATATGAAGTTCGTCACACACTGAAAAGCCACTGAATAAAATATTAGAAGTGTATCACTGAAGACTTCTCTAGCACACAGATGCTGTATAATTAAACCTCTCTGGTAGAGCCTGCATGTTTTCTTGTATCTTGCCTGTAATTCACGCAAGTACATGTTGAATTAGTGCTGATTCATTATCCAATATATGAAGGCGCAAACAGACATAGGAAGCTTACTCAGCTTTCATCAATTTTTAAAAACCATTTATCCACTCTCTATTAATAATGCATGTTCTTAAAATATACTGCATAGAGGAGTAATGACAGGGAAAACGCAAATAGTGAAGACGACAGGAGGCAGTAATTAGAGATTGTCTTGGACATAGAAACTTGGAAAAGTATCAGATAATAATAATATTAATAATAGTTTAAAGCAGTTGGGGTGGGTTCCACAAAAGACCTGCTTTGACTTCATATACAGCAGAGGGAGTGTATGTGTGTACATTTTTCTAAGTACGGCATATTTCAGGAGCACAAAATAAGAAGAGCATATGTAGGTGTGCAGGCGTGCACACATTTGTCTAAGAAATGTGGCAATTCCTATTTGTTTGCATTGTCAGCCCATGCTGTGTCAGCTCATTTCCAGAGATCGCACGTTCCATTTGAAATCAGGACTGCTGTTTCCACTGGTTTGTCCCCACAATGTCTTCCTTTGTAGATCTATGTAGGTAAATCTTTGGGGAGACCAGGAAAGGAAGACAGTGAAGCAAATATTGTTTGTACCTGTAGTCATCCTCAACAGCTCCCCTGCGCATTTTCTTACATAAAAATGTTGGATTTCTATGCGGGCTATTTTGGCATTGTAATTCTTCCATTGCTGGTTTGTTACTATATGCATCCTGAAAATACCAACTTTGGCTTTTTTGGTGGCATGGTGCATGAAAATAGGACAGTCAAGCAGTGGAACGGATTGTAGAGAGGGGTTGTGTGGTCTCCATTCTTGGAGGTTTTCAAGTCCCAGCTGGATAAAACTCTGATCAACCTGGTCTGATTTGGACTAGAGACCTCCTGAGGTCCCTTTTGACCTGAATGATTCTGTGATTTTTCTGAAAGTGGGAAGGAGGGCTGGAGGGATGAAGGGTGCATGTCTCCTCCATGAAATGGGACAATCACAATATAAAGCATGGCTGTTAGGAATGGGAGAGCTATAAGTACTTCTTGCAGTGAAGTATGTCTCTCAGTTCAGGTATATGATGTTACCTGATATATATCAAAATGCACAGAATTAAATCAAAGGAGATGGAAAAAGACAAATATAGGTGGCAGAGGTGAGATCTCTGATGGAAGGAATGCCAAAAGCTCCTTAGAAATCCTTCTGGCTACATCACTAGTAGGCTGGAAATGTTTATAATGAATCAAACTGAAGATCTTGGATTTGAAGATCAAAGGGCCTAAAAGAGCCTTAAAGATACTAGTCCACGCTTGGCAGGGAGTAGAGGTAGAGGACAAGGAGCTGATTGAGATGTCAGCAATAGTTGCCACTGACAGTGGGACAAGGAACGTGCTTCAGCAGTGCAGGCTGTCCCTCCCCACTCAGAGATTCAGGTCACCAGGCTAACTTCAGCCTAATAAAACTTGTCAGAAAAGATAAAGCTTTAGGCAAAATATGCAGAAAACCTTTTTTTTAAAAAAAATATATTTCCTCATGTTGCCTCACACATTTTGGATAAAAGAATAAAAATGCTCTGGCTTGCAGAAAATATCCATTAATCACTTTAAACAGCTTACTGTATGCCATCTCTGAAAAGAGAGTTGTTTAGTGTTAAGCTCAGCTGAGCCCATTGCCTTGTCACTGTTGGAGATACAGGTGGGTTGTACCGCAGGAAGTCCTGGAGTTGTAAGTTTGGGTCTGCTCTTGAGAAGGGTGAAGCCTGTCACCTGAGCTGTTCATTGAGACAGAGAAGGATTTTATCCCATAACCATGAGAGTCACATCATGCATGCAAGCTAGATTCATATTATTGAAACAGCTTATTGACGCTATAGGTCTTTTACTTCTAGGTCTTAAGGAGATGAGAAGTATAATGGTAAGTCTTCCAGCTTCAGAGGTAGTGGTGGAGGGAAATTTAACATGGAGACGTTGAAATGACCTTCAGATGCCTAAGCCCCTGATGTTCCCCTTGGAAGTGAAAAGAGTCCTTGGACTGATCCACCAAGACAATAAATTAGCTATCATTTATTGCAGTACTTCTGTTGTTCAGCGATTATTTGAAGCTCTAGAAGGAATTCTGCTTCTCCTGCTGCTCAGGAAGTAGGCCCCGCTTGCTGCCCTCATGAACGTCCTGACACCTCCCTGTGTACTAGGGGGGATTTTGTTCAGGCCAGAACAGTTGCCTACACCAGAGGGTGGCTCTGCATGGAGATCATGCGGGAAGAGGCTGGTCTAGACAACATTCTGGTATCTTTTCCAGGCCTATATCTGAATTCTGTGCTGTTAGAGAGGACCTCCTCATACTGGAATGAAATTGAACTTTCAACTCTTTCAGCCAATACATGACTTAAATAGAGATGAGCAGGGAAGGAATAAGAAACCTAAAGACCTTCATAAAGACGGAGAGATTCCTCTGAAAACTCTGTTGTCCAAAATCAGGAATTGTTCTTTGTCATTCTACGTGCTGTAATACACAGACAATCTTGTGATCAATGTCATAGACTGGGAGGCAGATACGGTTTAACATCTGAAATGTGTCAAAAATCTCCTTTTAGATTCTGCATGTGCAATAAATAGCTTTCTCTAGAATAGGGATAGTGATACTTCTACAGTTTTGCATGTATATAGACAGTACAACTTTTTGGGAAGTGTTTCAATTTTAGAATATCTATGCATAGCCACTGGAATACTGAAATTCTGAACATATGAATGTAAAATAATGACTCAATTTAATGCAATATAATAATAATTCAGAGGCTTTGTATTTATCAGGAAATTGCTATTTTTTCTGTGATGGAATTTGAGTCTGAAATTCTATTGCACAGGATAATTTTTTAAAGTAGTTCAGACTCGAAGCAGTAAAACTTTATTATTGCTATTTTTGCACAACATGAAAATAGTTTTTGAGCAGTTTTGGATAGTTTTCTGCTCATTTTTAGAGTGAAAAAGACAAAGTTCTAATTAAATAAGAAATTTGGCAGGCAATTCCTCGGTTATTAATCTGGTCTGGTACTTTCTGCTATTTATATAAAAAATGGTTTTGTACAATTATGAAATTCATTCCTAAAAAATGACCAATACTTACGTAGGTTTAATAGACTCAAGCCTCCAGTCACAGAAAGCAGTGAATGGTTTTTAGCTTAACTGTATTCTTCCCAGCATTACAGTAAGGTCCAGCATGATAACAAATGAGCAACCTAACTCTAATTTTTACAGTTATCCTGATAGATTTTTTTCATAGCCCAGTAAAAATTACATTAGCTCTGTCAAAAATAAAGATACTACAGTATGGGGAATTAAATATCTTATAGTCTCAGATATTCTATGTCCTTATGGAAATTCTTTATGAAATACAGAGATAAGGCCAATGAGATTAAATAGTTAACCAGAAGGGTTCCGAATGAGGAAAACTTCCTTCGTGAGAAGATTTTAACATGCTTTATGCATACAAGAACGTATCTACACTACAGCCTGCCACCCGGGTTTTGGAAGCATTGTTTCAGAGCTGAGATCACAGCGAAAACTAATTTACTATCTTTCCTGTTTTAACGCATGACCAGTGCATATGCAAATTTAACAAACACTTTTGAGAAGAACATGTAGATCAGTCATCTGAGCTTCATGTCCAACACTTGCCCAACATGCTTCGGTTACCCAAAATAGCTCTAATAAATCCAGCTCAGCATTTCTATGCAACATAGCACTAGATTTGTCCTAAGTAGCCTGGGCTTCACTGAATCAGTTTCTTGCTCAGTCATCACAGTAGACTCTCTCTCTTCTCAAAGTCAGTGCAAAATTCCAGTGTATCCACAATTAATCTCGTAAAAGCACGACAAGCAAGGAAAGAAGTATCTCCACTTCTGAGTCCTACAGATCTGATTCCAATTTCTTCTTCCTTATTTCTATTTTTAAAACAATTGCTGGTTTTCTCCATGCTCTGCCTCTTGCAGAATTATGGAAATAGTTGTTGTATAGGGCAAATCTAAAAAATCTGATGGAAGAAAATTGCAGTCCTAATGGAGAACATGCTAATTTGGGAAAAGGAGTTATTGTGTATCTACCACACTGGAGTCTTCATTCAGAAATGGAGCTCTTAGACATGAAGTCAAGACAAATGCTTAATAATATTACCAGTCATGTCTCTCTTAACTACTGTAACTGTTTACATTTTTATCCTTCTTGAATTCTTCAGGGGAAAAATATGTTTTCATCACCTAGGGAGATATTGTAAATATATGTACATTTTTTCTGAGTATTGAAATTTTTTTGCAGCTGCTTCCTTTCCTACCCCACCTTCCCCTCAGACAAAGATACATATTTTGAGAAACACTGGCTAAGTTCAATTTGTCTAAAAGCTGAAGGTTTTGCTGAAAGTCCTCTGACCCATGGACTTTTCCCTCCAGTCTTTGGCCCCAAAACTGCATATTTGTTGAGGGCTGGTGGAATGGAAACAAATCTAGCTTATTTACATAATTTAATTTACTTAACTCCAGCAGACATTATAAAAAGTTAATTTTTCTATATTATATTCTAATAAAATCCACCATTTTTGACTGAAAGCCACTCAGTTCTGTCAGTCTAAGATAAAGGTCTAGGCAAATCTGTCATAAAGCTTCTGTTGACTTGGAGTCCTGACGCAATGTTTTTGCTACATTTTACATACTTAAATTACAAATGTTTTAGATAATAAAAATGAAAGTTGTTCTCTAGCTGCAACTTTATTGCCAGATCTCCTGGACACATTTTAGTGATTTTTGGCAGTCTTAGCATAATAATAAAATGTTCTGAGTGATAGTGTAAAGGAGTCCCCTGTGCCGTTTTGTTGATAGTTGTGGTGGTCTGGTCTGTGCCACTCTTGTATAAGTTTCAGTTCAGGGTGAGGTACCAGCTTGTAGAGGTGAGGACACTTTCCATTTTAAATTCTTGATTTAAAGTTTGATTTTTCACTCCAGAAAGCAATAATTATTACTAGTTGCCAGCAGTACATCAAATGAACCCTGTTTGCAAGTGTGATGATACACGTGAGGGATGTGCTAGTAATCTGAAAATGAGCCTGTTCTTTCTAGCAAGGGGATTATCACTTCCATTCCCCGCCCCCGCTCCCGCAATGAGTGTCCTCATTTTCAAAGCACTTGATGTCTTAAAGTCAGATAAAATGTTTTGTAATTCAAATGGAGGCAATAATTCTGTTTAGGATGCATGAAATAGGCATAACATCCTGATGCCTCTTTCACAGCCGTACCAGCTGCACAAGAGTTGGTGGTACCATAGAAAAATTATTCATGAAATGTCCACACAATAAGTGGGGAGCAGATGTGACTGGACACGACTGGTGGGTCAAGGAGGAAGATGACTTTTTAATAATACTCACTTTCTGCTTTTTTGCATATATATAATATGACTGCATGCAATTTTCCCATGTATGTGAGCTGCATTAACAAAGTCTTAAGACAGTAGTTTCCCCTTTTTCCCATGTGACAAGGCATGAGGGAAGGATTGCAGCTAGATACTTTGCAGGGGTTTCTCAGGCAAGCTCTCCCTCCCTTGCTTTCTGTCAGTCCCTCCTGAGCAAACTACGCCTTTTCGTGTGAATTAGCTCATCAAATAATTTCTCATACCAATTATGTCATCATTTTGGTCATGTGTTAAGACTTTCCAATTGTCTCAGGGTAAAAACTGCTCAGTTCATGTAGTTTAACTAAATCAGGATCAAAATGGTTTATCGATTTATTAATGACACATGATTAACCAGCAACCAGCGAGCTATATATTCAGGATCAATATCAGCAATACAACAGGTAAACAGCAATACTAGACATGTTAATGAAATGTTAATGAATAGCTACAGATTTCTAAACACTTGTCTATAGCTAATCCACAGAATGTGAATCCCCATTACCCCCTTCTCACTCCAAAGCCTTTCCCCACAACCACAAATTTTCATGCTTCTCTTAAATGTCTTTCCAAGCTGACTTTTTGTTGTAATTGTTGTTGTTGGGGGGGGGGGGGGGGTTGTGTGTGTCAAAAGGGTCTTTATAATTCCATGGTTACTATTTAATGCAGCTGATAGTCACCTTCCTCTTACAAGGAAGTTGCCAGTTTTGGGGCAATACCCTCTCAGGCAGCTCTAGATATTTGAGCCACACGCACACTGCTGACATTCTTCTCTGACCAGCTGTTGTCTTCCAGCACATTTCCAAGGGTGGCGGTGGCCACCAGAAAGATCTTCCTGCTTAGTACTTCTACTTCTTGAAATGGGTTAATTGGGTTAACTCATCTTCATCCCTTTTTTTTTCAGGGATGCAGTTTTCAGCAGTTTTTTTGCTACCACTCTCCAAATTCTGTCTGTCTCCCTGTCTGTCTTTCCCTTTTTATCTTTCTGATCAATTTTTATAGACACTTGTCAGGGCAATAGCAGCAGTGCAGTCATGGTAGTTGCCTTTTATGCGATTCTTGATACTTAGTAAAAAAAAAAAAAAAAAAGAGGTTTTATTACTGTATAGCCTTCTCTGGCCACCATACATGACTTGTAGGACAGAACATTACATAGGAAAAGAAAGAGAGAATAAAAGTCTCAAAGGCACTGACTTTTCATGCACAGCTGTGGGGAAATATAGTATTTCTGTAGACATATTGATGGATCAGCAGAAGTGGTTTGGAACCGTATTGAGCATTAAAGCCAAAATCTATTGATACGTAATTAGTACTAGACTCCAGAATTTCACATGCAGCCTATTGGACATGCTGCTAGGATAAAAATAAAGCTCAAGTTGCTGTGCAAAGCCCCAGGTGTTTGGAGATCAGCATGTTGTGCTTAAAAGTTGGTCAGTATTTTCTAAACGGCTTAAAGCTGAGCTGTTTTTCAAAGGTAAGGTATTAAGCAGGAGCTTTCTTCTGGAATAGTTGGAGATATTTCAGTCACTCCTGATACAGAGAAACTTCTCCTAATTCAAAATTCACTTTTCCCTCTAGAAAATCAGCATTTTTTTTTCTACACACTTTTAAATCGCTTCTTGTTGAAGGTCAAGGCAAATTAAGGAAATCATGTGTGCATTTATTCTTGGAAGGATATATAAAATGATCCCATGTCTGGAGCATGCATTCTACTCTGTTAAGCCATTGTTATCCAAAGACAGAGTTGCATCAACAGTAGCTGATGTACAGAGATGGTAGGGTGGCTAATTTCCAAAAGTCCACTATAAAAATTGCCTACAGGTGGCCAAATTTTGAATATGAATTACATAGAATTTTCTCAGTCTTTCTTTCAAGGTAAAAGATGACTTCATTCAAGGTCCTGGAAGTTCTTTCTTTTTCTTTAAGTGATGATGTCTTAGCAGTAAAGAAGGAGCAAATAATTATTCAGTGCTTCTATCCATTAGGATTTGATCACAGAGAAGGTTCACTCTGCAGTTTGCTGTGCACTGTCTGCTGTCCACACCTGCTTCCCTAATGGTTCAGATCACAGAGAGTGCCTGTATTGGCCATGACTTCCTTCTGATCCATGCATCCATGTGTCTTTAGTCAGAGGCCAGGCTGGTATGCACCCAGGTCTTACCCCAGTGCAAAGCTGGATTGTTGAGGGGAGCTGAAAGGTTTTTGAATCTCTGGATTTATATATACCCAAAGTCACATAGACAGATAATGGGAAAGCAAAGAACAAATCTTCAATACTTCTAAGAGAGTAACAAAGACATTGCCTTAAAAAAAATACTCTCAATGTCACCTCTGAATGTGAGCTGCAGGCCATGCTATTTGCCTACCTCAACCCATTCACTTCACAAAATCACTTTTACATTCTACACTATATAATCTTTTTCTATAAACATTTAGATCCTGTAATGTATTTCTTCCACCTCCACCTTCCCTCCTTCCTGCAGAGTGTAGTTATTTATGATTATTTCTAAGTATTATTTCTAATATATGTTTTCTACTATGATTTCTCTTATCTGAGGACAATCCCTTGCTTCCTTTTGTCTGATGGCATACTAGTCTTTCCCCCCTCAGATCTCTTCATAAATTGTAGATGTTCCATGGAGTGCTCAATTTTAAATAGTAGTACAAATAATACCTCCTACAGAAACATTTATTTCATGTTTTTATTGATCACTTTCCCCAGGTCTTGATGATCACTATGCATCTTAGACTACTTCCAAATATTTTGGTTGCATTCTTTATTCCATTAAGTGTTCACAGAAGAAAAAAAATATGAATTAGCCTTTTATTAGCCAAAAATATAGTTGCAATGATGGCTCTGTAGATCTTAGGTGAGACTGTAGACCTTAATGTCAGGTATAGATCTTAAAGTGAGGTTCTGAAGACACACCTCTCTATCTGTTCAGATTCTGGAAGTTTGCAAATATTGGTCTGTTCTCCAATATAAGAATCTCCCACTCAAATATTTTATTTACTATCCCCAAAGCTTTAGGGGTCAGGAGTCATGAGCATAAAAGGATTTCTAGGCATTTCCTTTTTCCCCATTCCTCCTCAGCAGCTGGATGATCCAGAAGAGCAAACAAAGCTCTGTTTTCCTTGAAGAGATCTTTATTCCAACAGGATCTTCCAGTAGTCTGACTCACCAAAAAAAACCAAACCAAAACAAAAAAACCCTCCAAGCATTGATATTAGCCAATGCTGTCCAAATCACTGAAGTGGTGAGTAGCTCTAATACTTTGAAGATGGTGCTGCTAAAATTATCTCATTGGTCTCAAGTATGGAAGGGAATAATTTAGGTTTTTGCAACTGCTCATGAACATATGGAATGAGAACATACTAGCCTGAGTGAAAATTTCTTTGGTCTTCGTACAGATGATTAACCATTTAGAATTGTTATATCTCTCCCTTAATAGTTAACATTTTTTAAAACTTCAGAGGAAACGCTTTTACATATTTTTCAGAAAATGAAAAGCATACAACTACAAATAGCTATAAGTACTTGAAAGAAAGCTTAATGAAAAAATGCTCTTTCTTTAATCCGGGAAAAAGTTGGTTTAATTTCAACTAATTATTTTGGTCTTTTTTGACTTGACTCAGTTTCACGGACTTCTAAGAGGAAAAAAAGAAAGGATTTTTTTCATTTTGAAACATTTTGCACTGTACAGAATCATTATTTATAAGCTGTTATGTTTAAAGAACTTTGTATGATCTTGATAGTACCATTATGTGGAGCAGCTCCTCATGTGTAGTAATGTATGAGTTGAAATATTTCATTTTAGTTTCATTTGTAAAAGAGCTTCCACAATATCACTGAAGGCTCTTGATTGAAATATCTTATTTGTTTTCTCTTCGAAGTGCCTTTGCAGTTTCTGGGTTGTAATGAACAGGCTTCAATTTTTGACAGAGACGAGTAAAAAGTGTCAAACAGTTCATGTGCTTTGGCTGCTGACATGTCATGGCAGAATGAAAAAATATTATAGATGACAAATAATATTTTGAATGAAGTTTTACACTCCCAAATGAAATCCTTATAACTGTCTTTCTGATAAAATTTAAAAAGCCAGCTCAGAATCAAAACAAATGCACAATATTAATTTCCCACAAAACAGAAGGTGAGTTTCAACCTGCTCTAACTTAAATATAAATCAGTAGGGTGGAACTAAGTGGTTATGTGCCTGTCTGTGGTTTTTATATTTTTCCATTTGTAAACTTTTTTTAAAAAAACATGGTAGACATACAAATCCATTTCTCAAACATCAGATGCTGAATGGAATAGCAGCTTACTTTTCTTAATCATGTTTTGCCGACCTCTTGGAAATAATCTGGCGTGTTCCCCTGAGCCTAATCTGGCTATTGGCACTGAACCTTGGTGACAGCCTCTCCGCATAAAAGCATTAAGATCTGCTTGTATGCGACAACAAATAAAACCATTTTTCTCTGTGCAGGCCAGAAGGTTTTCTAGTTTTGTGGACTCTGTGCCCTCTGGAAATGCTCACTCCTTTGGGAGTGAAAAGAAATCTTCTGTCCTGTCTCTCATGGGGAGAAAGGATGAGACCGCCATCTACTCAGAGGGAGACCTAACTCCCATGTCTGCAAAGACTGGGCAGGATCTTCGGTGTGAGGTGGATGGTGAATTTGCACTGTGCTAGGCATGGAGGAGATGCACGCAGAGCTGGGCAGTGAACTGGGGCTGTATCGTAAGGGAAAGCATGAGGATGGTATGCACCCTGTGGGATGTGCCTCCTCCGTTATGTGGTCTCGTACAGGGCAACCTCAAACAAGATATGGCCTTCCTGAGATGTCTCTTTTCTTAAGAGGTGATGATGATTGTGGAGCAAGAAATGCAGTCAGTGTATAGATGTTTTTACCCAGCCCACTGCTCCCTGACAAGGACTGTGCCCAGTATGCTGGCAGCACACAGACCTCCTAAATCCACATCTGTTGAAAGATTTCTGTACCCTGAGCAGGACATGAAGTATGTGGTGGGCCACCATCAATCCAACAGTATTCGCTACACTGACATTGAGTTATTTTCCTAGGCGCTGCCTTGAAGGCACACTCGTTATTCACAGACAAAGAAAAGTTGGTTGAACTCCTTCTCCATTTTTATAGCAGGCTACAGATGTCATGGAAAAAAAAAAAAAAAAAAAGGAAAAAAAAGCAGTCATGGTGGTGCAAGTAGATATCTAAATAGTGTTTGGGAAAATGTTCCCAGTTCCAGGAAGTGGATGCCAGATCTCTGAAAAGTGCAGGTCTTATTATGCAAGTTGAGGCTGTCCTTGGTGTATATGGATTACCTAACATGATCAGTGAGACCTTGAGGTATGGTCAGTGATACTCTTCATAATTTTATCATGCATGGAAGTAAACACTGAGCAAGACGGATGTCAAAGCTGTACAACTGGGCACAATATGTTTCCTGAAAGGCTTGGATCTTTTGTGAATGTCTTGCAGGCTAAGCTGCTGTGGGTAAAGTAATTGGGATAAGGTCTTGCAGATCTCTGTGGTGATTACAGGGATGTGCCTGGTGTTATGTGTGTGTACTAAACAGTTATGAAATAAACTGCAGAGATTCGTGACAGCTGAATTTCGGAGTCCACCTGCTTTTGGACTGAGATGGGGGCTTAGAAATAGATGTTCTGCCTTTTCCAGGAAATGACAGTTCCTGGAAGGGAGGAAATAATGTCCCAGTGGTGATCGTTCCACCATCATCATCAGATGCTAATAATGTATACCTCAAACAGATGAAATGTAGTAACCTCAGAAATTTGCTCTTGTTAGACAGCAGTTTGCTCCTGCCTGGGCTAACACCAGCCACAGTGACATAGACCCTGAGAGAACAGGTAAGTGCAATTTCAGAATTAATAGAGTTGATATTCCCAAGGATATTCCTCACAATCATACAGAGATACCTGAGAATCTGTGATTTTCTAGAGCCTGTAATATGAATGGAGATTGGGAACTCCAGCCTGGATCCAGCTAATAGAACAGAGCCTGCAGTTCTGGATTTACAACCATAAATAACTTGGAAAGGTCTGTTTTATTTATTAGTTTATTTTTACCTTTGTATGTATATGGTACTGGCTGTCTGTATGGGAGAAAAAATAAGAGAAATGTTTTTAAAGGAGGGGAGTTAACAGAGAGCTGCAAAGAATAAACATTTCCCAATTGGAAGCTTAATCTTTTAGCTGTTCACTTACTCATAAAAAGTGAAACAAAGTAGAAGCAGTATATCCAAATAAATAATGGCCAATATACAATAACATGTAAATTTCTGCTAAAAATAACTGAGAAGGCAATTAGCTGCCGTAGGATATTTTTCATAATAGAACCTCACCTCTTCAGGTGACTGAATAGTTCAAAGGAAATGCTATTGGGATTCTTCTTCTTCATGTTAAACTCATTAGGATGAAGTGGTCTCTCTCTCACTCTCATTCCAAGGTGGACAACTGCAATTAATCACAATTAGACCTGTTGATTTCCATACTCACTGACCATGTAAAGATCTGTACAGGAGAAGCAGGGGTCTCAGTATCAAACCTACCTCAGATAAATTCTAATTTTTTCTTTTTCAAAGAATCCTCCACAAACTAAAGAGTAAATATATTTTAAAAATAATGCTTCTCAATATTTTCTTTGGAAAGTTGGGGAAGTGCTTATTAACAATGAATATTTGTTAAGATTTTGTTTCAGCTTATCATTATATAAAACTATTTCACGATATTATTTTATTGATCCCATTTAATGATCATGATGGAAAAATTATACAAAGAAATGGATGTTAAAACAATGAAGGGAATGGCTTACATAAAATATCTAATGCTTATCACTATTACAATCTCTAGCACATTATAATTTACTGATGAGAAAAAAAAAGGATTTTCAGTATTCTAATGCATTTCCAGATTTCATATTTCTTAGAACCTATCACCTACTCACTGTTTTGGACTTGCATCATTATTCTCCTCATATTTTAGTATGGGATCCATTTAAAATACTGTAGTAATTACAAAATTATTGTTACTAGCTTGGCATTTCCAGAATGAAATGTTCTAAAATTGTAGATGGTTTGAAAGTATTTATTACAATACTGACAATGGGCAAGCTCATGATTCACAGATACGGTAAAAGAAATGAATAGCTACTGAACATCTTTCATTACTAAAAGCCTGGTTTGACTTTCACAACCAGAATAAGCTGCTAAAAGCTGTTAAACTGCCCCTGCAGATTTTCAAGCCAAATGCAGTGATCTATACAATAAAAAATTGATCTAAGTCTCATTCTGAATGGAAATTTTTTTTTTTTTTACTCTGTAATAATCAGCATAAAATTGAAGGAGTAGATGGCCTGGATTTTTTTCTTTGAGTATAAATCAAACGCAATATAAAATTCAGATTCAAAAGTTTGATACAGATATTTGCAAGAGATCCACTCTGTGCTTTCTATGGCACAAAGAAATCACCTATATTTTTTCTCCTCCTAGGATTTGTTACATGATTCTCTGAAGCATGTTCTTTGTCAGGAATAAAATCCTAGGATAGATGCATATTATGTTTGATCTGAGCTGTGTTCTAGACTCTCTTTAGTGAAGGAAAATCCTTCACTGTGTGATTTTCAGTGCCAAACTGAAACTTAGCTAATCTTGTGAACTAAAAATGCTGTTAACATATACTCTTGCCTCATCTTTCAGTTTTGCCTGGAATAACACCACTACTTAAAGTGAGGGGAAATAGTGCTATATTTCAGTACTTTAGAATTATTTTCCTTCATTCTCCAAATAAGAAAATAGGCTGCATCTGGCACAAAAAAAATGGACTGTCACTGAGCATTGATTATCACTGAGCTGCTGAATATGACATGCTGATCTTTTGTCTGTTTGCTTGTTTCTATTGCAAAGCTTTTCTATGAGTGAATATCTCAAATTCCATGTGATGCTTTGACATTGTCTGTCATGAATAATTATTTGCTGTTTATTATGTCCTCCTGAAGTTGAATCCAGGAATAAGGAGGAACTATCTCAGTAGGACCATGTCAGCTTGATGGCCATTCACTTGTATGGTAGCTACTTTGAATAGTTAAGGAATATCCTGAACTAACAGGTAAAATTATAAAAGGGTATTGCTTGATCTCATTGCATGGGTGGCTGTTACCTCAAGGATAGGGAATTCATAACTCTTGGTAAGACTCAAAAAGATTTTATTTCCCTTTTGTACTAAGCACCGACTCCACACACACTGTCACCAAGCTTGGCACCATAATGCAGCAGGAAGAGAAGGATGCACTGAAACATGATGTTTTCTGCACCTTCCTACTAGTCTCAGCAGCTTAAAAGCTTGAAAGTCACTTCTGCCTCACTGAGGCTATGACTTTTGTATCAAGAACACCTTATATAGCCTTCTGTTTTTATAGGTAACTGCTCAATAATAAAATATTTTATTCCAGCAACATTGTTCATGTAATTTTTTCTTGGTCATGTTCTAGGCAAAGGACAGCTCCCAAGGTTTAGCAAACACAGTTTAATGAAATTCCTAAGTATTTATTCCCTGACAGCATCTTATGGTAAGCAGATAAGCACTTCTATGACTGAGAGCAATGAAATTGCATGCATGCTTAAGTTGTCCATTGAACCAAGTTGTAATGAATAAGTGGACTGATGTTCTGCTTTTGTTTTGTGGAGGAGAAGGCTCTATTATTCTTTGTTAATCTACATTTTTATATCCATTATTATGGTCTGCATTTATGAATGTATATTCTAACTCTTAAAGCTTCATCAGTAATTCTTATAACAAACACTTTTGGACAGAAATAAATCAGTTAATAACATTTTTCTGTTTTAACAGACATATTCTTGATGTGATTTTGTGATCACACACTACAAATAGATCAAAGAAAATTGTAAACACATTTTTGGTCACATAATACATCTAGCAAGAATTTTAACAGAAAGAATGCCTTCATAAAAACTGCAACCAGATTGCCGATGATTTATGACTAACATAGTTTCAGTAGATAATTTATCCACTTTGAATAAATTGGCCAGCAACACACACATATGATGTTACATGGAGAAAATCATTCAGAAATATGTGTTTTGGATTAAATTAGTAGTTAACATTGATTAGGCTGTTGCAGTGATGACCCAGGGAAATGTGAGTGGCACTGGCAGGGATCTTCATTAAAGTGATCTATAGTTTCAATATACATGATAATAAAACAGTCTTCCTAGAGTATTTAAAAAAAAACCTAAGATGATGATTTTGATGATTTTTGATGATTTACATTAATGAGATGATATTAACAACAATTTAGTATTGTATGCCCTGGCTTAAATATGCATATTCAATTCTATTTTTATCAGCACTACAAAATGTTGTATTTGCTTTTATTTTCCATAATTTAGTTTCAATTTCAGTGTCTTTTCTCTTAATATTTCTATGGCATAGTGCCATCTTGGGGATGCTGCAAGCATCTAAAAGGACACAAGCTGTAGAGAGGCTTTGAAACAGAGTCTAGAGATTTTTGCTGTGCTGTGTTGGTATAGGAGTCTAAAAATGAATATGACTGAAATGAATTAATCTAAGATTCCCTAAAGCCTGAGAATACCATAGCTGACGACATCTATAAAAAGGTATTAGGAACTCTTGAAAGCCTCAGGATACAGATATCCTGATATTTTAATCCTGATATTTTAAATCCATGAATTCTGGAGTCATGTGACAATTGAGAAACTCAGCTTTCAGTTCAAATGTATATCTCTCACACCTATACTTGGAGAGAAATACTGATATGCATCTAAAAGGCTTGGATGCTTGAATACAAAATTTCTTGCTTTAAAGACAATGTCACAGTTTTGCAGAATCCCTGTCCTGATTTCCTGTAGTTGTCAGGAATAGGGAGTGTGGGAAGGAATAAGCCCAGGCACTAGTCCACGCTGGGGACTGACCACGTGGAAAGCAGCTTTGCAGAGAAGGACCTGGGGGTCCTGCTGAACACCAAGTTTTACCTTTGACTGGCAATGTGCCCTGGTGGCTAAGGTGGCCTAAAGCATCCTGGGCTGCATTAGGAAGAGTGTTGGCAGCAGGTGGAGGGAGGTGATCCTTCCCCTCTTCTCTGCACTGGTGAGGCCACCTCTGGAGTGCTGTGCCCAGCTCCGGGCTCCCCAGAAGAAGAAAGACATGGAGCTACTGGAGGGAGTCCAGCAAAGGGCCACACGGATGATTAATGGACTGGAGCATCTGTCATACGAGGAGAGAATGAGAGAGCTGGCACTGCTTAGTCTGGAGAACAGAAAGCTCCAGGGGGAATTATGAAACACAAGAAAGCACTTCTTCGCTGTGAGGCTGGATGCACATTGGAGCACGTTGCCCAGGGAGGCTGTGGAGTCTTCATCCTCGGAGATATTCAAAACCTGACTGGACATGGCCCTGGGCAGCCTGCTCTAGGTGATCCTGCTGGAGCCAGGGGTTTGGGCTAGCTGATGTTTAAACTTGCCTTTCAGCCTCACCTATTTTGTCATTAGGTGATGCTCTGATTCTGTGAAGAGCAGCAAAAATGCACCAGGATTGGTTTAGACTCATTTTTGTCTTTTTATGTTGACCTTTATGAGCAGTTGTTAGAAGCTCATGGAGCAATTTGTGGTTTTAGGAGTCTGCCTCACTATCTCCCTTACTCCCCAAACCAAAACCAGCCAAGTCTGCTGACATGGTATAGTAGACACATGGTCTGCCATTTTTCTTGAACTATTTGAGGGCTTTGTGCTTTGTAGTGCAAGCAGAGCAAGCCGCGATAGGTTGTCAAAAGCAAAGAACTAGATGTTGCCTGAGTAACGTTAAGAAATGTTCCATTGTATGGGGACCCCATGTAAGTGCTATGGACAGACATACCTACCTAGTGCTCTAACATACAGTCTTATCCTGTAGCTGAAGAGATGTCTGAGAAATTCCAGCCTGCAATGCCCAGTCCTGTCTTTGGTAGGCTCTTGAAAGAAGGGATGAGATATGTATAGGAAAGCAGCTGTTGTTTCAGACTTTGGCACTTTAAACAGCAGTTTTCCTATGCCCTCTTCTTTGGAGAATACCCTCCTGTTCTCTCCAGTTGCAGCTTCTTCCTTCTTTTTCCTCTCAGAAGCTCAGTAATGTGTACTAGTGGCAGAAATTGCTGCGGTTGCTGTGTGATATCATATCCAGCTTGTTGAAATGGAAGATAAGGTGGAAAGTCCTACGGTCTAGAAGCTAAAGAGAATAATAGGATCCCAGGAAAAGGCATTGGGAGGTGGGGGAAGAGACAGGCAAAACCTCTCTTTCCACCCTAAATCTCTCCCTAAGTCATTTTTTGCCAGAAGACCATTATTGACTTTTCTTGCCTCATCTCTCCTCTCCTGGAACATTCTCTGCTGCTGCCATAAAAAATAATTTTGCTGCCCTAAAACTTTTTGGGACAGCGAAACTAAATTCTTCTCTGAGCTAATTCTGAGGACTACACCGACTATGTGATTTACATCTACTCCTGCAGTGAAATAATCTCCTCACCATGGCACAGTAAAGGGTTACTGGGTCCTTGATCATCTAGGGAGATTCTCCATGTATAAGGAAAGGGTCAAAAAAAACCCCTATGCTCAGATATGAAATGGGAAAGACCAGAGTGCTAATGTGTTGAAGCTTTGATATGAAGTTTTGGTTGGAAAGAAATGAGTTCCAACAAAAATGTGTCAGAAAACAGACTGTGGATTAGCTGCTCTTTTATGATGAGTAACTTCAGGGAAGAGTTGCAACAAAGCCCATATGGTATAATGAAGAAGACAGTGGGCAGCAGCTGTATCTTTAGAAACCAGGAGAATTTACTTGCCTCCCTGCGTGGTCTGTACCACAGGCAAACAACAACAAATGTGAGCACGCCTAAAAGCTTTCTGTTGATTAATTATGCAAGGATGAGTATCTCCACTAATTATCCAGGCAGGATTTATCCCTTCGAGCTTAAAGGACTTAAACATAAAAATCATATAGAATTTTAAAGAATAATATCTTTTTTAATCTGCACTATAGTGTCCCCAAAATTTGGGTGATGCATGGAATAGAAACCCTGTTGGAAGAAGGGAAGAGGCAGGAGGCAGAGGTGGAGGGGGAAAATGAGCAGCAGCCAGGAGCTGTGACAAGAAAGAAACATTGATGTCTGCCTACAAAACAGTTGGGAACTGCTACTCCAGAATGCTGGTGTAGACATGTATAATTATCTACTAATCATTTTTATCTGTTAGATAATTTTCCCTTTTAAAATTATGAGAGCTACAGCATTTATGGAGAAAGTGTTTAAAAACTGTTGGGCATCAGAAAGAAAAAGCATTTAGCTGCTACCTGTGACTTTTAAAAGTGTCTAAGAAATCCCTGTTAAAAGACCCATGTAAATACCTTAAGAGCAAAGACAACTTAGAAAATTCCCCTAGATGTCTATCTGAATAAGTTAGGGGTCTGAACAACTTGCCCTTTGGTAGCTGTTTTATAATGGTATTACTTTAAAAAACAAACACATGCAATTCTATTTTCCATGGAAGGATTTTTCTATGGAAGGAAATCTGTTTTTCTTTCTCATTTATAGAGCTATTTCAATCACAATGTCTCTGTTTTCACACTTCTGGAGATTATTCTGCAATATTAACAAATGTGTAATCATATTAATTTAGAGTTTGTTCTCCAAAACAAATGAGAAATTGTTATAATTGAACAAGGCATTTCCAACTGCTATTATTTAACAATTACTTGGGAGTCTCTTATCAGGCATTATTAGAGTATTTGTAGTAGGCATTTACTGTACTGTGGTGACAGCATATGGTGATACACACTCTTCAACTCCTAAGTAATTGTTCTGCTTGTAACACTTTGCAAGTTGAAGTGGCATTTAAGTGCATATCAAAATATGATTAATGACACAACTTTGTATTACAAAGAGTACTTAAGTCGTAAGATGGAAAATTGGAAACTCTCGGATAAGTTTCACAACTTTTGTGTTGAGTAACGCTTAATTATGCACATAATCCCACTGCCTTTACTTGGCCTAGTTTTTAAAATTATACTGGCAGCAGGTCAAGGAAGCCATACGAAGTTCTGCGTTTGAATGTTGGTGAAATAGATGCAAATTTCATAATGATAAGAGAGAATAATTTACTAACTAGCTGCAGAAAAAATAGCATCAGGTATAGAATGGCATGACATTGCTAATTTTGGTGTTCCCCTTCATAGGCACTAATGCTGTGTTAAAAATCCCTGATGTCAAATGATTTTATACGGTCATTATTTTTAAAAGCTTTCACAGTTACATTTAATGTGTTTTCCGTTTTCTCCTCTTATTCTTTTGCTGCAATAAAAATGGGAATGGGGAAATGCACTTGTCTCTGAATGTTATGCATTTCAGGAAAAGGCACTCTGTTCCATACAGTATTGTGTTTCAACTGAATATACATGCATACATATACATATACATATGCATATGCATATACATATATATACATTTTTATAAGTTTGGATCAGTGAGGGAAGTAGACACTGCTATTCTAAGAGTGTTTAAAAGACTGACAGATAAGACCAGTTTGAAACTTCTAAACAGTGTTTTACTAAACTGATATTCATTAACAATGCACATTGCAAATTGTGAGTTCTTACTCATTATTAATCATTATGACCACATAGTCAAACAGTTAGTCCTTAGCAAGCTTATTCTAAATTACCTGTGAGTATACATGCCACATGAAGACCTTGACAGTCTTAATCACCAAGATCAAGGTAATCAGGCTGGAGAGTTACTGGTCCAGAGAAAGTGAAACCCAAACAGGTGTCTTCTTTCTTCCCTTCCTTTCCTGTTCATCATTGATGTTTTATGCTTCCTTGCCCTTTCCCCTAGAGCAAAGAGGTGATCCCGTCTGCTTTTGACATAGTGCCTCCTATTTTGGGGATGAGGACTGGCCCTGGTTTGGCCAGGCATCTTTCTTGCTTATTCTGCAGGGTTATTCCGGTTCCCTCAAATCTTTCTCCTGCTTGTATGCCATCCCTCATTCTTATCTTGCAGATTTTATTGCTTGCACATCTTTTTCCATACTTCTTTTGGATGACTATACTGCAAGTCTTCGTTTGCGCCTTTGTGATTACATATTACTTTTATACTGATGCTTAGCTGTGTTACAAAATGCTTGTAAATGACTATTTCACTAGTAGTTTTCCAGTGTTACAAAATACTTACACAGTGTTGTCATGTACAGCATCTAGTGTGCTTATCATGTAAGAGAAGCAAGTATTAATTACACCTAAGTGTGCTTCTATTTTATAGGTGCAAGGGGCCTGCATTTCACTTACACTTGCTGCACATGGGGAGAAAACTATACAGTCCAGTGCTGCCTCTTAGTGTTTGAGTATTTATGCAAGTAAATCTTTTGGGTTGGGATTATAGGTTACTATTGTCATTCAAAGAAGAATCAGAATAAAAGCAGTTCTCAATGTTGAAGGCTGCTTTGTAGAGGAGTTTCAGCTATTTAGAAGCAGTGTTGTGTGTGACATGATCATGACCTGGCAGTAGAAAGTATGGTATCTGAGCTTTGAAGAGTGTGGGATATTTAGGTTTCACAGTAAAACAATGCGCACAAAACTCAGAAATTTTCACCATGCTAGCCTTTGAGCGTCTTGCACATACAAAATCCTACATGTACAATCAACACACAAAAGTTGCTTGCAAGAAGCCACCTGCTGTCAATAATACATTCATTTTTCACTACTAATTTGTACCTGTTAACAGTTAGGAATGTCCAGTCTTCCAGACCTAATAAGCTGTACATTAAAAATATTCACATGATTGACAGAGTAAGTCATGTCTTGCAACACCAAGAAGATAAGGAGCTCTGAGAATAGCTCTAGAATGAAAAAATAATTGTTTTCACACATTTCCTCTGTACCTGTTTTTACTGGCTGGTATCCTGAGTCCCTGCTGACTCATTTCTTCCCAGTCCTGCGTCTGGAATTATCCAACAGCTCCTGCACATGCACAGCCATGATGCTGATTAATATGACTATATATGAGGTATGGGGACATCATCTGAATAATTATTAACTTTTCACGTAGCCTGGGAATGTCTCAAATAACTTATAAGGATGTGCTGACTACTGTCCAAATGAAGTTGCAACACTTTTCTTACTTCATCCTAGGTCTTTTGAGGAGGACAAGGCTCCAGTGTAGCAGGCCTACAGATGGCCAGTCCTCTAGAGTCTTCAGAGGATCTTTCCCAAAGTTTGCTTTACCATACTGGGTTTACATCACCGTTCTCCTGGCCTGCCTGCTACATGGGTCACCCAATCAATTACTTTTGATTTTTCATCAAATATCTATCCCTTTCATTTACAGTTGTTGTTTACTTCCTAATATTACTTCGGGTACAATCTCCACACTCAGTTGTTTATTTTTCATCTAACTTTGTACCACTAATCTCCAAGCAAACCTTGCTTACCTCCTTCCACCAACCACACTTAGTTTTCCTTGCTTACAACCATAATGATTACAGCTATAAAGGTTACTATATATGCATTTGTCTCTGTAAAGGTCAGGGCAACAAGAAAGGGTTATGTAGACTCCTCCATCAGTATTTGAAGGGCAAATGTTAGAAAGATTAATATTAATTAACTTTCTTTTATTTTCAAATGGCTGAGATAATTCTCCAGGCAGCGGATTTGTAGAATTGCTTAGTTGCTTTTAAAATTAACATAAACAAGAACACAGAAGATGCAGTGGCCTGGAAACAGCAGTTTTGTCATTCATACTAAAGCATGACTAGAAACATTTTTCTGTTTTTAGATGGGCACAGTTAAAATGTATATATATACACACATACACACACACAAAAATATACTATACACACATATCAATAGACATATACATACATATATGCATATACATATACATTCACACACACATATATATAAAAACATCCTGCTAGTAAAGATAACTGATTCGGTTGCCACTCGAAGAAAATTATACAGCAAACAGAACTTGAAGCAAAAAACACAATTTGAAAACTTGCTTTCACAGATCACTGAAGCATTTCAGCTTAAAGTTTGGTTTTCTTGAATATGCCTTTTAGCAGTCAGTCTTTGAGAGGTTCATACACAGCAAAAATAAAATAGTCATGATCATGGTCAAATAGCATATTTGCTTTAATTCTGTCCAGACTGATCTATACAGCACTGTAGCATTCAATGTAGGTATTTCAGTTTGATATATACCATTACTTATGCCTTTCCACAATGAGGATTTGCATGTCTTCAAGAATGTTTCATGTAGTTTTGTGAAGGAAACAACCTTGTGCTCCCCTATTAGATTGATATTTTAATAGAGTGAAATCTCTTGTTCTCATACAGTTTGAGAAATAGGATTGAAAGACACTCTGTACATATGAGAAACTTTTATCATTATTGCCCTGAAAAGCAGAATCACACAATAGTTAAGGTTGGAAGGCACTTCTGGAGATCATCTAGTCCAACCCCCCTACTCAAAGCAGGGTCAACTGGAGCAAGCTGTCCCGGACCATGTCCACTCAGGTTATGAGTATCTCCAAGGATGGAAGGTCCACATATATATAAGCAAAATTTGCTGTTTAAGTTTGTGCTCATTCAGTTTGTTCCTGGGCATCACTGAGAAGGGTCTGTCTCCTTCTTCATCATATACATGGATGAGATCCCCTGTAAGCCCCCTCTTCTCCACGCTAGGCAGTCCCAGCTCTCCCAGTTTTCCCAGAACATCATATAACATACACTCCAGTCCTTTAATCATCCGTGTGGCCCTTTGCTGGACTCCCTCCAGTAGCTCCATGTCTTTCTTCTTCTGGGGAACCCAGAGCTGGGCACAGCACTCCAGAGGTGGCCTCACCAGTGCAGAGAAGAGGGGAAGGATCACCTCCCTCCACCTGCTGCCAACACTCTTCCTAATGCAGCCCAGGATGCTTTAGGCCACCTTAGCCACCAGGGCACATTGCCAGTCAAAGGTAAAACTTGGTGTTCAGCAGGACCCCCAGGTCCTTCTCTGTGAAGCTGCTCTCCAGGTGGTCAACCTCCAGCATGCATTACTGCCTGTGCTCATTCCTCTCCAAGGGCAGGACTGTTCAATAGTTTGTTCCTAGGCTCCTTGGCAGTTTTCCTACTGTTGCTATACTGTTGCAGTTCATGTTTGAAGAGGCATTTTGGCTAGAGTATGGCTACCTTAAATGCATTTTGGCTAGAGTATGGCTACCTTAAATCCATTTTTTGACAGTTTCAGAAGATATTAAGAATTCTGGATATCTGTTATGGTGCAGATTTTTATTTTCACTTCTTTCTTTGCTGGACATTTTCTTTTAGTTGATCGTACGGTCTTTGCTATTTGTATACAGTGAAGCAGAAGTTCACCTTGCTTTTCATGACTGCTTTGCATACAGAATTATTCAGAGTGGTACTTGCATGTAAAATTAGTGCAACAGGAATAGTTTTGTTTCATGTCCAGATAACGCACTGTGTAGGCTATTCTAGATTCACTGAGCTTTGATACAGTTATCATTAGAATTTTTTAAAGTAGGGATTTTTTAAGTAAATGTGGGCAGAAAACTCCATGAACAACTGAAGGACATTCCAGTAACTTAGAATTTCTGAATTACAAGTTAATTATTTAGGTAGTACGTGGATATGACTGAGTAATAGTCTGTGCACCAAGGCATGATTTTGATTGAATGGGTTACTCTTGGCATTGCTCCAGCATAAATTTTCCCCCTTTTTTATTTCTTTTGCCAAAAGTGTAAAAACAAAACAGAGGTCTGGAAAAGTTCCAGGTCCTTTGGGACACTCTAATGAATTATAAAATAAAGAAATAATTACCTGGTATGCTGAAGAAAAAAATTAAGATGAGGAATGATAGGTAAGAGTAGCAAGGGGGAGAAGATTAAATAACATCTGTAACATAATGATTGAGAAGAGTAAAACTGTGCTAATGATCGTATAACATTTTGCTTGATCTTTTCCTGGAGCTTTTAACATTGCCTTGGAAGCTAAAAGAGAGTAATATCCATTTACCAGGGAGCTTTATTTGCATTAATCTATGCTTTGAAGATCAATGGGTCTACTAGATTTTAGCTCATATTCACTTTTGCAATTAAACAAAAATATGCTGGTATCAGATGGACACTTAGTAATGAAAAACTCTGCAAAAAATATCTGACCTAACTAAAAGCTATGGTGCTCAGGAGTTTCTTTCTCTCTTTGGCCATTAGAACTCTATTACATGTGTGTAACAGCATCACACATTCATTCTTAGGCATCCAAATCACTTCCCAAAGACCTGTTTATTCCAGCTGTGTTTGTAGAACACATCATACGAAGATCATGTCAACATACTCCAGCCTTTCTACAGAGGGATTCCATAATATTAATAATGAACTGCCAGAGATTGGTAGCTAGAGTGTAAGATTTCTGGAAATTTTCTGATTTTTTTTTGTTAGAAATATTTTTTTCATTAAAATGAAAAAAAATGCTGAAAGCCACAGGTTTCAATAATGATTTTTTGAGAGTTTTTTCTCATTTATTGCTGGAATTCTGTCTGAATTTCTAATTTCCACAGTAGAAATTTCAGGGTGTTTGCTAGGCATGTGGGATGTCTTGATGTGGATCCAAGTCTCAATGGACCTGTTTGTGTGTAATGAAAAAGAGACTCTGAAGCTGCTTCTAGAACTTCCAAGAGAAAGTGAATGGCCTCATCCTTTATTGCTTGTATTTGCTTGGTTATATTCTCTTCTGAGTTGGGACATTTTGAAATTTTGCAGTAAGGGAAAATTATCCCTTCAGCAAAAAGAGAGGGTTTTTAGACCTGATTACAATGGAAACAGAATAGAATACACCAACACTATGCTAGAGAAAGCATAAGCAAAATAGAAGAAAACCCTAAGTACACGGTTCTCCTGTGTTTCTGTTTAAGCATTTATAATTCCATTAGCACATAATATACAGATATAATTAATAGCAAATAATACAGGGAAGATCTAAGAAACAATCTGTTTTAGTTTGGTTAATAAAGAAATACATTTAAAAAACATCTGGGACATCCTTCCATAAATTGCTTTTTTGTTTCTTTTTTTCTTTGTTGTTGTTTAGCTACAAGCATTAGTGTCTTGTTGAATCAAGTACTTGGTTCTGGGCTGTTGCTGAACTAGCAGTCAAAATTTGTGGCCTCTGTCTGTATACACAAGAAAAATGGGAACCGCTACGTGGAAGAGTTCTGTGGTCCATGTACTCCAAACCTTTGCTTTTGACATGAATAAAACCAGATGTGAAATTAAATTAGAAAGATTTGAGGTAACCTATTCCTTTACATAGGTCTCATTCATGCACCTAATAGAACAGATGATAACCATGAATTTTCTGCCTCTATGGAAGTTAGCACAAATTCTAAGATGAAGAAAGGGTGACAAATCAGGGGGATGGGAGAAGAATGCAATAAAATTGTCATGGAAGATAATGTAGCTCTGCGGGAAGATTATAAACCAAACTAAAGTACACAGTAAAAAAAGTAACAATATGATCCCATTATAAGTAGAATGTGAGAAAAAATGACTGAATCCACTAAACTGTAGGAGACAGAATACCAAAAGGTCAAACAGGTTAGTGAAACTCTAGGGAAAAACAACTACAACAATTATTTCAGAAAGGTTGGAAAGTTGGTCAGTTTGGGGACAAAAACAAAGGATCTGATTATTTATTACTATATATTTATATATTTATTATATATTATCTGATTATTTATACAGGTCATTCTAAGAAGAGCATGCTGAATATGACAGTAGATCTGAGCAAGCAAAATAAACACATTTCTTCTGTGATAACTGGAATAATATATAATGATGGAGAGATTTCAGCATTTATTGTACTAAAGCAGATTGTAAAGAATGCTCTGTAGAGGTATAATAAGCTGGCTGCACTGTGTGTCAGGACCTTATCCTGATTGCACCACTCACCTTTTCAAAGCTTTACAGAAGTGACCAGACTTGGCCCTTTACCTTTAATGGACCAGAATTGTCCAGCTCAGCCTTTGACAAATCAAGTAATTCCTCAAAAATTCAAGCTATTTGGATCAGAATTTAAGAACAGCAAAAGGTCAAAATGTTCAGATATAACTTAACCAGTATTTTCCTGAAACAGAATTTTGGGGCTATGATGTTGAGCTGCTGCAGCTAAGAGTATCAGAAACACAGGAATTGCATTGGGAAGGCACTAGAATCAATAGAACAGATAAACTTGGAATATTTATTGCTTGAAATTTCTAAGAACTTGTTAAAAAAATGTCAAAAATTGTCAATATAATGGGATGATTCTCTTCTTCTATGTGTTCGGATAGGAAGAGAAATTCATTCCCATTCAGCTAACATTCTGGCCAGTGTCATTAAATCCAGAGTGACTCCAACAACTAGAGATCTGCTTTGTTGTTTTTCATGGTCAGTAAGATTTTATAGTAGCCAATGAGCCAATTTTAATCAAAATATTTTGAGGAAACAACACAGCCAAAAAGATGGCTGATTTATAATGATTCTTATGATTTCCTCCTTTTGGGGACCTTTATTGCATAAGGAATAGTGCCCTAAAAAGCAAACAGAAAAAGACCTCATTTTTGCAAATAAAAATAAATTATTATCCATGATTTCCTTTATTTGCAGCAGCTCAAAGTTTATAAAGTTTTACACTGAATGGCAAAAATCAGAAATCTAGCACATATGTTACCTGATTAGTAGGTGAGGAGAAACAACCAATCAAAAATGTGGTGCCGAAAGGAAAAGATCTAAGTGATGGTCTGATATATACCTGAGTTGTTCATGAGATAGTCCACTGAGAGGGTATTATTTGCATTTAGTAGCACATAATCATCATCCTAGGAACTACCAGAAATATGAACAAACTACAATTTTAACAAATTTTAACAATATATTATATCAGTTTTTTGATGTTGGGCATGTTTTCAGATTTAAATATTAAAAACTCATTATCTTTCCAAATAGTCATTACAACAGTGAAAAGAAATTCTGGCATTTACGTGAAAAAACTCAATGTTTTGATAGAACAATTGGTGTGAGTTAATGACTAATAAATAATTAATCAGCTCTGAGAACATTTTAATGGTTCATGACTTTGCCGTAGGCTGTTAAACTATAGTTCAGTCCTTAGATAGCAAATGATTTAGAGGTGCTAATACAATATTATTAATGTCTACAAACTTCATTTTAAGACACAGATGTTCTTGGGAACTGTTGCTATATAAAGCATTCCAAGGTAAAATTAACTGTCAAAATTCACAAAGTGCCTGAAAGTCTTTATGCTCTAAAAAATTTCGGCATAGCAAAAATTGCTTCAGAAAGTTTGTGCTCTGAATGATATTAAGCTGGGAAAGTTACTTTCAGTCATTTATTAAAAAGATAATTTGTTGCATCATGGCTTAATTATTCTGTTGTTTTACTACTCTGGTTGTTGATAAGAAATTATGAATTAATTCCTACTGTCAAAACTGGCAAGAATTCATCTAAGATTGTGACACTCAGTCCATTAAATAATAATAATAATAATAATAATAATAATAATAATAATAATAATAATAATAATAATTTCTTGCTATCTTAACAGGTAAGCATTGCTGTTGAGCCCGTATTTTGCTTCTATTGAGTACTCTAAGCTTTCTACCATAACATGACTGGTTCAGCCATATGATCCTTCTAAAAGTTTTATTTTCTGTTCCTAACTCTCCACAATTATAGCTTGGAATGGGTTATTTCATCTTTAAGTTTTAAACAAAATGTTGGCTAATAAACACCTGGATAAATTCTTATTTTATACAGTTATACCTGACCAGTTTGGGGTTACTTTGATTTTACAAGCTAAGGGATAAGGAATACTTAGAACCTACTTTAAGATTGATGAAAATAGAACTGAGTTGTAACATGCCACTTGCTCTCCTTGCATATGTGATACAGAGTAGTTCTGCAGAGTTGAACAAACTTATGGCGTATTTGATATGCTTCAAAAGCAAAGTTCTGACAGGCTGTCAGATGTATGAAAAAGCTAAAACAGAAATCTTGATTCATTCTTTGTATATTGGTTTCACATCAACACAACTTTGAAAAAAAAATTATGAAGAGCGTAACTAGGTAAGAGAAGAACAGCTCCTTCATATCAAATATCTGGGGACTGGAGGACTGAAAAATCTATCATGGGATTTGAGGATGGACAAGCGAAGAAATAAAGGTAATACCTAAGAATGAGCTTCCAAAGTTCCTACAATTTAAGAGTTGCATAAACTGATCACCTAACTTTTTGTTTGGGGCAGGAGTTTTACGTATAAACTGTACTTATGTAATTCTCTGTCAAATTTTGCCAGTCAGCCTGCTACTCTAATTGCATAAATATGATAAACAAAACAGACGAATATTTACATTCCAATGTGTACATATCTTAACTGATTACTTGATTTTCTGTGAACATCCTGTCAAAATTAAAGCACAGCTGTTGCATGATGAGGAGAATTATAGACAAAGAATATTTCTTTCAGAGGGAGCTGAAATCAGTCATTACTTAGCAAAAAGAATTGAGTGGTTCACTGATCTGTTCCTGTTATTCTTAATGGCACCCTTCTAACTTAAATCACTTCTATGCAATAAAATCATGGATTGAACCCCAGTGAGTGTAAATTGAGATGGGTCTTCTGAACTCAAATATATTTAAATTTATTCAAATGGAGGATCTGCCCGTCATTCATAAATTTAGTTGTTTATACATGCAGAGTGTACCTAAGTATTTGTTCATAACTAATCATGAGTTAAAGCCTTAGAATTCATTTCTAAATTACACAGAGATTGCTGATCCTTGCAGGCCCTGCTTACTCAGTACTCCGTCACAGCAGCATGGCAGACTGATTATTCTCGGATTGGTAACCGGCAGATGTGAAGAGAGGAAAAATTGTAAACCTTAGGAACAGATCTCAGAAGTTATACAAGTATGATAAACTCCTCAAGTTCTCAGACAGCTTTGGGGGAAAAAAAAACATAGAGGGATAAACAGAATAATCATCTCTTCTATCTTAGTTCTTAGTTTCTGTTGACTTATGTCACTGTTTTCCACCAGATCCCTTTTAATGAGCTCTTTTGGGTAGACTTTTCATTAAAATGCATTTTTTATATTACTCTAGACTTCAATTAAACCTTTTCTTTTTTTTTTTGCTGGTGAACTCAACGCTTGTTCAAAAGCCTGTTGAACTCAGAAGTCTTTCTTGTCTCTTTTTTAAATAACTCCAGTAGGTTTTAGATCAGGATTTTGGAGAGCAGGCATGACCATAAAAATGGCAATGAGGATTTTGACTATGAGCTGCAGTTTTATAGAATCAGCATGCCTTCTAAATGTTCAAACAAGCAGAGAGGACTAGACTAAATGTCAGTTGCAGACTTGCATCTTTATTTGAGCATCACACTTCCAGTCCTCTATGCTTTTGATCAGTCAAAGCAGATTGTCAGAAGATTAAAAATAATTTTATTTAAATGAATGAGAATGTTACACTTTATAATATACTAGAATTATTTATGCATAGAAAACCCAACATTCATAAAATGGAATATTTTACCATACTAAGCATATGGAAGATGCAGTTTTCTTTAATGCAACATCTATATACTGTAATTATTACTTCTGTGTACTAGAATCACAGCTGTAAATTCTCCAAGTGATCCTCCCGCGGTTTTATTCAAGTGAATGCTGATGGATTCATGAGGTGCATATTGAAATGAAGGTGACCAAATCAGTTCAGCCAGAAATAAACTAGTCTACTGATTAATGCAAAACCCAAGTGAAATCTGAACCTTTGTCAAAGTATGTTCTCTCTTATTTTCTAATAGCACCTGAGTGCCTTTGACATCCCAGAGAAACCACAGAACAGTAACAATGGGAGCTTTCTAACCATGAAAATGCAGATTTTGTCATCTTGCAGCCAAGACAATCTTTCAGTGCTAATAGCTATGCAGATAACATTAAGAAGTCATGTACTATTTACACACGAGTCAAAGGAACATAACTGATCTGTATGTAGTGGGGATCCCTGGGAGGTCAGTGATGCAAGACGTATGAATGGATCTCTGAAGAAGTCATGGAGAGGAGAAGCTCTGAAGATAACGTACAAGCCAACACACATTCAGCTGATGCTACAGTGCTTCCTAGACACTGAAAATACTAATACCGGCAAAAGTAAGGAACACATTTAAGCAAATGGCTAGGTGAATACTATGTGTGAAGGGGGGAGAGTAAAGCAATAAAAAAGCTAGAAAGCTTCCTTACTGTGTAGAACACAGTAAAATTTCTACCTCTCATCATAGCCATTGCTGGGATATATTTTTACACTTCTCTCTTTACAGCTAAAGTTAGCTTTTTCTATCCTGCAGCTCTAGTAAAGCACAGTGAATATAACTAAAAATAATTAAATAAGTTTTAAAATTCAAAATTTAATATAATTTATCATAATATATTATATTGAATATAGTATAATAAATAAATAATTTACTGTTTAGCAATTTTTACTTTATTAAAGTTAGTAATGAATGGAATAATATTCTTCCTAGATATTGCTTTAGTGATATGATTATATATTCCTTTTAATATGTTGTACCTCTAAAATATTAAAAAGAATAGAAAATAGGCCACAGAACAATTTGATCATGTAAATAAGGCAGTGGCTTTAGCAAGGCCAAAAGAGGGAAGTGTACATATTAGTTTTGTTTATGCATGTATAAACAATAAATGATCAGGACATAAGTGATTATTGTTTGTATATGTGTATATTTTAGTCTTTCCTGTGTAAAGTTTTTGAGTTTAGACTACTGATGTCAGTAGAATCATCAATTCTCTTTCTGTGGTTTGTTTCAAAGTATGACCTTTGTACTGAAGAGAGTGTCATCTTTTGGTTTTGTCTACACCCTGTGATAGACATTAGTGGAACCATCTTGCTGAGTTGCATTGTGCTAAAGCTGAGCCATCTCAAGATATTTGGCTCCAGTGAGCCTAGTATTGTTTCTTCATCAATTAAATAAGTATGGATATAACTCAAAATTCAAGGAAGCTTGCATTAGCAACTAGTGAAAAAAATCTATGAAGTTCAAGGTAGATTAAAAGTCTTCTAATGACAAGTCTGTGAAATGTCACACTTCAATTATTTATTAATAAGAGAGCTGCATCTGTGTTACGGGTTTGCAGTAATGACATTAATACGGTAGTTAAGAACAAATGGAAACACTGGTTACTCTAGAGTTATTAAGTAATATATTTTTATAGATGAATACTGAAAGTTCTATTTCTGAAATAAATACTGAAAGGCATAATTGTTTAAACTATGCCTTTTTCCTCTGTGAAATACATATACTGAAACTATAATTTGTGCTTCCATAAAAAGAAGCTGAAATTTTTTGAACCTCTTTTAAAGGGATGGTATACAGTTGTTGAAATTTTCTGGTTCAGGAAGAGATACATGAATGTGGCTAAAGGCTCATCTTCAAAACTCAGATGTCTGTGCCTGATTCAGGAATGTTTTTTTAGTCTGAAAACTCTGAACCTCACACACATCAAAGACATAGCATTATATTAGACAGTACATTGAAAGGTAGTATCAAGTTCTACGTGTGAGAGGGTGTTCAGCTTTCTTAGACCATCATAGAAGACAACCTGCATGCCTCACATGTTGCAAAATACTCCTAGAAATAGTAATCTTGAAATCATTGCTTTCTTTCTAAGAAATGCTATCATTCTGCATCAAAATGTAGATGCTAAATGTCCTCCTGACTGGGGGTATTCTGGACTTTCTCCAAGCAAGGTTACATCAGATCATGTTCATGCATTCCATACTGTTCATCTATAGCAGACATCTCATGACTCTAACCACTTTCACAGCCGCACTAGCGTTAGCAATACAACATAAGCGTTGCTACCCTCACTAACAGACTTACGCCAAATGAGGCACGCTGAGGCTGATTCTATGTCCTTACATATCTGAGAGCCCCTCATAGTCAAAAGTTTGATTCCATTCTTTCTGCAGAAGGTGAATACTTTAGACCCAAGATATGGAAGAAAGAAAAGATGTTTTAACATGAAGTCTAGTCATATCTATCCTCACAAACAGACACATTTCCTTTTGCATTACTTTACAGTTTGAACAGTGTGTTTACAAATTATTACACATAAACCTGTTGGTTACACAACATGCCACTGTCACTTGGATGCTCATAACATCACAAGAATAATAGCTAAATATTGGCTTTTTCTTGTTTCACATTGAATCCTAAATAAAGTAAATATAATTTCTTTAAGTACATAGGATTTTTAATAGGCATGCCACCAAAATGATATAAATCTTCGGCTCCTTTATTGCATTTTAACTATTTCTGATAGAAATAGTTTTTGTAGTATTTCTGATAGACATAGTTTTTGTAGCTATATATTCGGTTGTGAAGAATGAGAACTACACTAAGCTCTAACGTAGAAGTATGGCAAGCTATTCTAAACAACATAGAGCAATTGCTAAACAGTGCACATGTAATGTATTTACAGTTTGGCATAAAATATTGCTTTCATCTGAAGTAAAACTAAAAATATTTTAGGAATGTCTGCTTATAAACGTGTCATATCTTACAAGAACAAATTTATTGCTGATATATTGGAAATCTCAGGATGAAAAAGCAAAATCATTGTTTCTGTTACTTACATTTCTGCACAGACAGAATTATTGATGAAAATGGGAGAGTTCAGATGGGTAACTAAGAAAATTACAGTCTTAATTTATAACTCTTAACTATACTAAATAAAAATTATTTTTTGCTTATACTTTATTTTCTTTGAGCTACATAATGCCATTAAAGATTGCAGGATTAGACCCTAAAGAATTTAAGAAATGTGCTAGAATGATAGCTAGAAGAATGACAAATCATTATTAGTTGTTGAACAGGATGTAGAGCCATGGCTTGGAGACCTAGCTTCTGATCCACCTTGGGACCATCAAGCTTTCTAGTGGAAAGTCTGTAATTGAGAGGGTCCAAGGTCTCCGTGAAGGCTGTTTCCTTGGGGACAGTGCAGATATAGCCAGAAGCGTAGAAGCCAGCAGAAGCCAGATGTAGCTATTTTCCTTCTCTTACCTAATGGAAGCAGAAGCAAAATTTCTCCTAAAAAAAGTGTCAGGCCAAATAGGTTTCGATCTAGCCTGAAGCTGACCAGCTGGGACATCTTAATTGAATGACTATTATTATAAAAAAGTTACTGAGCATAGAATCTACTCATCTAAAAACCCATCTACAAGTTACATCAGGAGCTTATGGACGAGCTCAACTTTCCATCAAACTTCTTGTAGCACTGATTGAACAACATATGCAAAACTATCTCTGTGGAGGACACGGCACGGCAAAGCTCTGTTTCAGTGCTGTCATCTTGCACTAGTGGTCCAGCTGTTGCTTGAACAACAAGGTGGACTTTTATGAGGAAAAAATATTTGAAATGTGGTCTAGAAACTACTAGAAGCATTAGCTATAACATTGCCTTTATTTAGATATATGTTTAGATTGCAGCTGAGTTGACTTCAAGAAGGCATGTAACCTGTCAGGTCTCAGGGGTCATCTCAATCTTCTGAGAAAATCCTTGTCCACACTATGTTACAGAGTTCCTATGTTTTTTCTGCTCTCAGAATTCAGTAGGTCCTTCTGAATTTTTATGTAAGGTCACTGTTTCTCACTGTCCATCCAGAGAGGACAAAGGAATTTTCAGTATGACTTTTTAACCCCATAGATTTGGTGAAAACAAATGTGAATGAATTTACTGAAATGGCTCTCCTATGACTTCGTTATGCTGATGTACACACCCTGAATGCAGTGCAGTAGGAATGAAGTGGGGAGATGTGGAGCTGGTGTTGCATGAAGCAGTCTTAATTGTTCCGTAATAAGTCCTCTTTTCTCACATACAATGTTTTTTATGTACCTCTGTTTGCCAAATAATTTAGCAAAAAGATTAACCAGCTACCCAACATTTATGTGCAGTTGAGGTCATTTATGTATTACTGGAGATGTACTGCTTTGCGTTCATATGGCATGAGCACAAAGAAAAAGGCCAGCTTTTAAAAACACACTCCTTTTTTTTTTCCTCTCTTTATTATGAGATTTTGTGTGTTTACAGTAGTACTGGTTCTTAATTGAAAAAAGCTATAATTCAGCTGTAGCATTCTGCTGAATATTTGTGGTTTGTGAGGTCAGTGAAAACCACTAACTGAGTAATAGCCTTCTCTCTCACCTGGCACCGTGTCATTCTCACATAAAAATAAATACACAACTTCATATCTCAGACTCCATGTGACATTCTATTCATGAGTTGGGGAAAAGGGAGGAGAGCACACCCTCCTTTTACAAATAGCATGGCTTTGATTTTTGTGTTTTGTGTGATCTAGCTCATAAACAATAAAATTATTCTATATTCTTTTCTATTTGAAAGCATACACAAAGAAGCCATTTTCATGTGATGAAGCACTTCGGTTTTCAAGCTGTCAGTTGAAAAGAGAAAGGGAAAACACTTGTAGCTACAGATTTTGTAAACAGATGCACTGTTTATAAAAGTCTGCTGAGTTTTATGTTAATCATAATTATAACTAAAGAGACATAGGAAAAAAATTGTACCTTGGTTGACAGGTTCCAATCCCCACGTCAGAAATAATCCAACTAGATATCACTGGGATACTGGATTTTATTGTGTTCTTCCCCAGAAATCTGTTTTGTACTGTAATTGTGTTAGGTTTGCCAAACAACTTCAGTTCTACACTTTGGATGCTAGTGAACATTGGCTCTCAAGTACCCTGCACTTAGTGAATGAGATTAAAATCTTAGTCTTCTAGCTTCTTCTTCCATCACACCAACTTAATCTTTCTCTTTATTGCAGTCCCCACAAAAATCCTCAAAATGGCTTTTATGAAGAGTAGCTGTATTGAATGACAGGAATAAAATTTGTTTTCTTTTTGCCTACTGAACATGCCAGAATTACTACCCCTTCATTATTCTTCCTTAAGTTCCTAGGGAGAGTAGTATGTCACGTTAGGCGTCCAGAGAAGATAAATTCATAGACATTAAAGTCATCTAAGGGTTCTTCAAAAGACTGTGTAATTCATATCTCAATTTTTGGGGGTTGAGTCAGTACTATTTCCAATAAATCGGATTGGAAGCAGGTCATAACAAAGAAAATGCACATATCTCAAATGTATTCATCCTCAAATATCGATTGAGGAGAACATATCTATAAATGCTGTAATTAAACTCTTTTTCAATGCTTTGGATTTTACAGCAGACATTTTGGAAGCTGTTTATCCATGACAACAACAATCTATGCATAAATGTGGTGAAATTATTAGTAGGTTGTATACAAATATATTTGGACTGCTGTTCCTACTGTTAAAAGGCAGCATCATCCCAGATGCCTATATAGCTCAAACAAGATTGAGAGTAAGGTGTTAAATGTTCATAGTAAGAAGTCATTTATTGGGCTGTTTCCAACAAAACTAATAATGTTAGCATTTTAGGTTATATTTTAATTGCAAAAAAAGTCTATCTCTTAAAAATGTATGAATTTTACATTAGAAAGACTTCATACCCACATTCGTCATGAAATTGCTTGTCAAACAGAATGTGCTGTTACGTTATGAACTTTCTATTAAATGCACAAATGCAAAGACAGTGAAAAGTAAAACTAACTTTTCAGTATATTTTTCTTTCTGATAGTGACTTGCATAGCTTCTACATTTTTAATTAGTCTGTCTTGTACAGAAGTATCAGTGAACCAGTTTATATGACTTGCTCATTCTTTCTGAAGTTCAGAGTAATAAAATTCCATCATAGATTAAGAATTCCAGCTAATTTATGAAAAGAACAAGATGTAGACCTTTCACCAGATTATTTTTGGGGAGAAGCACTTCACTTCAGCTTTCTAAAACAGTTGTTTCATACCACATATACAAGAACAGGACTGTCAGACTTCTGTGCAGTGCTGGTTGAATAACAGAAAAGATTTACAAATGTCTTGAGAAAAAATTAGTGCTGACTTTGGTTTGATGAGGTTCACTGGTTCATGTTATTGTTATTGACTAATATTCAGCCTGCTGCAAGGGCATCTGTGAAAATATGGACGGTTACAGATTGTCACAGATTGTAGCCTACATTGTCATCTCGAAAGATTCTCAACTGAACTATATGATTCATAGGTTGAGATATACATATATATTGTATAAAAATACAGTCTAAAGCCCTGAAAAATGAATGGCATAATAATATCAAGGTGACTATTCAATTTAATTCTAAATTTCAAACTTTAACCTGTACAGTTTTGGCTAACTCATCAAAATCAATGACATTAAAGTCCAATTATGATTTGTCATGCACATGACAGCTGAGCTTAGCTTTTATGAACTCTATGTAAGAGAGCTTAGACTTATCTAACTTGAACACAAAAAACAAAAAAAGAGAGGTGACCCATCCTTGTTGGTACAATAAAGTTAACGACTGCCTAAGAAGATCTGGAATAGTCTTTTTTTCCCTTTTCTGTCATCATTTTAAAGAACTGATGTGATTTATGTATATGGTGCTTAATTGCCATTCTAACTAATCTGTAACTGAAACAGAATTAGTTTTAGACTTCTAATAACAGTATACTCATATTGTGCTTTAAATTGCAGAAGGATAAATGCAAAAGCCAGAAACCACCTGGTGGTTATTTCTTTCAGTGCAGTTTATCTAAAGCAGTGTAGGTTTGTTAAAAATTAATAGGCAGAATTGTTATTTCTACATTTGTATGGGTTATTAATATTGTAATTACTGGTGTTCATAATTTTTCAGTGAAACTCTTTTTCACTGAAAATACTACTTGGTCAAAGCCAGCATGTTTTGCTGTATCTATTTGACAGAGAATAATAAAGACATCAAGGGAAAGCTTCTACAACAGCTATTAGTCCAAGTTGGTCAATCATGAGTTGTAGAAAAACAGCTTTAATCTGGTTTAACTCAGTTGATAAGTGCAATTCAGCATGTTGTGTTTTCATTAACAGGCTATAAGTTGCTCTGCGAGACTGAAAATAGGGAGAAGTGTTTTTCCATTAAAAAGAAAGAAACAAACAAAAATCTTCCAAACCAAACTAATGCTGAATGGAATCTCCATCTTTGGAGATATTCAAAAGCCTTCTGGACATGATCCTGGGCAACATGCTCAAGGTGACTGTGCAGAGGGGTTGGACTAGATGGTCTCCAGAGGTTGTGGCGAACCGATGAATGAATCTTTTTGCCTTAAACATTTCTTGGTGCATGGGGTACAGGCAGGCCATAACCCCAAACAAGCCATCTGTCCCTGGTGGAAACAGGACTGGGCTGCTGCGACCCCCGAGATGGTCTCCCTGCGACCACCCGGGACACACCGAGCCTGCACTGAACGAGACCACAATCGGGCAGAGACTTTGGGATCTGGACTGTAAATTATTATCCGTTTTTAGCGCAACTTCTGTGAAACTTGCTTGGCATGAGTGGCTGAATTTGCTGGAGCCTTGGGCCGCACTCCCTAGTTCAGTGAGAAAGGGCCCCAGAGCTGGTGCAGGCGGGAACGATAAGGGAGTTACCAGCAATTTGCATCTGAAACAGTGCTAATTGCTGGAGTTACCATCTCTTTGTCAGGACCTGGAGAGATAATAGCAGAACCCGAGGAATGTAGACACACCTGTGGAAGAAACTGCAGCAGAAAACAGCCTGCCTAGGAACGACGATGAGATCCAATAAGGAGCAGGAGACCCCAGACCCAAAAAAACTGCTATTGGTCTGAACTACCGCGTGAGGGGTGGACAGCTTAGACTGGAAGGTATAATTGTCCAGGGATTTCTTTGTTCGGGGTCCCTCTTCGGAGGTACCCAACTCGAGCTGTGTGAAGAGGACCTACCTACCACCAGACGGAAGCCCCCCGCCCCCCGCTGAGACTCCCAAAGGAAGAGGACCAACGGGACAACGCTGGATCCACGGGTGGTGATATCTTTTCTCTCTCTCTCTCTTCTCTTTTTCCCTCTCCTTTGTTGAATCTGTTTGAAACGTGTGGCACGGGACTTGTCTAGCTAGTTGGTTATCCTGTTTGACCACATGCCTTATCTTTGTGTTAATAAATCTTAAACTGGTTGGCTGGTGTCGTTTCACCTTAATTCGGTCCAAGGGCATCACGAACTTGGTAGTTTGGTCCCAAGGGGAGGGAGGTCGTCCTGAACGACTCCCTTCGGGCCGCGACAGAGGTCCCTTCCAACCTCAACTGTCGAGTGATTCTGTGAATGGTAACTTATATCAGTTTTTAAAATATTCCAGGTTTCGCTGTGCAAAGATACATATTCCAGCCTCGCTTTAGTTGATGTAACTAAAAATTCACCAAGACAGAAGCCCAGTAATGACAAAGGTGGATCATGCTAAAAATAAGCTCTGAAAGATTTCATCTGAATGAACAAAGGAGACAAAAACAACAGTTACAGAACAGTATAGTGGATGTTTATTGTATTTTAAAAGGAAACAGCTAGGCTTTTTAAAAATTATTTTGAAATCAGTTCTATGATAAAACTTTAGGGAAGCTTTAAATAAATTCAGTTCTTATTTGGCCTTTAACTTGGTTTTATCTCTCTTTCTCTGCCACAAAATCAACCCTACAGAAAACACAGGCT
The DNA here is from genome assembly GCF_036370855.1 of Dromaius novaehollandiae. Classification (NCBI taxonomy): domain Eukaryota; kingdom Metazoa; phylum Chordata; class Aves; order Casuariiformes; family Dromaiidae; genus Dromaius; species Dromaius novaehollandiae. The sequence continues at coordinate 5,652,167 of NC_088105.1, read as the reverse complement.
TCTTGTTCAGTACTTACTGCCCTTTATAGAGTATGATTGGAATTTTCCACAATAAATACATATATTTCTCTCTAAACTCAAAAAGAAGATATAACACCACAGTAATATTTTCAAGTAAATACTCCTTGGAGAGCGATGGTGGCCAGGATTTTTGGATTTGAATAATGTGAAATGTTAAAAGCAAGCCCGCATGTGATGGATTCCTAATGGGGAAAAAGTACAGAGCTTTTCTACAGTGCAGTGAAACGTTCCAGCAATAGAGGTGAAACAGTTAGAGATCAGAAGAGCAAATTATGTAATAACCCTTGCAAAGTATGTACTTGGTTCTGTTGCATTATAGGCTTGAATTTATCCAGCAAGGCCATAAGATTCCAGACTGTTGGAATTAGCTTGCTTAAAACGAGCACTGGAGAGGGGTGCTGGTGGCCATAGATCGAAACCGTCTAACTCTTTGACAATACGCTTCATTCAGCCTGTTGTAAGCTTGAATTTGTAAGTATGGGCATATGTAAGTATGACTTAGAATTATGGAAAATGAACAAAAAGTTTTAATTACAGGGCATAAACAGGCATTAATGCAGCATTAATGACATAACCAGACAGGCTGCTCCGAATTCTGTGGCTGGATTTTTAGCGCTGCTCGCATGGCCTAAAGGTTCTACACACTAATGAAAACTCCACCATACTCATTTGAATCACTGTATGATATGGATGAATGTACTTCAAAAAGATGTTTTCATTTAAGGTTGTTTCAGTTCTTTTTGCTGAAGTTTTATTTTTGTTCTGTCTTTATCTTTCAGCCAGCATTTGACAACAACAAACACAGCCTTCTGTGCCTATGTATATTATGACTATTGTTATGTAAAATCTTCTGTATGAAAGAGAGTTCACTTTTGGCCTCAGAAAACGTACTCTAACATTGCTATTTTTCTTCTGTATTCTACTCATTTTTAAAAAATCAGAGCGCAGATAAAAGACTTGAACAACTGCCTTTCCTACTGTGTCTTTGAAGCTCTAGTTATTGCAGGAATATATTTTCCTCTTAAATCTATCTTCCACTTGCCAAAGGATCTAATGAAGAGAAGATGAAAGGACATTTTTTCTCATAGTTCCAAGCTGGCTTGTATTTGCATTCACGCAGGTGTGCACATGTAAACATTTGCATGCTGTTTCAGGCCAGAAGTAATAAGGGCACAGCCCTTTTTATAGAAATACAACTTATTTGTGCAATATTGTGGCCTCTGAACTGCTGAACATTATGAAAAACATGAAATGATCTTGCTGTACCAAAGAAAAATTTCACCTTCCTCTTAAGTATTGGTTGTGAGCAGATATATTTCTTTTTACTGGATATCATATTTTTAACCATCTTCACCTAGACTATCAGGTTATTGGACTGTGCCCTTATATAGGAGGAAAATCTTTTTAAGATTACTGTGATTTAGTTGGGTGCTGCTTTGTACCTTTTCACGTGAAATGCTGAATGTTTGGGAACCTTTTTGGGAACGAGCAGCAAGCTCCTGTCAAAGCCACGGGCGCCCCAGGGCTCCTCTGGGCGGGGCCACTGCAGCGTGGGGGGCTGAGTGCAGCCGTTACAGACCGGCAGGAACCGGCTGCGACCAGCACGACCAGCACGGGGCAGCTCCCCGCCTTTTCCCCTTTCCTCTGAAACTCACGCTCAGGTTGCCTCAGTTTACATCTTATTACTGGGCTCAAAGTTCAGATCCAGCTCCCACTAACCAGACCACAACGGAATAAATCAATTATACATTCATCTTCATGCAGCTTCAGGAAGATGCCCTCTTCTTAATTAAAAGTTAATTCCTAAGCAGTTAAACAGGGCACACCTGTGTGAAAAGAGAGCTTGTGTATTATGCCGTTTGATTATTTACCAACTACCTAAACAGCTTTAAGCAGTTTTCAAATGTTAGACTCACGCAGGATGCTCCATCTGAAAACTGATTTGTATTGATTCTAATGAGAATCCTTACCAAAAGTCAATGTATGGTATTACATTGCAGCAAATCAGGTAATAATAAGAGGGTTTTGCTAATGTCTGTGGTGATAGCCTTTCCTGCTTTAGCCCGATCTCCTTGATAGAAATAGCCAGAGAACAGTGTGAAAAAGATACAACTGTCGTTCATGGACAAAGAAAATCCAGAGGACATAAAGTATGGCATCTAAACATGCACGCTTCCAGAAATGCACAGTTCTTTGCTCTTCCTGCAAGAAAAGATGAGGTCTGGAGAATCTCAACTACATGGATGCTATTGCCAAGTTTAAGAAGCTGCTTGACGGTTTCTACAAATCTCTTCTACAGTTCCCTTCTGCAAATCTCCCTGGTAAATTTTCAATTGTGTCTCCAAATACCTTCTAAAGTATAACTAGGTGTCTTGACAGTCTTGAGAGTTTTGAAGAAATCTCATATTGATTAATTATGCTTCCAAAGATTAATCATATTCTGTTATCCAAGTCCGCTTTCAGTTCTGGCTCAAAACACCACATTTTTACATTTCTACTGTTTGACATAATGGCAAGTTATTTAAGTTAAAATGTGACTCCGTCAGTTGAAGGAAAGCTCAGTTAAATTTGACCCTTGCTATCAATTGATGGTTTAATGTCCTCACACAGATTACAACCACTTTAATATTTCAGTAAGTTCTTCACTAAATGAACCATTTTAAAATCAGATGCATTTTACTTACTTTTTCTATTACTTTAATGCATCTTTTTATTCCTAGCCAGGGTTATATATTACTAATTGCTTGACCTGAGATTGCCAGCTGTATTATTATATACTGGAAGCATTTTGCTTTACTAAATTGGTTTCCAATTTTTTATAACACATCATCTGGGATGAAAATCACTAAAATCAAAATGTCAATGGAAATTTTAAATAGATTGATAGATGGGAAAGATATGGATTTAGGTCCAAAATGTATGTTCTTATCAGTGTCTTAATCATGGCAGCCTAAGCAGGTCCATCTTCAAGGCTCCTACTGTGAAAGATTATAATACTTTATGAGACAACAGAATGACAACATTGTAAAGAGAGAACACAGTCTTTTTCCAGTCTTCAGAAATATCCTTTCTGAAAAATATGGGCTCTGTTGTTATAACTCAACCTTTTCATTTCTAAAGTATACTATGTGTTTTTCTTTTTTTTCTGAAAAAAATAAAACCTGGAAGGCACCTACACTCTGTGAACTTAGATCACATTCAGCAAACCATTTCCTCCAAAAATGAGAATGGTTTGACAAAATGATGATATTTAATAAGTATATGGGGAAAACGTTTTGATTTCATTTTGGGATGATATTTTTGATTTGAATGTGGTCTATACCATTAAAAGAGGGTCAATGAAAAGTTAATAGAAAAATTTTATGAAGTATTTCACTTCAGGTTGAACAGGAATTTGGATAATTCTGAAATGAAATTTTGAGGGGTGTTTTTCTGCCTAAGGCAGAGTCTAAAAAGACAGGCACTAAAAGAGGCTAAAAAGTTGCCTTTAGGACAGCCAGAAGTTTTGAAGAAAAAGGAAGTATGAAAACTGTAAAGTGCTAGAATAAAGCAAAAATCTCTATCCAGCATTATTACAGAATCACAGAATGGTTGAGGTTGGAATGGACCTCTGGAGATTACACAGTCATCCCTCCCTCCTCAAAGCAGGGTCAACTACAACAGATTGTGTATGACCACGTACAGTCAGGTTGTGAATATTTCCAGGGATGGAGACTCCACAACCTCTCTGGGAAACCTGTTCCAATATTCAACTACACTCACCATAATTTTTTTTTTCTCTTATGTTTAAATGGAATTTCCTGTGTTTTCGTTTGTGCCCATGGCCTCTCATTCTGTCCCTAGGCACCAGTGAGAAGAGTCTGGTCCTCTACTCTTTACATTCTCCAATCAAGTATTTACACACATTGATAAGATCCCCCTGAGCCTTCTCTTCTCCAGGCTAAGCAGTCCCAGCTCTCTCAGCCTCTTCTTGTAGGACACATTCTCCACTCTCTTAATCATCTTTCTGGTGCTTCACTGGACTTGCAGCAGTATATCCAGGTCTCTCTTACACTGAGGAGCCTAAAACTGGACACAGGAATCCAGGTGTGGTCTCACCAGTGCTGAATGGAGGGGAAGGATCACCTCCCTTGACCTGCTGGCAACACTCTTCCTAATGCAGGATGCTGTTGGTCTTCTTTGCTGCAAGGGCAAATTGCAGGCTCACGTTCAGCTGCTCACCACAAGGAACCCCAGGTCTTTTTCTGAAAAGCTGCTTCCCAGCCAGTAGGTCCCCAGCATGTACTCATGCCTGGGGTTATTCCTCTCCAAGGGCAGGACTTGGCACTTCCCTGTGTTGAACTTCTTGAGGTTCCTGTCTGCCCACGTTTGCAGTTTATTGATATTCCTCTGAATGGCAGCACAACCATCTGGTGCATCAGCTGCTCCTCTGTGTATTGTATCATCTGCAGACTTGCTAAAAGTGCTCTCTGTTCTATCATCCAGGTCAGTAATTAGCATGCTAAAAAGTATTGGCCCCAGTATGGACCCCCAAGGTGCAGCACTAGTCACTGGCCTCCAGCTGGACTTCGTGCTGCTGATCACGACTCTTTGAGCTCAGCAGTTCAGCGAGTTTTCATTCCATTTTACTGTCCATTTATCTAGCCTGTGCTTCATTAGTTTGCCTGTGAAGATACTGTGGGAGACACTGTGAAAAGCCTTACTAAAACCAGGAAAAGCAAAACTCACTGCCCTTCTCTTGACCATTGAACTAGTCATTTTGCTGAAGGCGGCTATCAGGTTGATCAGGTCTGATTTGTCCTGTGTAAACCCATGCTGGCAACTCTCAATCACCTTTTTGTCCTTCATATGTTTGGAAATGGTGTCCATGAGGATTTACTCCATCATCTTTCTAGGAATTGAGGTGAGGCTGAGCTCCATGCATTTCTGCTACTCTTGCACGTAATGGGCGATTCCCCCTCCTTCCCTTCTTGACGCAGTGCTCTAGTCTTCCTGTTTGTTCCCTGTAGTGTGTGTGCTTGTGTACAGACATATAGTGTGTATATTTACAACACTACCTTATGGTATAAATTTACCACTATCCTCATTTTATATGTGGAGTTACTGAGTCCTAGTGAACATACATGACTTGATCAAGATGACCGTAGAAGCTTGTGGCATAAAAGGGAGATAACTTATCCATTTGGACTACCTTCCATCCCTGTTTCACCCTGTAAGAAGCAGACCTCTCACTCGTCTCACCTTAAAAATTCACAGTGCTAGTTTACTTAGATATGAGGTAGTTGATATAGTCATAAAACAATATAGATTGAGCAGACTTCTGGAGATCACCCAGTCCAGTGCCCCAGTCAGATAAGGGCCAGCTTAGCTCCGGTTGCTCAGAGCTCTGCTTCTGAACTTAGTAGCTCCTCAAAAATCAATGGCCATCAGCAAAACCTAACTTTACCTCAGAGTAAAGTATTCGGAGACTGAGAAATCTTGAAGCAAGCATCTATGACTATCTTGTTGTCTACTTGACATTTTGCATGTAAGACTCCATGTTAGGGTAATGGTGATATGAGCTCCTCATCCTTATTAACCAACAGGATGTAAAATCCAGTCTTGACTGTCACTTTTCTGAATGTATATAGTCAGGATAAGCAGATTGTTGTAAAGAATAAATAATGTGGCACTATTTTTTTCCTAAGCTTTAACAACCCTTCAACAAAATTAAAGGTATTATGAGTAAAGTCTCTCCCAGAATATACCAAGTATATGTATCCAATATACAGAACAGGAGTCAAGCATAGCATAAATAGAATTGTTTTGGTCCGTAGCCAGTCTAGTAGTGTGTTTTGGATACTTTTCTCCAGTGGCAGTGAAATTCTTTCTGCTTCTTTTTTTTTTTTTTTTTTTTTTTTTTTTTTTTTTTGAATGCTTCAGATTTAGATGTTATTAACAGCCTCTCCTACAGTAGCACCATTTGAAGAGGAAGTATGTATCTCCTCTTCTCTGGCTGAATTTCAGTGACTTTTGCTCCCTCTATTCATTGGAATCTCATGGCTAGCAAAATTATTTAGTAGGGTTCTGGGGTCTTTCTGTGCATTCTCTGTCTTACTGTGGGAGGAAGGTTAATTATATCATTTTTCTTGGGAAAACATAGATGAGTATGGTATGGAACATAAGATTAATGTTTAGTATATTTTCCCATTAAGGTATCACCTAATGAAAATTTCTCAGTAGGTCCAGTGTGAACCATAGTAGTCATAAAACTTAAATAAGAGAGGATGGAAAATAGAAACAGTTTAAACTGGGAGAAAAAAGGAGCTGTCTAGGTAAGAGAGCTCTGCTAGTAAGTAATACACATAACTTTATCTAAAACTGCCCTAATGATGACAAACTGCATAGTTTACCTAGCAGTAAGGGATAATTCTGCACAATAGTGTCCTTCTTACTTTATCATATAGTATGTCGTGGAAGTGTACAGTATATACTCTTCTTGCTCACCTAATTTCTGAGGCAATTTGTACTTGTCGGATTCTAATGAAAGGGTTACACAGGTCTCAGTGGATGATAGGTAAATGTATCATATATCTATGATGTAATTCTTCTGACTTCAGCTGCTGTCAACAAATGATAATCAAACTCAGGGTCGACCTGACTTTTACTGTGGACATGTCCTAACTTTCCTGTTAGAGCTGCAAGAAACCTAGATTGATTTTTCTGAAGCTTAGGAAAAACTACATTTTTATCACATATTTGACATATTTCTTAAGGAAAGAGTTTGTTTTTTTGAGCTCGTCTCTGCATTCTTTATTCCAAACATAGCATTCCACTCTCTTTCTTCCTTCTTTTTTTCAAATGCTGCGGAGCTTTTTTTATACTAGATAACAATCAGCATCTCTTGCGAGTGATACTTCCTTTCTTTCCAGCCTAGAAGCCTTTTCTAATATCTGTAAACTTCCAAATTTTAGATTGTATCAAGGACTCAGATGAGGACAAAAGTATTTTCTTGCCTGGAATATGAGACTTGATTTGGTCTATCCTTTTTTATTTCTTGATCTGTAATATTAGCAGGTGTTCCTCCGATATATTCTTTTTCTGTGCTTCAGTCCTCACATAAATCACAAAGCACCAATCTCTATCATTCCATACTTCTAATATCTCAAAGAAATACAACCTAAGATTAAAAAAAAAAGATCAGGTTTTATTTGTTGGATAGCTTATTGAAAGCTTGTATGATTCAAATATTGGTAAGATTTTTCAATTTTATTTTCCTAGTTTCCTGTTTTCATTTCATATATTCCTGCTTTTGGGTTATTTTGGACAAGGCTGTAATAATGGTATTCACTATTTTCCTGATATTTAGTTTCTGTTGTGTAGCCAAATCTGAGGCCTGTTGGACCCACCAAAGTAAGTGCACTAAGCAAGACATGATTAATACATTCTTACCTTAAACTTAGGCATATTCTAATGTGCTTTCATTAGATTAACATTAATGAATGACAGCACATAAGCATTTTGTAACTTTGTAACCCTAATAAGAGCATTTTATAATATATCCCTAAGTTATATAGAGACATACATATATTCAGTTGTAATGACCGTTTTTCTCTTTTGCTTTCAAACTGCTTTGGGCTGAAAGAGTAGCTCCAATAACTTTAACTTATCCATGAGATTTATTCAAACAGAAAAGTAAGATTTCGCCCTCGCTAGTTATCTACCATCATTTTGTCATTTCAGATATAGGTAAGAGAGAAACTTAGCTGCAGAAAAGTCATACTCATAGTAATAGTGATACAATATTGATAAATTATAGAAATAAGAGCCTACATTTTTTTTTAGTATTTCAGGTTGTATTTCTAGCTAAAGACAATCTATCTAAAGCTCCTGTGAAACTGCTCAGTGTAACAAAATAATTGTAGACTTGACTTTCTTCACACAAATTAGACTTTTTGTATTACATGAATGGGAGAATTAAAAACAATAGGGTAAATTTGAACTCCATAATATATAAGGAAATAAAGGATCAGAAGAAACCATTCCTCCAAACAGATCTGCTTTTCCCATCATTATAATTTCTGTGGAATTGCCCTGATTATAATTAATCTGAAAAGAGAATAAGTCATCAGCTATCAGGCAGATATATCTGCTTGCCATTCTTTTGATTACTGCAGTATTATACCAATTTACACTATTTGAAGTTATTAGTCTGAACAGATTAACAGATTTAACAGATTAAACAGATTAAGCGAGTCGCCTTGGAAATAATTGTATTTGGTTGCTTCTTCAAAACTTAAAAAAAAAATCAGTTCCAAATTCCTTGTCTGCTTCATAGAGCATATTTGAAGATCTAAGTGAATTATGACAGGTGATCAAGTTCTAGGGCTTTGAATAACTGCTTGTCAGCTCAGTTGCCATAATGGAGATTTAAGATGTTTACTATTATTGCCAGCATTTAAGATGCTTTATATCAAATTATTTTATGTCACAGTTGCTTCCAGCTAAGTTTTCATCTGGTGAACTGAGTTAACTATCTCACTGACATACGGTAATGTGATTGCTTTCAATTGTCTTTCCCTTGCATGAGATAGTAATCTTGAAACTTAAATCAATTGTTTATGAACAGCTACTTCTTTAGCAAATAAGCTGTAGTACTTCTTTCGTTGGTTTTGTATTCTGGTTGTTCTTTTCCTAAGAATTTCCAGATAAACTTCAGTTTGTAATTCTTAACAGTTTCTTGGCTATTATAATTAACAGGATGTCCAAATGTTGGCAAAAAGTTTCTAACAGTTTTTTTTTTTCATACATATTTTCATAATTATTTTGCCTTTGGTGTGTACTGTCTTCAGGCAGTCACGGAACTAAAATGCTCATGAAAATTAATATTATGAACATGTCTATGGAAAAGTTTTGCAAAAAAGTCAGTAGTTTTACAGCTTCTCTCACTGGGTATGAATAGTTGGACTAATTTTAACAACAGCAAAATTTGGATAATGCTTTGAAATTCCCTCACTAAAATTATATTGGCTGGGTTGCACAGAATTATTTTTCAGATTGCTATAATACCCATCATGTTTCTTTTAGTGACTCTTAAATTCTAAGACTGATACTGTCAAGCAATTCCTAAAACAATCCCATAATCATCTCATTGTGATTGCACTCAAAATGCTGGAAATAATTGAAAACAAATTGTTGGGAAAAAAAGAGGCAGTTGATGGATACTTAAATGCCTCTGTTTAAGAACTACTATATCATCAGATCTAAATGGATGTTCATAGTTAACTTTGATAATGAATTAGGGCACTTGGTATGTAATAAACAAATTTTAATGCTCACTGAAAGATAAATAGGACAGGTCTGAAAACTTCTGAGGTTCCCATTATGCAGTGGAAATGAGTGCAGCTGAGGAAGTAAAATACAGTCAGTGAGCAGCATGTATCATAACATGTAATGAAGAAGCTGGTGGGAGATGCAGCATGCAATTGTATGGTTAAAAATGACATTATAGGATACACACAAGAAGTGCAGGGTGGGAAGTTTATGCAGACAACAGTAATACTGGCATTTCTGCATACTGAATGCCTGAGTCTGCAACTATAAAAATTATGCTGTTTAATACACATCATTAATTTTGGAGACAAGTTACTTCCACAGGAGGGACAACCCCTTCAAGGTCCACAAGGGCCTAAGACTCTTTGCATGGACACAATGATTAGTTCCAACTGTACAGAAGTCAGGTGTTCATTATAAGGGACTAAGAAGAGTCAGGAGAACTACAGGCATGAGGCTATGTAGTAAGCTATAAAATAGGAAGATGCATCTATGTGGCAGCACACAATGAGCAGAGAGCACTCTTCTAAGAGCACATTTGCCTAAATTTGGTAGATGATTAAAACTCTGAACTGAAGAAGACATTAGGGTGGTGGGAAAACGTACTGTTAAACAGTCCCACTGGAGCCATTTCTGTTAGGCAGATATTCCTAGTGTGCTAGCATTATCAGCTAAACTGCAGACACTGAGTGACACAAGATCTGTCCCACTCCTTGGCTTCAAGTGGTTGTTAAATGGATTGTGCTGTCAACACATTGGGTACTTCCACACAAGTGAGAAGAGAGAAAAAGCAACCATCTTCTCTCTTCTCCAGCCCCTATAAATACCACTGGTGATTCTCAGAGCACTAACCAGTTCCTGGAAATGACACTGTTTATATCCACTTCTTAGAGGGCTGTGGAAGAATGGTGAAGATGAACTCGTACCGTGTATCAGGGTTACAGTTAGGAACTAGTCAATACCGAATGAATTCTGGATAGTTTAAATGAGTGGTTCAGAAAAGTAACTCTCTTCATCATATATATCTATAGAATCTAGTATTTTGCGAGAACCAGAATTTAAACCGGAACTATTTATATCTATTTTACATTTGAGAAATTAGTTGATCTGAGAGGACAGAGAATGGGACTGGAGAAGACTATAATATCATAGTGTCCCCAATGGCTTTTTATTAAATGAATTGTATACATTACCATTCTGCTTTAGAAAGTGTGGAATTGAAGCATTGATCTTGACAAGCTTTGTTCTGTAGAAAAAAATTAATAGACTAGGAATATGTTGTTAACCTGAATGCTGAGGTATTTTCACGTATATAGAAGTCTAGACTTCCCTAGCATAATTCTCAGCTTAATGCCATAAAGGCTTTACATATCTTATAGAAAAGAGATACCTTTATTCTTCATGGAACCTTATTTTTTGAACTCCTTTTAAATTCTAAAACCTTCATTTCTTTAATCTAAGTTCAATGGTACCCTTTCCCATTTTTGAATTTCTATTAAATTTTCACTGATAATTACAAAAGAAGAAATCAGAGTTATTAACAAGAAGTATCTTCAGGAAAAGAAAGTTTGATCTTTGTCTAGCTGTATGATGGCCATAAGAGGTGATCAATAAAACTAAATGCTGTTGCAAATGCTGTTTTTGGCCATAGTGTTTATTCACTCTTTCACTCACGATGTTTGAATTTGTGGGACTGAACTAATAATCCAAAAATAATCTTGTTAAAATTTGTCCTCTTACAAATATGCTTTCTTTTCACACATAAAGGAATGGCCCCAAAGAAACAGATGTTTAGAAGAGCAATCCTGCCAATATTCTCAAACAATGAATATAGCAGCCAAGTGTGTTATTAGTAGCACAGAGAAAATTTTATCCATCAAATTTTACATTTCTTATCTTCAGTTGATGTTTCAACACATACAGGAAGCACAAAAGCTTGACTCCAGGTAATTCCTTCCAGGAGTGTTTGCTTATGCAATCAAAAATATTAAGAGCCTTTTGGCATACATATTCATTACTTCTTATAATGATATCCGTGATACATTTCCCTTACAAGTAATAAAACTGAGGCATAGATAGTTGTGATCACTTTAACAAATCCATAACTTGACAGTAGGAAGAGAATTTCAATTGTTATGCAACCACAATATTTTCATAGCAAGTAAATTAGTAGTTTTGTCCTAAAAGACCGTTTACTTCAGTTTATGCTTAATATCTATCAATTAATGGCAAAAGAACTCATGTCAAATAATACAGTGCCTTCTGATATACAGAATCATTCCGTTTCTTAAATAAAAAATGAAATCTTTATTTACAGGTTTGCTGTTAAGGTTTATGATCTCCTGCAGGAAATGAAACATGAACAGTTAATAAAAGCATTTGAACTCAAGGAAGTGCCTCTTTCCCTTACACATAGTCCTAAGGGGTGGCTTAACTGTATTTACCAATGCAGCAGCTGCTGTAATTTTGCCAGGGATACATAACTTTTTAGAACCCTGTCATATGATTTTATTTCCTTGGAAACATTTGATTTTGGTTTAAACCTCATGTTAGATGTTGGCACTATATACATTTCCTTTTTATGCTATCCTTTTTGTTACTGTGGATGACATTATCATTATTTTTTCTCCTGCATTTGTCTTCTTTTAAGAATGTTTTGCCTGAACTGGCCAGAAGCAAGGCTTTACAACACAGCTTATTCTTCTTTGTTTTATTTCATAGTTATCTAAGATTATTTTTTCCAGTAGGGTTAAAGCATTGCTGAGGGACAATAGTGTAGCACAGTGGATATGGTATTTGCCAATGCTATTTAAAAGGCCATAGGCCTGAAAGTGCAGGGTCTCAGGACTTTTCTGGGATTGTCTTGGCAGATTTTGACTTGCACTGAATTAGCGTGAGCTGATCTTAGCTTGTTTAGCTGCTCTAGTAGTTGTCTAGCAGTCAGATAACTATTGCCCAAATTTGTTTTAGTTTCCTGTGGATTAAATTGTCTGTGAGTTTAGAATAAAATGTGTTAAAGGAAGAGTGCAGAGACTGGATAATACCAGAAGTCTCAGACCACGATAGTCAATCAGTAGTCACTACAGCAGTGCAATCTTATGAGTTAGGTGAATGAGTTTTACAGAACAGAAACAGAAAACCGGAGTAACTGGGAATTAATGGAAAGAAAAAAGCATATAAGCAGGTTGTGTTTATAACACATGTAGAAACAAACTCAAGAGGATCCAAGACTGAGGAAGAAGAAAGCATCCACATTAGCTCATTGTTCCTTCCAGCAAAGAGGAGGAAGAAACCACCACCACCACCACCACCACATTATACCACATTATACCACTCGTGGTGAAGGCAGGATACTGACAGCTTGTCATAACCCCAATTTTCTCTTTAGGATCCAAATTGACAGTGGAAGGCTGACCAAAACATCAGAGGAGATGATATATACTAGGAGGTTTTCTCGCATAACAACTTTTAACTGTATTTAATCTTTATAATTAATACTATTCTTTGAGTGTTACTGTCATTTGAATTGGGTGACTACTTAAGAACAACTTTTTCTTGTATTTTTGTTGCACTGCTAAAACTTGTGATTAGATTAACAGTGATTTTTTGGCTTCACGTATAAGGTGTGTTGTCCTTGGACCTCATAGCAAGATTTTGGGCATAACAGAACATCTCTGCAAGATCTGCAAAATTTCCAGGATGCAGAGCTGAATTAGTTGGTAGGTGTTATCTCACTTACTATTTTAGAAATGAAATATCTCTGACTGTCCCTTGGGGAAAAAATAAGCTTATTAATTCTGGATGCTAAGTTGCTATTTGAAAATTGTTACTGAAAAACATGGATCCATTTGTATGAGAAGCAATCTTGGATTGTCTGCCCTTCCCCAAGCTATCATTTAGCTATCATTAAACCTGTCATCTATTTAGTTTGTGAAGCTCTCTGCTTGTGTAAATCACATCTTAGCGCTGTACTCACTGAACTTTAATCATTACTGCCCAAAGTTTCACATTTTTAGTGATATATAATTAAATAGATTTAAAATGCTTCATGATCTGGAGGAGAGCAATGGATAGGGTCAAGAGAAAGAGAGCTGTGATGGTACTTACCAATTTTTTTTGCGGCAATGCCTGGATGTACAGAGCTCTAATGCTGCTGCACCAATATTTGGAGTTCTCGTGCTCTTTCACTTTGCTTAGGACTGCTGGGTGCTTCACAGCCATCTCCTCTTTGCAAGAGAGGTGCTGGTTCATATCAATTTGTGTGGCTCGCATCCCCAAAGTACATGTCCTGCAAGACTAGTCTTCCCCTGCTCTGATACTCTCCTGAGGTATCCTGTTTTGGCCACTGTCCGAGGTAGGAGGTCAGACCTTCAGTCAGGCCCGGTGTAATCATTTTTATTTTTTGTAGATCCTGTGGACTAAACGTGTCTAGAGAGTAACTGACGCTTGTACCTCAGTAAATATAACTTTTGCTTTACGAGTAAAAGGCCACATCTGTGTATTGATCTGACAGTGTATGGTCTCAGAATTTGTCTGGACTTGCCTTGGCGTGGGCTGCTTTTAACTTGAAACAATTGCGTTCTGCTCAAGTTTCTGTTGCTTACCCTGTTGTTTTTTATGCTATATAAATACTGTATGTGGTAAAGGTTTGACAAACTTAAGGGGTCCCTGGTAACAACCAATAGACCTTTGTGTCGATTGATGCTGGGGTAGGCTAGTGTGCAACTTTCAAACTTTAACTTGCAACCCATGAGAAGGAAGTAGACTGTGTTAAGAAAATATGTAAAAATTGTCCCAAACATAATGAAAACTGAGAAGGAGGAGATCTCCAACGTGAACATCCTGTCTAGTCCAGCAAAGACCTCACAATGCTGATGACCCATTATGACATCTCTTCTCTCCCTTTTCTTTTCTTTTGGAAGATCAAAATTGTCAGCCTTAGGACCTAGAGAAACACTGGCAGGTGAGCAAAACGTAAGAGGTAGATACCAGGATGATGTTTTTGCATATAACAACTTGTTGCAGGGCAACTATGGCTCTGGGACTTAAGGATCAATTTGCACAGAGACAGACAGTGTAGTCAGATGATGACCAACACAGAGTATTGAGTTGCAACCTGCTTTATTACACAAAGCGATATTCCAACTAGCTTTTTTAATTGTATTACAAATGGTACAATTACACACAAACAGTATCTGACCTAACATTTACAACAACAATATACACAGTCATACAAGCACAAATTATGCCAATTCATTCACATGTTAATTGACTCGTTACTACAAAACTGCACCTTTCAAGCCATCCTTATCTTGCAGGAATACCAGGGAACTCCCATGCTTCTATGCATTGCTCAGCTGATGCCTGGGGAAGGGTACCCATGCCAGTGATGGTGGGCAGCTCTCCCTGATCCAGACCAGGATCCTCACATCTCTTCCTCAGGTACATGGTGAAAGCAGGGTCCTCTTCTTTTTTCTCCTGTTGGTGGTTGGGCATGCCAGTGGGTCTCTTTGAATAGTGGTCAAGTCCACTGATGGGTGTCCTCCCGGGTCTTCAGAGGAACTTCCCCAAACTTGATCTGCCAAGCTGGTGCTGAGGTTGGTGATTTATGGTCTAGGTGTCGCATGAATTGCCCAGCGAGATACTTCCTCACTTATCGTGCCATGATTTTATCCAATTATTACCAGTCTTCTGCAAACCATGCTCTTTTACTCCTAACTTTGACCTTACAAATCAACAGTTAGTTGCTTTTTTTTGGTTATACAAATCACCATAAAGCTCCAGTTTGTTTCCTTTTTGTGATAATCATCAGGTGTCAAGGGAAGGCTGGGTGGACTCCACACAGGCATTGTGTAGCCAATAGTAGATGGTATTTTAATATCATCCTATAGTAAAGACTTCAGGTTAGAACCACAATTCCACCTGTGTATCCATATCTCTCCCCTTCGCTCTCTCCGTCCCTCTTTCTGACTCCTGCTCCCTTTCCCCTCTCCTTTTTTTTTTAATTGGCTAGTTTTGGGGGTTGGAATAAAAAGGGGTTGGGTTTAAGGGGAGAAGGTAAAATGTAATCTCACTCCTCCTTTCTGGAAGTTTTGGAGACTGTCTTAATAGAGTCACTGTCTGTACAAGTGCAACGGCTCAGTGAAAGGGCAATATGAAACTTCTCTTTAACCACTGAGGGAAAGGATATGGCATAATACAAGGTGTAGCATACAGAAAAGAGAATAATAGATAATTGAGAAAAGGATGGAGGATGGTGAGTTGTCATGGTTGCGAATCATGCAAACTTTGAGTTCATCATCTTTCAAATTAAGTTAGTGTTTCTAGGAATATATGTTATGAGAGTCTTGGTTTGGTAGAAAGGTCTACAAGTCCTCCACAAACTGTTCTAGTTCTGTTGGTCAAAATCTGGCTCTCCATATTAATGTTAATGGCGAAGCAGGAATGTTGCCTGAATATTGCTCGTGTGTAGGGTCCCACCAGGTTTGGCTTTGGAACTCCCATGCTGCAGGAAAGGAAAAATTATGTAAAAGTTTAATCTTTTTTTAATGGCTGCTGCTGCTGCTGCGGCTGCTGCGGCTGCTGCTGAGAGATTTTTGTACTCAGTGCAAAGCTGGAGGTGTATTAGTGGGTGAAGTGGAGATAAGGCAGTAAAAATGTATTTTAAAAAAATGTTCAGTACTATATAGAAGTATACCACTTATACTTCTATACTTTTCATGTTACTTTGTAGTCATCATCCTTTACTATTCCTGAATTGCTTTTCAACAGCCTGCAAGTAAGTACAAAAAAGTACACACACAAAACTGATCTACATTTCTCTTAATCTCCCAATTCAGTAAGTGCTTGAATATGCTGCAAACACTGGATGATCTTTTTGATTATTATTTAGTTTTAGCAATTGATTTCTTTTTTCAGACTTATTAAGTATAGAGCATCATAGAAATAAGTAAGTAGCATTTATTGGTTTTTATTTAAAAGCTAGTGAGGAAGGAATAATCCTAGCCAACCAAACAGAAATACTTATTTTGCTGTCATTTTGATTCTATATCATTCTGTTTGATGAGATAACAGTGCTTAGTAATAGCTGATGCTTGAAAACACTCTACTTACCAGGATACAGATAAGTGATTAAAAAATTGGTCATTGTTTTCTCCAAATGCTACATAGTTGGCTCTTTAAATAAATATAAGAAAACTGCAGTCAGTTTTGACTGATGATGTGACCCTCATGGTTTTATTATATTTCACATACACAGCATAAGGATTTCTATGCTTGTAGAAAGCTTCAGAAACGGATGAGTTCATGGCAAACATTCCACAAGGGGGCTCAATATTTCAAACTCAGCGCTGCCAATTCTCGTTTGGCAAATTGCCCAGCAGAGTCTAATGTCACCAAATTAGTAGGAATTTATTTTCCTCTTTTTTAAAATGATTTTTGTTAACATTTGCAGTCTTCCACAGTATTGTTTAGATCTGTCCATATTACATTTCTGACTTTAAGCATGTTTATTGGAAATAATTCCAAAGTATCTGTAAAAGTAATATTGTTGCTTCTAATTCACATGCCCACAACACAAATGCAAAAAAAGGGAATAAATGAATAAGAAGACATCAGCAACATCTGTAGTTGTCTTCCCCAGATGTAATATGCAAGTGTCCCAACACTTCTGTTGTTAGAAATTGTACGTAGCTGGTACTTTGTGGTACTTTGTGATACTTTTTCCCCTTATGGCTTTGCAGGGTGTAAGATTCAAAAAATCTCAGTAGGAACACTCACTTTCCATGTTGTTCATTCATTTACTGCTGTTATACTTTTAGAAATACTTTAATACCAATCCAAAAATGTATACCTTCCTCCCTCATCTGGTAAGCATTGAACAGGGTATTATAAAACACGGTCTTTTTGAATTGACCACTTCACTCTCAAATTCATTATTATCTACAAAATATTAAATTTATTGAATTGTCATTAGAAATAAAATAGCAAATAAAGCAGTCCTATGTCTCCAGTTTGAATTTCTTTACTGAGAGATGAGACAAAAATGAGACTATAATAATTTCAATTTGTCTTCATTTCCTATGCTTATTTAAAAGGTGTAAGTCTCATATGGGTTGCTTCACATAATATTATTAAGCTAATAGAGCTACTCCCCATTTACTCTAACACTTTGGGAAGCAGATTTGTGCCTCTAACATGTCCTGAAAGTACAAAAGTCGATGTAAGTAATATTTTTTCGGCTTCTCATTGGCCTAGAGTATTTGCAGAAAAAGGAATTATCTCTGGATACAGTGACCCTTAAGTGCCCTTGCTGGAACACAGAAGTACAAGAGCATCTGAAAAAGAAAAATAATGGAATGGAAGAATGAGCTAAATTGTTTTCAAGATTAAAAAATAATGATTACCCCCCCCAACCTTGTTTCACTTTTGTAAAAAAGCTAAAGTTATTTTTATCTGATTCAATTTCTTTCTCCTTATCATGCAGAATCCTTTAGAATATTCTCTCCAATATGGTTTCACAAAGCAGTGATTTTGGCATAATATGGAAACATACCAGCCTGTCACATTAGGACACACATTTTGGGGTACTGTGTAGTCTGAATTTTAGCTTTTATATTGTTTTTTGTTTTACTGCATCCAATGAGGTTTCATTTTGGTCTTTGCTAAAAGGATTTTGAGTTTCAATAGAGTTAGAGTGAAAATATTTAATTAATAGCTTTTAGGGGAAAAATGATATGAAATGAGTTTATGTATTCTTTGCTTTGGGAACATGGAAGTCCCCAATGATAGTTGCTGAATTTTGTTTTGATTGGGTAGCGGATGTCTTTATCCTATTTTATGCAAAAAGTAGATTTAATCTTAGAGTCTAAATTTTCTATCACTTGTAAGTAAAAATGAATGTCTGTCCTCAGCCAAATTAATATTTGAAAAGGGTTTCTCCACAGCAAAAGAAAGGTTATTGCATAGCAGAGCCTAACAAGTGGTAAATATTTTTGTAAAAAAATGCATCTGATGTGCAATCAGAAAGAAACACAAAATGAAAAAATCTGAGTGCTATCAATTATTCAGATAATGGAATATTCAACCCAAATGCGACATTCAAAAACAAAGGAACAAATCCAGTCATATTAGAGAGGAGAAGGTATAGAGGTCCTTCACTGGAATCAGTCTAGACTTAAAACGGCATAAAAACAGAAGTACTTCCTATATACCAGTTGAGCTTCCTTACAATTCCAATTATTCAGGAGCAATGTAAGCCTGAAGGGAAAAGTCACCTTTCTTGATTTTTTTCCATTAAAAAAAAAGAGAAAGACTAGCTGATGATGAGTGTGCGCATGCTACAAAGTAGTTTTCTTGCAAAAGAATTCACCTGGAAAAAACAATGTAAGTTAAGAGACATAAAACTTTACTGGTAGGCAGATATACAAGTGTATATGTATATATCCTTCCTATATGTATATATTCATGTATATATACTTCACAGTTTATATAAGCAAGAGACAATCCTCAGACATATTTAGCAATGGCTTAATTGTGCTCCATATGATTACAATCTGAACAGAGTAACTATGCATTTGAAAGTTCTACATATAGCATATTTGTTTACAAAGTGAACAAAGTTTTATATTTTGGGAAAGGAGTAATTAGATTCCTTAGCCTAACTATAGTTAAAGGTAATGTATTTCTTTTAAATCACTCATGTATCTATGGTAATACTAGCCCTAGCAATGCCATTTTCTCTGATTACTTAGCTACATATCCGGTTTTAAGGTCTTCTTTTTTCCAACATGCTTTTCCAGTACTTGTCTTTTAAATATGGCAGTGAAAAACAGCTGCATGCCTGAAGTGGCCATTTGGTAGCATTTTACTGTCTTCTGCCTTCTCTCTTTTTTTCCCCACAGGTATATATTTCAATTTTTCCTTCCCATCACTGTTTGTGAAGGGATAATATACATATTCATGCATGATTCTGACTGAATGTGAGTTTAATGGCAAATCTCAAGTTTGGTGAAAAATAAAAATAAGTTGCATAGAAAAAGTTTCTTGTTTCTGATCAGTATGGGGAATCATATTCTGTGTACTATAAGAATCCACACCTGGGCTTAAATTAGATATAATTTCAAAATGTTGCTTAGCATTTGTAGCACTCTTATGTGCATTTTGTTTGAATTATAAATAGTTTGCATACACCACGAAGTATGTTTTATAAAATGTTATGTCTTGTTATATCCATTTAAAAATAGCATGTAATAGCCTGAGAGAGATGAGTTTCAGAGAAGTGTCTTTCCTGAAAACGTCTGATTGTTTCATTTGTGAGTAGAGGCTGAAGTCATATCCATTGACAGAGGTGCTGGGACACAGGATCATCCTGTCTGTTGTTTCTCCGTAATGGCACCTATTAGCCTTTCAGAGACTACACTTTTGTCTGGCTCTTGCAACAGACTACTCCCACGTGGGGATGCAACTTATTCTCTCTCCTTCTCCACCTAATAGGTGTCTTCAGTAGTGGCTAAAAGATTCTTTGGCAGCTTAAGTGATTTGCAAAGGCTTTTTAAGATTTGTTAATACAGATTGCCATAGAATGAAAAAGTAAATCCCATTTTTTTTAAGAAGTATTGCATCAGGACCTCTCGCTCACAGAAAAATTTACTTTTTGTCTGACAGGCCCTGTCAGATAGTGAGCACTAAATCAGTGAGCACTGCAGTGGAAGATATGGAGTGGTTACCCATCCTACTTATGTTGGATTAGATTTTACTGATTTTTCCTTTATATGTTTCACTTTACATGTTTTGCTCTCCTATAGCCAGAGAGAATTACATAAGGAATGACGTATGATTTTCTTCTGAAGCAGCTTAAGTAATTCAGGTCTATAAATTCAGAGTGTCACACGAAATCTATTGTACACTTACACTGTGTAATAGCTTTGCTTTGATGGAGTCTACCTATATCAATGGGTTTCATCTGTATGCCAAGTTCTGCAGATTTCTATCCCATGCATTGCACAAGCAGAAAAATTACCTGAAGCATTACGAAACTCTTTATAACTGAAGCTAACGTACTCTTTTGTCTGGATGACTCCATGGATTAGAGATGAGATGCCATCCTACAGTGGAGATGTGAATCCCTTTGCTATTGCTTTCTAGTTGTTTGGTAATCCATCTAAAGTTGTTTGATGGTCTTAGTTTAACCTCTCAGTGCCTAATCTCTGCTATTTAGATGTGCCATCATAAGAAATGGGAGAGCTGTTCATTCCCTTTTGGTGCTGATTTCTACAAGTGAAAATGCAGACTTCTTGCCTAAATAGTATGAAGAAGCTTGCATGAAAGACAACTATTCTAAGCATATAGTTCTTTGTGTATCAGTCAGCCTGTACTGAGAAGTATTAGCTATCCTTAAACTCTATTAAGTATGTGACTGGAAAGAGTAAAACAAAACTTCATAATTTCTTTTCAAATCATAATAGAATTGTGTTTGAAAAACTTGCATGTCTTTGCAGAAATATTTCATTGTCATTGTTTTAAACAAAATACTTTGTACTCTGGTGTCCTTGATACAGAGGTTTATTTTCATTTGTTTTTAATAATTTGTAAGATATAATTATAAAATACAAAATCTAGTGGAATAAACTAGTCAGAGTTGCACATTTGGTTAATAGGATCACTAAGTTATCATAAATTAATATTAACTTGTGGAAGTTCATTATATCTTTTCTGAATGCTGGAAAATGCATTACTATATATCTAGAGAAAGGCTTCATGTGATTTGCCAGACATGCCTTACATGTGTTTAGATGTCTGAATAGGCAGAAAGATGTAGCCGGTGATTTAACACCACCATGCACTGTACACTGCTTCACTGTCATCATGCCCATATCTGTAGGAAAATGACATGAGGTGATTTTTAGTTATCTTTAACTTTTTTCAAAATGTATACATTTATGGTGATTTCTTTAACACTGGACTGTAGTTTGCATACTTTTCTGGCAATCACTGTGTTTCCATCTAGGCAGCACAGTGTCCAGCACTGGGCAGAGTTCTCAAACCTGCATTAGTTTCTATTGTAACCTTCTGTTTCTAGCTATGTCGATGGCCTGATCACCATCACTGGCCATTGTTCTATACAGCATCTCAGCAGACTTCAGACAGGAGAGGATGAAAGATAATTTGAGAAATGTCTGGAGAAAAAAAAGGGTGGGGGGGGGGAGAAGAGTGGCTGGAAAGAAGTCTGATGGGCAAGAACGTGGGAGGTTGTGAGGCTGTCCAATGATTTTAGCTCTGTTGAACCTGTTTCACTCCAGAGAAAATTTTCTTGCTTGAAGTGGGAGAAGCTTTCAGGCACCATGTGTTTACAAATTTTCATCATGCTGAAAATCCATAAGGCTTTTTTAATCATGGCTGCCAGAGGTGACACCTTTTCAGCATTAAATTGAGAAGATTATTTTAGTGGTGAGACTGTGTTGCTGTATGTTTTGAAAATGTTGCAAGGGGAATGATGTAAAATTTGAAAGTCATGCTTATCACAGCTTTTTTTCTATTTCCATTATGAAAAAAAGAGAAATTTTACCTTCTGAAATTCACTGCTTTGCTCAGTCAATTTGAACTAGTGAAAATAGACTGACTGCCCTTGTCAGCATAATCAGCATAATAAGCATAATCAGACTAATACATGCTAAATCCACCTAAATAATTCTTTTCAGTCTTAGTCAACTACTGCTTCAAATTTACGAAAAAATATAACTCTACATAGAGAAACATTTTATAAGTGAAGCCAGGACTGTATCTATAAAGTGCTTTTCACAGTTTGGGCTCCACCCAGGCCCATCCCAGGAGAGTGACCAGCCCGTGAAAGGCTTCTCCCCATGCTCTCAGAGGAGCACGGAGGCTAAACAGCAGGCAGGGGGGTCCCAATAACCTAGTCAGTGAAATGGCCACCCTGCTGCAGCTCTTCCTAGGGCTGTCCCAGGAAAAGGATCAATCCCATGCTCCTGGGGAGAAAGACATCTGTCTGGGTGTGAAACCCATCTCCATGAGTCCATGGGAAAGGCTCTGTGGAGCACCGCACAAACCAAGGGAGGTTGCTGCCTGGGGAAAACAGAGGGCAAGGGGGATAAAAGGGGCTGGTCATATGTAAATAGGTTCCCAGTCAGTACACTTGTTTGGCCATGCCCTGCATGCCTGATCAGTGTTGTCTGTCCTGTCATCTCATTAAATTCCATTTCTGACTATTTTCTTATGTTTGGGGATCTAAGTGCCAGCAACTGGAGAAGAAGCCAAGGGTCACAGGACCCACATGTCTTGTTGCCAGCACTTGGCAAGAGTGCAGGAAGTGAAAATTTAAATGCCAGCAACTGGAGTGGGCACCTCAGGTCATAGGACCATTGTGCTTGTGGCACCAGCAATGGGAGTGAGTAAGGGTATGTAAGTCAGTGTGTGCTTGCTAGCAAATAGCAGCTGGGGTAGCAGGAGAGTGGGCACACATAAATATGCCCCTAAAGCAGGGCACCTCTTTAAAATGGATGAATACCTAGTTGAATTTCCAGAAACAAAAAGGTCAGATACATTTCAAAACCTGTGCTGAAGGTGATCTTTAGAAGTAGTTTGCTGAATAATTCAAGTTTCCTGTACATCTTTTTCTTCATTCATAATAAAAGAAGAGACTAGTACTTACTATTCGTAGAAAGTGAGACATGTCGAGTTGACTTAATGAGTTGTGTTCTGTATGGGTCATAAACAATTTATGTCCACTGCAAACATAGGATACAGTATTCAGTGCGGTGAGCCTGGTCTCTCTGTAATGATTGCCTCTACCCTGATGTACAATAAAGTAGTTCTTAAATCCTTAAATTAATTTGGTTCCATCATTCCTCAGATTTGTCATTCTAGCAGCAGTCACTGCAGGCATGGAGGGATATGAATACTGTAAGGATGCAGGACTGGTGCAACTCACCTTGGAAGTACCAGCTGGCTGCTGGGAATGTGGGTGAGAAGGGAAAGATGGTAACAGCTACAAGAGGGCTCCAAGCCTTGATTCTCTTGTTGCTTGCTTACATACAGCACTTAAGCCTGAAGGCTGGAACTCATAATCTCTCTGTACTCAGCAGCCTTCCCTTATGTTTTTGGCATGTTCGATCTACCCAATCTATTTTGCAATTATTCCTATATGGTGATGGCATTTCACCCCTAAATATTGCATATTCTGATGATTAAAGAAATGAAGATACCGTTGCTCACCAAGATGTTATATTTTGGATATTATCTTAGTAGCATTGTGCATGGAAGTTCTCCACTATTTATTAACATTTCATAAACATCAATTGCAACATGCTCTTTTAAAATAGTGTTATGCTGTATTAGCAGAGCTTCCATGTGATTACTTTCTATGTTTAAGGAATAAAATGTTTAGAGAAACTATTCCCTCTAACAAAAATCTGATTATTGTAAATGAGTGAGATTTTAGTGGGTAGATCAGTAATCTGACCACAATGCCTGTGTCTAATTATTGTCATTAGTGCACAGGTAAGTCTACTGAACTCACTTGTTGCTACCGTCTTTGTCTGATGAAGCACTTCAAATTCCAGTTAGTGAGATCTTGTTCAGTCAGTATCTAGTGCTGAGGTAATACATCCAGTGTCAAGTTGTTCAGGGTATTTTTTTTTTTTTTTACAAGTATTATTCGATAGTGTCCAAAGTCAGAGCACAAAGATGATATATTAAATTTAAAAATCCCTTACCAGCTCTAAGAGCGATAAATTTACCTTCTGTGGAGAGATAATTATAAGTTTGACTTTACAGAAGTTTGCCAAAATCTTACTCTTCCAGCAAGAAATTAAGTGAGTTAGCCTTTCTTTAATAGAACATTTCTTTCCAATCTGCCTGGCTTCTCACAGCAAGTCAGCAGTGTGTCAAACAGTATGGTTCTTATCAATGTAAATTACCTGAATTTGCCCAAATTTAACAAATATCTACTTTTCATAGGGTAAATGCAACAGACTGGCTCCTTGAAGAGTTTATCAATAGGCAAGACACATTTCATGCCTAAGTAAGCAAGCCTTATTTGGCTCACTGGCTTCCCAGCTAATGCTAGAAAGGATGCGGCTTCTCCTGTTGTATCTCCGACATTGCTTCAATGGGAAGGAGAAACTGGTCCAGTGGTTGGCTGGGTGGGGACAAGAGCTGCTTTATGGTGGAGATCCCGAAGGAAAAGGTGACTAGGATTTGGAGTTCTGGCAAGTAGATGTGTCGGAGTATAAAGGGCAGACACCTTTTAATTCCAGAGTATAACTTTTGACTTTGTAACCTTGGTAGTGATCATTTAACTTAGGATTTACTTATGGGCTGAGAATCTTTTTTGAGATTCAGGAAAAGCTATGAATTCTGATCTTTCTTTCTGTTTGTTCAGTACTAAGGAGAAAAAAACAGGAATGTGGGGGAAGAAGAATTGATATGAGAATGGTAGTATTATCAGACTATTAAAATTAATGGGGACTTTCCTAGAAAAAATACTTAATTCTCTTTCTAGCAATATATTACGGCAAACTCTCCAGTTTTCAAAAGATTCTCTCAGTAAATTATTTGTAAAGCATGACTTTAATTAATTCTTATTACATCCCCTTAGGCTCAGGTTTTACTGAGTTATTAGAGAAAATGTTAAAGTTTACGTTCATGTAGATTTATTTGCCCTTGAATATGTTTAATTAAGTTTGAAGGATTACAGATTTTTCAATTCCTTGTAGATAAATACTAAGGTACAGAGGATGTATATCAGTAGGACCATTTTTGGTCTGTAATAAATTTTTCATACTGAGAATGTGTGTTAACTCTTTCAATTCTTTTCACTCTATAAAGCTCTTTATTTTGTTGTTTTAAGCAAATATAATCACTTTGAGCATTCTGTAAACAGTATGCATAGATCAGGAACACATTGAATTTGCGCAAAAAGCTCAGTTCAGCTTGCCTGAACAAAATTTACCATTTGTACCATGAACCTAAGCTCTCTTTCCAGTTCTAGGAAATAAATATTCAAATAAATATTCAAAAATAAATCATTTACACCAAAATGTGCTCTGTGCACTAGAATTTAAAACCTTGAAAAATAAGACAGTGCAAGAAAAGCCAGAGTGTGTGCAAAAGAAAGTTCTTGTTAGATTATTTAGAAAAGATATAAAATTTTGTCAGTTCAGAACTTCCCAACGGCAGCAGCACTCAAAAGTTTTCCACTTTTGCCTCTATGGTATATAAAAATAGAGAGTAAATTGGCCAGTAATATCTCTTTTTGTCCTCTGTTACTATAATTTTTTAGATAGTTGTGCTTCCAGCTTCCTCACAATGTTCTTTTATGCCAAAACATAAATTTTAACAAAACTTCCAACTGTTATGATAGGTTTTGTTTGTTTGTTTTTTAAGGTGAGGTCATTCTTTGGTGATTGGACAGATCTGAGATCTTGATGGGAAGATTTTTCTTTGCCAGTATAAGAGTATATATAAGACACTCTTCTAGGCACAAAAGGATCTCTGTCTGACCCTAAGAATCTACCTCAACAAAGCAGGTGTGGTGGGATAAATGTGTTATAGATAGAAGATTAGTTTTAAAGCTTTAGTACATTCATATTAAGGAAAATGTTCCTGTCTGTATCCCAATTTAGACAAGCTGTCCGTGATACAGTTGCAGTCAGCATCTTTAGTACTAGACTGAACAGGGAAGATGTGGTTTGTTCACTGGGAGTTATATCTTCATTTAAAGGACAGCAGTGGAAGCTGGGTTCAGCAAAGGGTCCAGGCTAATGGGTATGGATTTGATTAATATTCTTCCCAACATTTTGGATTTTGTAGCTCATAATTTCTGCAGTTTGGAGTTCAATTTGAACCTGTAAATATTAGTGCTGGGAGTGTAAGGGTGGTCACATGTTAACACCTGTCTACTGCAGTTCTTTGGGTGATGTAAGAAACTAAATACTGGAGGCTACTGTGACTACTGTGATAAAGAAAAAGGCAATTAGTCTAAAGTTTCCTTTTCAAGCTAGTTCATTGTCCTCAAACATCGTGTTGTCCTTCTTTGGACAACGCACTTGTCAAAGACAAAGACTACTGGAGATGTGGGCTTAAAATTTCTGCACAAGTTCATTGTTTAATACATAGCCTTACTTCTGGCTATGTAAAGAAGCAAAACAACATTAAATGCTGCCTAATACTGATGGTACATTTGCCAGCTTAGTAGCAAAATATCTAATGCAAGTGTAACATCAATTACAAGCACTTGTATGTATTTTGACCCAGCTCAGTCCTTTGTGAGATAAGAAATGAGCATTGGGTAAGCATTATGGAATAGACACTGCAAACATCACAAGCATATGAATTCATTGTACAGGGAAGGTTTTTGTTTTCTATGCACATTTGAAATCAGGTTGTCTTGTGTGCAGTTGTTCTGCTATAGAAACAGGAATATTATTGATTGCAGAATCTCATTTGTACCCGATGCAGTTGTCAACAAAATGATCATCTGCTTTGGTGACCTCGGGATAGTGCTTACTATTTCAAAATAATTACAGTTCTCAAAAATCAACCATTTTAAACAGATGTTATCTTCTTGTAATGCTTGTAATGGCTTGTTCGGTTTGGATGAATCTTCATATGAAGGCACAGTATATTTCGGAGAGTCCAAGAGATCAGCATTGTATCCCTCTTGGCAAACTTTCCTGGAATCCCAGAATGACTTTCCAATTTTTTTTGTCTTGTACATTGGTTTGTCCTACTTCACAAGAGACTTTTACAGCAAGAATGTGATCGGTGATGTGTTCTGCTCGTTAGTACTGTGCCTCATATGGATCTACAGTGCACCATTTCTTTTTTTCTTCTTTTGTTCCTTTAAAACCCTGCAGCCTTAGAGGCTGGTATTCATGGAATTGCTGCAGAGGCATCAGACGGGAGCCTCACTTGGGGGGAGTGACTATTCTCTTGATTATTCCTTCTAAGCAATAGTAGAGAGGAATACAGGCCTTTTTCTTAAAGCGGAGACCTGGGGTGAGAGAGAAAACTAGGTTCAGCAAAACAGAGAAAAAGTTTCATCCCTGGATGAAAGACTGGGGATAAACTGAGGAAAAGTTCCATTCACACAAAATGAGTTACCTTGTAACAATTTCCTAATTTGCTATTTCTTATTTTGATATGAAACTCAAAGAAACACTGACTTGGAGTCCAGTCACATTTAAGGGTCCTTGTTGATAATTTCTGTAACTCATCTGTCAGCCAAAAACTTTCTCATCTAGAAATTTGAGGGGGCTTATCTTACATATGTATGCAGTAAAGATGTTGCAAAAGTTGTATGGTCCTTGTTTTTATGCCAAGCATAAATTTTCTAAATTTTCTTTGCAGATAAATGGAGAAATGAATTTGTTAAATGGAAAATACAATAGATTTTTATCAGCAATACTTCATAAACTGTTAATCATGGATAATTTTTACTAGTTTGATAAATTAACAATGACAATTAAGAAATGAACCCAGCTGGAGAGTAGATGACTAATCTTGTGAGACCTTATACATCAACTGAGCTTTCTTGCTATACTGGCTAGAGTTCAACCCATGTAGAGGGCTGATGCAAAATCAATGCGCCACTTACTTTCTCAAAATAAGATTTAAATGTGGAGAGGGGCCTGTGTTGTTGCTTTGCTCTGACATTTTACTCACCACAGACAATACTGTGGATTATCAGGTTATTGGAAGGATATTTACCTTTTCTTACTTTTAAGGAAAAAAACACAAGGATAATCTAATATCCTAAAGTACAGTCAAACAAGCCAAAAAATGCAGCTCTGTAACAATGCAATTAAAATCAAATTCTGCTGCTGAGAATGGTAGAAATCTATAAGGAGGGTACGTCCCCCATTAATTCAGTTTTAAAACTGATGTAGCATCTTTACCAGCTCAAACTACTAAAATTTAGATACTGTGAAACTCAAACTGGATGCTGTATTGTCATGTGAGTTGGTGTTATGCTAAACTCTTGAATTGTTATTTCAGAGAATTGCTACAGTAATGTAGAAACAAGGAGAGAAACTTGAAAACAAAATTGAGTAGAAATTTCAATAGGGGAAAAACTTCAATGGGGGAAAAGTACCACAAACTTTTTTATAACAGTAAAGTTCTTTTTAATGTGGCCCATGTTGGTAATATCAACATTTTCTAGTAGCTTGTTTTGGTGTAATTACTCTGGATAAATAATCTGTGTTTTTAAAATGCAGATCTTCCTGCTCCTCTTCAAAATGATGCCATGATTTTTGAAGAATGTTCTCCTCCTCACGTCACGGGCATGAGGTAGAACATCCATTCAGTATTTCTCCCATTTATTTTTGATAAATGATGATAGAGTCTAGAATAAGAAATCTCTTGTCCTCTGCCAATAGTACCTCAAAAAAAAAAAAAAGAAAAAAAAAAGAAAAAAGAAAAAGAAAGAAAGAAAGAAAAAGAAAAAAAGGAATATGGGGGCTCCTGAAACAATCATATAGAAAAAAATTGTCCTCTTCAGTCCTTAAACGAGAGTTCATGCTGTGCCTTGGGTTTGCTTCTGTAGGGATATTCTCAGAAGAAGGGTAGCCAAATCATTTCATTGCAACCATCTTTAATGCTGTCCATGACATCATCTTCTTGTGCCAACAGAAGTGCTTATTAACTGGAAGTGATAACAACAATTTAGGAAGCCTTTCCACCATTAAAAATAAATTACTTTACTTATATTCTTTCATTCTTGTTGCCAAGTAAAGAAGCATGCTCAACATGTGGTGAGGTTGAACATTTAAGTGACATTCAGTATTATTTAAAGGAAGATCTATGAAATGACTACACAGTTCATCAAGCAGATGAATATAAATGGTACTTTAAATGTTTTATGTTGCCATATAACTAACAAAAGATGTCAAAAACAGCTGAGTTAACAAAGAAATAAAACAAACATCATTCTAACTCTGAACTACACTGCCAGTGGCATTCTTTCTCTTTTTTGCTCTGTGAGCAAAACATTTATGTCCATATTTGAAGAAACTATTTCCACATGCAGAATGTACCAGTTTCTGGAAACAACACAGAAGCTGAAATTAAAAAAAAAAAAAGACAAACAACAAGAAAAGTTTTAGTGCTTTTCTTGCTTTTCAACAGCAGAATTAGTTCTGTAGAATAAACGGGGATAGCCTGAGGAGATGCTGATTTTCATTGGTTTAAAATCAGAGTTTGCAGTTTAGAGAGTTCTGTGTCACGCTCTTTTTTACTTCCACATTGTATTTGTGGGAGAAAGATTCTTTATCATTTTATCTCAGCTTAGGCATGTGAGTTATTATTTAGCTTTTCAGTTTGGCTTCAACTCTTGGCAGGAAATACAGGTGCACATATGAATTAGCACTTACAAATGAAAAAAAATATTCTTCTCTGCTTTCAATGTATCATGTAAGATAGATGGGAGGATTGTGTGTATGAGATCTCAAAAGGCTAAGAAATTTTTAGGATTGTGAAACATACAGGAAAGGTCTTTCAAATATGATTTTCTTACTTCTTTCTAAGCTGTTGACGTATACTGGTAAAGAAAAAATCTCTTTACATGTAAACCAATCAAAAAATATAAAGGCACTGACATAAAGACATGTGACACTGTGCAATCAAAATAGAAGCACCCTTAAGAGAAAAAAAGAAAACAACACTTTGTAGAAAACTACATTTACTAGCTGCTATGCTTATAGCCACTGACTTCTTTGGTTAGGCTTAAATCATCATCCTGAAACATTTCCTTGTCTCCAAAAAGCTTGTTTATAATTCTGTTAAGTATCATTTAATGAGATGCCACTCATCGTCAGCAGGTTTCCTGGGGGTGTCAATGAGAGAAGGTTTGGTCAGAAGCGGGAGATTGAATTTGGATGTAGTGATAGCTTTAAGCTACTTTTTCTAAAACTAACCTTAGATTTAAATCCTTTGACTCTCAGTTTCTTTTTGTCTGCTCTCCAACTTCTCTTCTAATCATTCATATCTCCATACTTCTCTCCTTGTTCTTACTCTTTTTGCTCACTCTGTCGTCCTCTCCAAAGAGAAATCTGTACTCTCAACCCTCCTGTCATTCTGACCAATGTCTGTAGTGACCTCAGGTTACCTACAGGAAAGGACATGCTCATTTATTCCTCTTTCTCCTGGCTTGGCTCAAGTTGTAAGGGCACGTTTCATCAGGATATATGGCAAAATGTGCCCAAAAGCTGGCTCAATTAGTCCATTGCTGTGATCTTGGCATAGACGCATTCTCTCAGTTACATGTTCAGCATATCATTGAAATATGTAAGTGTTTTAGGGGACTGAGCACTCTGAATTGTTCTGATGCTTCTGATGGTTTTCTGTTTCCTTAGTAATCCCTCCACCTCTTTCTTTTTGTGAGTGGGTTCCTCAGGCTTTCTTTCTCTGTTCTTTCCTCTACTTTCTTTCCTGTTACTTGTGCTTCATAGATGTTCGCAGGTCTTTGACATCTTCTCTTGATAGTTAAATCCCCACTTAAAACATATGCAAATTTTGGGTTCACTCATTTCATAAGATAAAGTCTGTATATTTGTGTCTACTTAGTACATTAATTGGAGACAGAGTCGTTCTTTGTAGAAATAATGACAGAACAACAATATTGATAAGCAAATATTGTTTTCCTATCTAAAATGGAGAGGGAGGGGGAGTTGTCTGTGCATTTCATGTCTAAGAGTTATCAGCAATTTCCAGTGATATATACTGCTCAACTTATTCTTCAGCACATGCATGGAACTTACTTCAGAAAGGGATTTTTTTTTGCCCTCCTTAAGGAAGTTGCTCCAGGGTTGCCCAAATCTTCTAGAAGTAGTTTTAGTTATGAGACTGGGAATAAGAGAAATAAGTTAAAATCTCATAGCAGTGAAGAAAATCTTGTATTTTATGGATATGGTGCCTGTCTACTGAAGCGTTCCTGGACACACAGAAATACAGCACAGTTATATTTGTAACATTAAAGTGAGTCAGAACTTCATCAAATGGGAGATTTTCAGAACTGTCTTTAAGTGGTTAATGCCATGGCACTTAGGAAGGGCATGCCAGAGTCTGAAATATGAAGATGACTTCTGCCACAATTAATTGCAGACATGAAAGTTTAAGCCTCTCAGTCTGTTAAAAGTCTGTTAAGGTAAGAGGTTTTTAAAATATTGTATTTTTTTTACTATTTTAACATTTTTTCCTTTTAATGAAGTTTTAAAAGTTAAAATAGGCTAATCTGTATGACTTGTAGTTTATTGCTTGGATCTTTTTTTATCTTGAACGGTTTTCTTAATTTTGGTGTATTTAAACATTTTCTAAAATATATTCCATGAGATAAGAATACACAAATGAATAAAACAGAGCATTTTCAAAATGGATGTATAAATGGTAAATTTTCCAGCTTAACACTGCGTTGCTCTTCAGTCAAGGAGAAAATCTGAATCTTAATAATTGGCCAAACTAGTGGTACTTACTTGTTAAATGATGTACTCCTGGACTGCACCATAGAGTTTTCCCTTTCCTTTTGTCAAACTTAGCCTTGAATTTAATTGTACGTTATAATTGCACATCCTTTAAAAGAGCTAAATTGTTCCTGCAATTTTCTTTGTATTTCCCTTCATTTTGAGCAAATGCATTCTTCAAAATCACATTATTACTGATGGTACAATTACAAGATCTTTCTTTTCTTCTGCTTTGTTTTCTTTCTACTTGTAAATGGCTAAATACCTTATGCTCAGTTTGGGGGGGG
Organism: Dromaius novaehollandiae; assembly: GCF_036370855.1. Lineage (NCBI taxonomy): Eukaryota > Metazoa > Chordata > Aves > Casuariiformes > Dromaiidae > Dromaius > Dromaius novaehollandiae. Next base: position 5,620,069 of record NC_088105.1, on the reverse strand, counting down.
GTTTTTTGCGTTTTTATTGTTGTTTTCTTTTTGAAGACTATGTGCTGTAAGCCACATTCAAAAAGACCTTTCTTGCTGGGCGCACTGATACTCTTTCAAATAAAGAGAGAGCACTGCAATGACAATGCACCTTATGCAAAAACCGGTGATTCAGTTGAAGGTTAATGGCTAGCATTGCAGGAATGCCAGTGTACAGGCTATAATTAGGAGAGTCTGATGGAAGCTCACACTATAATATAAACAGAAAACATCTGCATGTTCATGGTAATGACTGTCTCTGTCTCTCTCCATACCATTTTTTTGTGTTTTAATAGCATGTTTATCACTAAATCTTAGTTTCTCATTAAATCCAGAGCTATAGGGAAAAATAAGTTTAAATTGCAGTTAAGTAAATGGAGGACATGGCTTCTCCATCTCCTTTCCACTGCCAGCTAAAATGTTATAAATGCACTTTGCTCTTAACAGTGTTTTGCTCTGCTAGACTGGTGAATGTGAAGGACATCTATTTTTGATAGAGGTATTTGCACATTTCAGGACAGAAATATGTAGAGGCAAAACCCTCTTTATTCCTTTGGTAATTGCCTGATTTGAGATAATGCATTTATAGGTGAGTTTTCTTTTCTCATCCTGACCCCAGGCTTTATTTTTGCCCTCATGCTTGTAAACAGTCTTTGGAGGAAGGAATAGGACCCAGGCCTCCTCACCACAAATAGTGCCCTAAACAATACTGTAGACCTGTGCTACCTTTCTCTGGTTCAATGAACTTTTCTTTTGTAAAGTTGCACAGCTTCCTGGCTGAAATGAAGAACATGCAACCCCAGAGCAGGCTATAATCTGGTGACTATGGCGTTCTGAGAAGGCAGGAGGTAGTAGAAACCTAAGGGCACTCTGGGATCAAACAACCCATAAGGTAGATGGTAGACGGATGCTTTAGTCATGAGTTACTGGGGAGAAAACCACTTGTCTCTGGTTATAATTTTAAAGAAAGGAATAAGCTCATGCCAGGCAGTGAATTGGGATAAGATCAGAGTCATGATTCAAGGCAACGAGAGTTCATGAAGCTAGTTCAGCCTGCATACTTCTGCAACCACTAGATCTCGGGAACAGAGTATGGAGTCATGGCCTTCCTGAAGACGGGTTTCCACTTCAGCGCGCAGCACGTAAGATTAGCCATTGGACAAGTACTAGGATGCCTCAGACTCACTTTGTTTGTGTGCTGTGCTAGCGTACTGTCGAGCTCAAACATATCACATGACCTTCTTTTCTTAGCCTATTTGTTTATCAATCCGAATCAAAATTTATGAGTTTTTTTTAATTTTTTATTTGTCAGGCTAACTCAGGTAATTAGATGCTACTCTCCCTTTATCAGCACATTCTGTGACTTCTAGGATATAGCTGTCTTTAATATCTAGTCCTTTGGTCTTTCACAGTGGCCTTCTTGCTTTCTTCTCTACCTTTGCTTGAGGTGACCATTTCCTACCAGCTATTTTTGTACAATTAGATTTTAATAGATTCCCTGTTTCTTCCTTATTTTAATCCTTGAGCTGTTCAATGCAGTTGAATTCAGTAATCGGCTTTCCTAATTTCTCAGTTGTTCTTATTGACTTTGAATTTCTTTTTATATGCTTATTTTTTAAATGAAGTCAGTTCGACCAATTTATCCATTTCTTATGACCTGAATCTTCTACCAGATCCTCAGCATCTATCAAAGTATCAAAAGCTATCATTGCTTTTTGGTTTTGGAGCTATGTGATGAATCAATTTCTAAACCTTAATTTTTAGACCTTACTATTATTAATATCATTTGAGCATCTGTATTCTCTTTTATAGAGGTGTCATCAATTGCATGATATGAATCTATTATTAGTTATATGGCCACACCTCATTAAGGCCCTATTATGTTAATCAGTGCTTTTACTAGATTTCTGTATATGTAGACACAGGTCTTCAGCTGATAAAATTAAAATATCTGTCTTTAAAGAGTTGGGCCAGTTTGTCCCAACTGAAACAGAAGCAACAAACTTCAAGGTAAATACAGACTGAGAACAATTGTTTGGAATTCAATTTCATTGTGTTAGTTTGGTGCTTTTTTTTTTTTTTTTTTTTTTTTTTTTGTGCTTGCATTGTTTTAAGGTCTTTATTTAGGTTTTTATAGTGTAAACAGAAAGGCAGTTAATATATGAATCTAGGGCTTTGATCCTAGATGCAACATAAACACATCCCACAATGGTTTCAGTGGGTGTTGGCTGTTATATTCTATATCAGTTTCAGCCTGTACCTCAGGGACAAACAAACGTGGTGAGATGAAATGTAAAATTTACTACATTGCTGAAATAATAAGTTTAGCCATTTTTCACAATACTATAAAGTGCATTGCTGTAAGTGCTAAAAATGCAGATCTACAAATACTTCTTTTGTTCTATATTTATCCTTTTACCTTTTACAAATGAATTGCCAAACAGTTTGGAATGCAGCACAAGTTAAACACAAAGCTGTCCCTCATGACAATGTAAATTTAACTATAGAGAACGATGATCCCATCTGAAAATATTGTGATAAATTTTGAAAAGGTATGTCGAAGTTCAAAAACACCTCTCTTTCTACGTATCAATGAATGCATTAAAAAATCTCCTTTGTTCATACATTAATCCTAAAATGTAATGAGAACTCATGCTTTTTTGGATACTACAGTAAAGAATTATTCAAAAGAAAAACCCTGCAAGAAATAAAGTCCTGTGTAGCTATTACCCTCATTTGATCTGCAGCTCAGTCCTGCCTATCACTTCACCTTGAAATTTTAGGGTTGCTTTCACAGAATCCCAGAATGGTTGAGGTCGGAAGGGACTTCTGGAGATCATCTGGTCCAAACCCCCTGCTCAAGCAGGCTCACCTCGAGCACATTGCCCAGGACCCTGTCCAGATAGCTTTGGAATATCTCCAAGGGAGGAGACTCCAAAATCTCTTTGGGTAACCTGTTCCAGTGCTCAGTCACCCTCCCAGTAAATAAGTTTCTTCTCATTTTCAGACAGAGCTTTCTGTGTTTCAGTTTGTGCCTGTTCCCTCTTGTCCTATCACTGGGCACCCCTGGATGGAGCACTGGCCCCATCCTCTTGACACCCTCCCTTCAGATACTTATACACATAAGATATATGTATAAGATTCCCCCCTCAGTCTTCTCTTCTCCAGGCTAAACAGGCCCAGCTCTCTCCACCTTTCCTCAGATGAGAGATACTCCAGTCCCTTCATCATCTTAGCCCTTTGCTGCACTCACTCCAGTAGCGTCATCTCTCTCTCTTGTATTGGGGAGCCCAGAACTAAACACCCTACTCCAGATGTGGCCTCACCAGAATACCTCCCTCAGCCTGCTGGCAATGCTCTTCGTAATGCAGCCCAGGATACCATTGGCCTTCTTGGCCACAAGAGCACATTGCTGGCTCATGGTTATCTTGTTGTCCACCAGGACATCCAGGTGCTTCTCCACAGAGCTGCTTTCCAGCAGGTCAGCCCCCAGCCTGTGTATGGGGTTATTCCTCCCTACAGGCAGGACTTTGCACTTCCCTTTACTGATCTTCATGAGGTTCCTCTCTGCCCCATATCTCCAGCCTTCTGAGGTCCCTCTGTATGGCAGCACAGCCCTCTGCTGTATCAGCCACTCCTCGCAGTTGTGTGTCATCAGCAAACTTGCCGAGGGTGCACTCTATCCCTTCATCCAGGTTACTGATGAATAAGTTGAACAATATTGGACCTTGTATTGACCCCTGGGAGACACTGCTAACTATAGGCCGCCAACTAGACTTTATGTCTTAATCTAATGTTTCACTGTCTTAATGTAATATCTTTATCTATGTGTTAATTTTTATGTCTTAATCTTATGTTTTAAACTTAAAATATAATCTTTGTTTCATGTTTATGTCTCGAAGTACTGTAGAAATGCTAATCCTTCTGCAGTCATGAGGAAGATTGATGTTTTATTCTTCTCCTTCTGCCTCTACTGGTAAGGAAATTAGTAAAAGTATACAGTTAGTGGTTAAGTAGTGGACTGGGACTGAATTTGAATTTTTTTCCTTTCTCCAACCATATTTTTCTCCCTCATTTTCTTGCTAAACCTAACCATTAAATAGAATTGATTAGGTTACTGAATGTCTGTCCTGTTTTGAGAAGAAACTCTCTGATGGTCACAAACACAGAATATATGGTTTTTGTGTTCCACCAGCCTTCTATCAAACCGTTTGCCTCAGTGAGGCAACATGAACTTATGAGCAGCTTCAAATCTGTCTTTAGTATGTTTTAGAAACATACATACAGGACTCCATCTGTTTGTCTTAAAAAAGTAAAGTGATGACTTGATTACAGGCTGCATCTATCTATATGGAAAGGGACATAGTAATAAAAGGCTATTCAGTAGAGCAGAAAAAGTTGTGGATTTACTTTATCTGATAGATCAAAGATGAAAAATCAAATTCAGAACCCAAATCAGATGCAAATTTCTAACAAGGAAATTAGTTGGTTGTAGGTAGTATAGTAAATACATAAATATAATATTTTTTTCATACTTACTCTGTTACATTGCTTTATATGTTAATACTTTTCCCTGCTATTGACAGGGCAACATAGTACAAAGCTTGATCTGACCGATGCCAAGTGATACTGTCAATGGATAACCATTTCTTGTATGATGAAATTATCTGTCTGAACATTTTGTACTAACACACTATTAAAGATGAAAGCTTTCAGAGGGAAAAATATTGCTTTCTTGTTATGCATGTATGTGTATGCATACACTGGGAAAATTAAAACAGGTTCATCACTTTTCCAAGCTCTTCTCTTTTGTTTTTAATTGAATGAAGTGTGAAAAACTTTGTAACCTGTTTCTTTGCAGTGGTTGTTCAGGGGTAGAAGAGAAAACGGGATAAACGTGTATCACATCATATTTGACGCATTATTACATTTTATAAACCGAAGAGCTGCAAACCATGCTTACCCATCATATTACTTTATAGTAGGACAGAATTCACATAAGGCTTTCCTACAATGCATGGAACAATCCGCTAGCTAGTGATTACAATAGCTGTGGTACTGTATTGCTCAACATTGGTACAACAGATGGTTATCTAAGGAGGACCAGGGCTTTCATGACCAATACAAATCAAAGTTGAACACTAATGTGTTAGTAGAATAAATGCTATTTTTAATTCATGGGGCAGGAAAACTGCTTAGTTTGATACCTTTATCTGCTGGTAATGTCCCCTTGCCAAAACACAACTAGTTTGAAACATTTTGCTCTGAGTTATGTTGAATCACGTCACGGTCTGATTTAGTAGGTGATATCAGAAGACCTAATGAAATCAGACATCTATGAAGACTATGTACAATATTATCCGTGTGTCAAATACATTCTATTATATTATGGATCATGAGCTAACTATATGTGACAATACAGCCAGTACAGTTATATCTTAACTAGATGTGACAGTCAGTTAACAGCAGATCAAAGGAAAAACAATCATCATCTGCAAATGCTTGATTATCCCAAGTTTTAAGAAAAATTATGAAAAATTTAAGTAATCCTCATGTCTCACAGAATCATAACTTTGCTTAAAAAAATATAACACTGTATGTGGGTCTTATCACACCATCAACTTTGTTGCAGAACACCTCACTGAGAATGGTTTTTGTCACTTCTCTTTCCCTACTTCCATAACTTTTGTAGGCTGAATGCTTTAGTGCTTTTCGGAACAAAGGCTCCTGTGATCTACTTACCACTTTTCATCACAATCTTCAAAGTAAGGTGAATTGAAAACCTTGTTCTGAAATATAGGTGAAATCTAGTAGCTGCTTCCTCTATGTTTCCAGTAGTGATTTTCAGTTTGCTCAAACTTGAAACTCAGAAGTGCAAAATTATTATAGTGGTAGAAGGTCATAAAAAGAAAAGTTTGGGGCAGATCTTCTGCACAGAAATTCTGCGGCCTATCAGACCTTTAATTTAGCCTTAAACATGACTTTCTTTTTACAACAGCTGCCAAATATTCCCTTTTGTCTAAGCATCACTCTGTATAATAGAATGGGAAGCATTCTGGAAGTCTTTTGATTGAAAGCCATTTTATGAATACAAATAGTCATTGTTACTTGTTTTATTATACTATATTAATGATAGGGACACTTATCTTTAAATATAGGAACCAGCCTGTCTCGGTGAATTAATATTGATCTGCTGGTCAATAGTAAGAAAGGGCATTGCATCAGTTCAGTGCAGGAACGAGTGAGACTATGATGAGATAAAACTGGTAATTCTGAAGATATAAAAGATAACAAGGGTATAATATAGTCCTGAGCACTCAGTCTACAGATAATTTTACTGTTTTCTGTAATGACTTAATGGCCTTTTGAATATACTATACATTATCACACCAGCACTGGTCAAAAGATTTGAGGTCAGGTATGTTTGACTTCAGTAATTAGAGCATGAGATAAAAAGGTCACTTAAAAATCATGACTATGTTACCCAGTACAACACTGGAAAATAACTTAGGGAAAATAATACTGATATTATACACAGTGCATACCTTATTTAGTACGCAGAAGGACACATAACAACCGCAAGTAACAACTGTGAAGAATATAGCTGTATCTCTTGTCACTTATCACAATTAACCGCAAATTCGAAATAGCTTGTCCAGTCCTTTCATTTTCAAATACAGATATCCGTTGCACAGATTGGCAGAAGCAAGGTGAAAAAGCCCAAACATTTGAGGGAATTGCTAGGGAGCTACGTTACCAAAGATGTCTTTTATATAGCTAATCTATTTTACATACTTAAACTATTGTACATATTAATTGTTCAAACACTTCTTAACCGCAATGGCTAATACAGTAAAATATTACATTTTTTTGCTACACGTGCCACTTTCATCTATCACAGTAGCACTTACTAACAGGCAATTATATTATCATATCACATTTCCTTGCTAATCAAAACCAGTTCTCACAACCAGCACAAACATTTTAACTTAAAAATGTCTTTTTTTTCCCTTTGTTACTAAGAAACAAGATTATTGTAATTTCTCTGGGTAATAGAGCAGTTTCTATATATAAACATATATTCAATGTCATTGTATCACATCAGCAAGCCTGAATTTTCCCCTTTCTGCAAAATTAAAAACTCTCAATTGGGTGGGCAATTTCCACACTTGATGGAATGGGATACTAGTCTATTTAGGCTAAAACCCTTCAAAAATGTTTTGAGGACTTCTCTGATTTGTAATTTCCTGGTTGGACCTGACCTGAACAAGTGCTAAGCATGTGCAGATCCCTTTGACATCAGGTAGACCTCAGCTCTCCTGAAGATTGAGCTTGATTCACAACCAATTAAAGAACAAAAAGCAGAAATATTTTACAGTTGTTCCTGAAAATGTTGCTGCTAGTGTTCAGCTCTGACAAAATGAGAAAAATATAGTCTGGGACATCCATCCTGTTTCATCTTCTGCACTGTGTAATGCATATGTTCCCAGGAACATCTTAACAGGAAAGATTTTCCTGAGACAGTATCTCAGCTGCTCAATCATGTTATCCTTGAGGAGTCATTATGCTTATTTAAAAATAAAAACTGTTTCCTTTGATATTTACCTTTGAGTGTGGGCTGTTTTCACAAATGCCTTTGAAGCTTTTGAACAGTTCTTTGTCTCTCACATCAGATTTATCGACTTACATCGACTTAAACCTCATAAAATCCTGCCTTGAAATATCATTATTTCACCCCCAACAGACTGGGCGAGGGCCCTCCTTGAGCAGAACTGTAGTAATATTAGTGGATAGGATTTTAAGTGCTGTGGGTTTTGAAATAATCTCATTGTATCAGACATGGCTTTAATTCAGCTGCTGCTGGAGGCGCATATCTTGCTGGCAGTCGAGCTAGTGTTTTCTCTGAGCTTATTAGTTAGTTCTTCCTGGAGAGCATATATGCCCATGAATTATATTGTAAAAAAAGAATATGAGGTTATAGAAGAAAGCCAATTTGAGTAACATTAAAATATACAGGGGAAATAGCATATATTAGTGGTAACATTTGCAAAAAAAATACATATATATGCTTAAGTATATGACAGTGGTTTAGGCACTTCACTGAAGCACTTTACTTTCACCAAAAGCAAACTGGGTATATAAACTGAAGCACTGATGAAGCTCAGATATCATCATCTGAGTGCTGTTAATGATATTGGAAAACAAAATATGTCTGCCACCTCTTGGTAGATAAGCTGAAAATATGGATTTTTGAATAGCATTTTCACATGAAAATATTAAATTAGGTTTGGCTTTTTCATATTTTATTTTCATTTGAAATAGCTACTTTTCAAATTGCCATCTATTCGGATGTAAAACAGATTTTCTACACTGAAATATATATACCTTACATTGTGTGTGTGGGGGGGGGGTGAGGGGCAAATATCCTAATCATTGTGGTTTGCCTGTTTTGCTGCAGTATGTATTTCTCTCACTGTAAGCAGCAACTTCATTTCAGTATTGAAAAATCTTTCATGGAGATATTTTTAAATCAAAATGCACAGTTTTTGTAAAAATGAGTTTATCTCAAAGTTTATTTCTTCTAATTAAAAAAAAAAGCTCAGTTAGAAAGTAGTCAGTTTTAAATGCACTGTCATAGGTTCATACTTTCAAATGTTGTCTGGCCCTTTAAAGGTGATGAAATACAACAGTTAACATTGAAATTTAAAATGCAACTGCAGTAACCATGAGGTTTTTACCATGAGGTTGGTATTCTGTTCCATTGTGTATTAGATACATAATATAGATCAGTAATAAGCAGATTACGCTATTGTTTCAATATTAATTCACAGTGTACTCTCAAAAAGCTTCATAGGAGCTGTTACAATATACAGTACACTTTGAAGGTGTATTTAGAAGACTAATCAAAGTTTACTAACTGCAAGCCCTAATTCATATCCATGTTTCTGAAATGCATCCTATTGTTTATGCATATTCTATATGGTAATTGTTCTGAAGGCAATGCTATGGCTGAGTTACAATTTGACAAGATATTAATGGGTCCTGTTCCAGAAGGCTGGGTCGCAAGAAGAGGTGTATGAGAGTAACATGTGTTTCAGGTTTTTAAATACTAACTCCAGAATCAGAAAACAACAGCAAAAAAGCATAAAAAAGAAGAGACGCAGCTGTGATATTGAATGTCTAGTTATACTGCATAGTTCTCTCTGCCATTTCTCCTTCATGACTTTATTAAGGGCAAAATTATCTACCCTGAACTCCATTATGTATCTTTTTTTCTACTCACCACGTCTTCAATACATGTTTGACATCTACTTCATGCAAGGAAATATCAGTAAGTTGGTGGAGTTTGATTGCATGAAGATTTTTTCACTCTTGATGCCAAACCTAAAATCAGTTGCAACTTTGGCAGATTAATTAAGTAAAAGAAAAAGCAGCAGTAAAACAAAGTACTTGTTCACTAGGACATTACCACAAAGTAATTGAGTGTCTCCTGTATACTTGACTGACCTCAGCTTTTGTTCATCTGAGTTGCTCTCACTTTATTAATTCTAAGGGCAGACTTTCCCATTAGCAGTCAGTAAGCAATCTTCTCTTAAAAGTAGTTTGTGAATGTCAGTTATGAACCTTTCACTTTTCTTGTTTGACATGATGTATTTGGTAATCCTTTGGTTGCACGACAGACTCGGGCTTAGGGTTTAGGGCTTGAGTGTACCCTGTCCTAAATGGCTGAGGGAAAAGGATGGAGAAAATATAATTTTGTCTCCTTTCAAGAAGGAAAAGAAACCCCTTGATTTCCTTATAATGTAGCCCAGTAAATTAATTTTTTGCCATTGCTAGTAGATGATGGTGAGAAAGCAGCAGACCATTTTAAGAAAACATAAAATACCTCCAGGTGGATGCCAAGACTGAGGAAGAAACTTCATCATACTTCTCCTTGCACAAAAACTCATGATGGTGATGACTTGTGAGCCCTCTGCCTCCATTCTGCCTGAGGAAAACTCAAACCATCAAACTTAGGATCCAGTGGGACATTGGAAGCATGAGCATAACACCAGCAAGGAAAGAGAGATATTTGGGTGATTTGTATAATAGTATTAATGTTATCACTGAGGGTTTTTTTTTCTGTAGTAGTTAAATAATTCTGACTATTACACAGATTAGACATCAATAGGCCTAACAGTAAAATCTTTGCTTTTTATATGTTATTCCCTTTTCCTTCCATAACAACATTTTGAGTGTAATGCTGTAGGGATAGATGCAAGACCAGTCAAGGATTCTGGCACAGCTCGGTGTTCAGTTTTCTGGGTGGCCTTTAATTAATCTATTTTTCTCTGCTTCAGTCTAACCAAAAGGTAAAGAGGTTTCAAGGACACTGAAGATAATAATAATACAAAAAATGGGCTATTTAGCTATATAAAATGCTATGGTTAGGAATGAGGTTATCCACTGCCTTTCCTTTTAGCAGAGTCATTTCCACAATTTCCAAATGGTATATTCTTATTATTACTCCTCTTTTTAAGAACAGAATAGTCTTCAGGAGTGTCAGCCTTCCAGAAAAAGCTGTGAAGTATGCATGAAATAATAGAAAAAATGGGCTTAAAAACCAGGCAGCTTAGTTTGTTACCCAGTTGCCAAGAAAGTTATTTTCCCATTAAAATATCTTATTTTTGTGCATGTGAAATTGTTGGTAATTACCTAAGTTGATTTTATTCCCTGTTACTTCAACAGTAAAATTCTTGTCTTCAGTGAGAACAGGATCAGACCCAAATAGAACTATCTTGGTGCAAAATGATACCTCTGGATACATGCTTACCATGAATTTTGGTGGGAGGATAAATGCTATCAAAAAAACAAAACACCTCCCCCAAACAAAAGAAAAAACCACCTTACCCTTTGCTCAGATTCTCCACTGCCTTGTAGCATAATTTTGGTTTGACATACATGTAGTCATCCTCATTTATTGTCATTTACAATAAATTGAGAGGGTGAACAATGCAGAAAGCTGGAATACTGAAGACCAGGCTTATTGGAAGGAGAATAGGATCTACACTTTTCTACCAAAGGTCGACTGATATACCATTGTGAATCTGTTGGGTCAGATATATGTCCTTAGCCCTTTTTCAGTAAAATGACACAGAACCTTTTGCAAAACTGTTTTATGAATCTTGCATATGCCCGTATTGATTTTCATTAATTGTTCAAGATTTTCTTTAACCAAGTGCTTTGCTCCAAAAAAATGGCAGGCTGCAATACAAGTTTTTTTTTTTTTTTTTTTTTTTTTTTTTTTGTAGCATAATACATTCAAAGGGGAGGCTATCTCCTGTATTAGCATTCGATATATCTGTTAGCAAAACCATTTCAACCACTGTTTCAAAGCATAAGTCCTTTGCTTTCTTTTTAACTAATTGCTTTTGCACCTATTCCACTCATGTTTTGGTATTGTTTGCAAGTAAGGATTCAATATTAGTGCAATTTTTTTATTGTTCCCTTCGATTACATGATTGCGTCAAAGTTATTCATGGTCTAAGTTTTATATATTCAAACTATCTCATGCTAATGGAGCTGACCAGGAAATTCAGGTACTACAACTATTTTTTTGCAAATGGATGGATTTAACTATATATTAATATGTTCATTAGTTTCTGCATTTTGCTGCTGTTTGCTTTTGTCCCACAGTGGATAATTAATATTAGAAATAATAAGATGTTAGGGATTATTGCCTTTGCCCATTTATATAAAAAGCCAGATGACAGAAGAGGCTTGTAGATTTAATCTTAACAGAAGGCAGAAATGTCACACTGCTCAACCCCCCTCCAAATAAAATGTCATTTAGTCCATGGTGATAAATTGTTTGTCTAATTTAAGAGATCCTAGAAAACATTTTAAAAACAAAAGCATAATGCAATATTATATTTATTATGCTTACATGATTATTTATATATCATAAAGTGATTATATAATAAAATTTCTTTATAGCTACCTGAGAGCCCAATTCTGTCAGTGTTATTTATGTATTTATCTGGATATATGACATTAAAAATATGCAAAATGTACTTCTACATTTATGAAAATTATATTAAAAAAATCATCTTTAGAAAACAGTCCTTTAGAGTCAGTCAACAGATGTAGAAGTTGGCACAGAAGGGTGCACAGAAGGAGGCCAGAAACTGTGCTGAGGATGGTGTTCATGTGCTAAGCAATGGTGGTGGCACTAGGCAGCACCATCCCAAGCACCCAGTGGAGAAACTATGAGGAGCAACAGCGGAGGGGGAATGACATCTCAGTTGCATGAAATATTGGCTGGCAGCGTTGGCAAGCAAATTGTGTGGGGTGATATAAACAGGAGGGCCCTCCTAACCAACAAAACAGAGAGGCCACCTGAAGTATATGCACATAAATAAGAAAGTGTCTACAGGACAGCATTATGGGGAAAGTTCTCACCCTTCTCCTAGGAAATCAGCATGACTGGGGGCCTGTACACCAGTGCACCAGTGCATGCAGCATAGGGAACAAACAGAAGGACCTAGAGGTCTGTGTGCAGTTGCAAGGTTATGATTTCACTGGGATCATAGACATGTGGTGGGTTAGTTCACATGACTGGAGGACTACAATGGATGGATACAGGCCTTTTTGGGAGGACTGGCCAGAAAGGTGAGGAGGGTGAGCAGAAATACATGGAGTTCTGCTTGGGGATGGTTGATGAGCCAGTCGAGAGCTTAGGGGTCAGGATTAACAGGCAGATCAACGTGGGCAACTTTGTTGTGGGTGTCTGCCACAAACCACCTGATCAGGAAGAAGTAGATGAGGCCTTTTGCAGACAACTGAAAGAAGCCTCAGGTTCACAGCCCCCCCTGTGTTCATGAGAGACTTTAATCATCCTGATATCTGTTGGAAGGGCAACACAGCAGGGTGCAAGCAATCCAGGAGGTTTCTGGAATACACTGGTGATAAATTCCTGGCAGAGGGGACTGAGCAGCTGATAAGGGGAGGAACTCTGCTGAACTTACAAACATGGAAAAACTGGCTGGGGATGTGAAGATCAGGGGCTGGATTTGAGGATCCTGCAGGGAGGGCAAAAAGCAAAAGCAGGGTCACAACCTTGGACTTCAAGAGAGCTCACCTTGGCCTTTTGTTCTGCTTGGTTGAATCCAATAGGATACAGCCCTGGGGAGCCTAGAAGGGCTGGCTGATTTTCAAGAATCACTTCCTCCAAGCTGCAGAATGGTCCATCCCAATAAGCAGGAAAAAACGCAAAGGTGGCAGGAGGCCTTCATGGATGAACAAGGAGCTCCTGACCAAACTCAGACATAAAAAGGCAGCATAAAGAGGTGGAAGCAGGGACAGGTGAGGCAGGAGGAATGTAGAGGCACTGGCCAAGAGTGCAGGGATGATGGGGTTAGGAAAGCCAAAGCCCACCTGGAGTTGAATCTGGCAAGAGACATGGAGGGTAACAAAGAAAGCTTCTGCAGGTACATCAGCAGCCAAAGGAAGCATAGGGAAAATGTGGGCCTGCACCTGAATGCAAAAGGGGACCTGGTGACATGGGACACAGAAAAGGCTGAGGTACTTAATGCATTCTTTGCCTTTGTCTTTAGTGATAAGACCAGCCTCCAGGAATCCTAAGCCCCTGAGACCAGTGGGAAAATCTGAAAGGAGGAAGATTTATCCTCACTGGTGGAGGATCAGGTTGGGGAACATTTTAACAAACTGAACGTACACAAGTCCATGGGACTTGATGGGATATGCTAAAAAGTGCTGAGGGGGCTGGCCAGTGTCATTGCAAGGCCCCCTCTTAATTATCTTTCAAAGTTCATGTGATCATAGGGGGTTCCTGAGGACTGGATGAGAGCAAATGTAACTCCTGTCTTCAGGGAGGGCAAGAAGGAAGATCTGAGGAATTACAAGCCAGTTAGTTCACCTTGATCCCTAGGAAGGTGATGGAGCAAATCCTCATGGAAGCCATTTCCAAATATATAGAGGACAAGAAGGTGATTGGGAGTAGTCAGCATGGAAGAGCCTTACACGATGAAATGACTGGCTTGGTGGTTGATGGGAGAACAGTGGATGTTGTTTATCTTGAATTTAAAAGCCTTTCGACAGTATCTCCCATTACATTCTCGTGGACAAGCTGATGAAGTACAGGATAGATAAGTGTGATGTGGATTGAAAACTGGCTGAACTGCCAGGCTCAGAGGATTGCAAGCATGAAGTCCTGCTAGAGACAGTCACTAATGGCGCCCATCACGGATTGATACTGAGTCCAATACTGTTTGACATCTTCATTAATGTTCTAGATGATGGGACAAAGAGCACTTTTAGCAAATTTGTGGATGATACAAAACTTGGAGGAGTGGCTGAAACACCAGAGGGCTGTGCTGCCATTCAGAGGGACCTTGTGAGGCTGGAGACATGGGCAGATGGGATCTCGTGTAGTTCAAGAAAGGGAAGTGCAAGGTCCTGCTGCTGGGGAGAAACAACCCCATGCATTAGGACAAGCTGGGGGCAAACCATTTGGAAAGCAGCTTCTCAGAAAAAGACCTGGGGTTCCTTGTGGTGAGCAGCCGAACATGAGCCTGCAATTTGCCCTTGCAGCAAAGAAGACCAACAGCATCCTGCATTAGGAAGAGTGTTGCCAGCAGGTCAAGGGAGGTGATCCTTCCCCTCCATTCAGCACTGGTGAGACCACACCTGGATTCCTGTGTCCAGTTTTAGGCTCCCCAATATAAGAGAGAGCCGGATATACTGGTGCAAGTCCAGTGAAGGGTGGCAGAGATCATTAAGGGACTGGAGAATGTGTCTTACAAGAAAAGGCTGAGAGAGCTGGGACTGCTTAGCCTGGAGAAGAGCAGGCTTGGGGAGATCTTATTCATAAGTATAAAGAAGAAGGAGCCAGACTCTTCTCAGTGGTGCCCAGTGACAGGACAAGAGGCAACGGGCACAAACTGAAATACAGAAAATTCTGTTTAAACATAAGAACAAATTTTTTGATGGTGGAAGTAACTGAACAGTGGAATAGGTTTCCCAAAGAAGCTGTGGAGTCTCTGTCCTTGGAGATATTCACAGCCTGACTGGATGTGGTCCTGAGCAACCTGTTCTAGGTGACCCTGCTTTAAGCAGGGTGGTTGGACCATACAGTCTCCAGAGGTGCTTTCCAACTGTTCTGTGATCTTATGATTCTATGATAATGATTTAAGCGCAACAGTAACATGACCCCTCACAGAGGACTCTCTTTCTCTTTTCCTCTTTTACTTCTTCTTTACTGTTTGATGATTTCTTATAAGTGTGCGGATCCATGTTGGATCATAGGTAGGCTGGGAGAAATATATGGACATCATTTTGCTTTATGGGCAGAAGTGATGTTTCTTAAAGCTCACACAGCTGAGGGTCTATGACAATCCCCACTGGTGAGAGTAAAGAACAATGACTACCCATTAGAAGAGAGAATAAAATTTGGACAACCACGCATCTGCTGGATTTTCTTCTCTGAGGACTTGCTGTGACTTGCAAGGATTCTTGGGGTCCTGCATCCTGTCCAGCTAATCCTCTAGGGGAAGTGTCAAGGCAGTAATGTATTTTTCAATCTAGTTAACATGTTAAAGGGAACAAAGAAAGAAACCATATAAGCATTTCTTTAGAGAAAACACAATGACTCATTGTGCAGAAAATATTAATTTGAAAACAAAGGACAAAATTATCAGGGCCTCTCATTTCTATTACACAAAAGAAAAAGCAAAGATAAATTTTAGTCATAGAGTTAGGTATCTGGACAAAGAAACATGCTGAGAAGAACTTTATATCTCTGTTTCTTTACCATTGGCCAGAGAAAAGCAACACACACAGCAACTGACAGATTCGTTTGGTCAAAAATTGTCAGTCCATTTGAAGTGATTGCTCCCAGTATTATTTCTTGGCAATAATATACAAATGTTACGTCAGGCCCTCACCAGACATTGGTGCCATGTTATGATTTCATGGCATTTGAAGTTGTGTAAGCTTTGTTACTTTCAAATAACAAAATATATTTGAAAGTCAATAGTCTTAGTCAAATTCTTTACTGACCTTCTATAATTATCTTTTAATTATCTATTTTTTTTTAATTCCTCTCTCACTTGTTACTTTTCCACTCTTGCCCATAGACTTGAGAGCACTTGGAATACTATTTGCTCAAGAAGTGCTTTGACACCTGCCTTGGATGTAGAAAGAATTTAAAGCCTTTTATTACAAAAGCAGAGTCTGAAAAATCAATCAAGCAGGACAATTATTTGTTTTGCAAGCTCTGTTATCTCAGTAATGAGCTTGTATTGATTTAAGTGACTTAAAATACTTTTTCAGTGCAAAAACACCCAGTATAGATTTAAGAACCTCTTAGATATGAAATCAAACGAATGCATGAAGATAATTTCTGGTTTGCATTAACATGTAAGATCCTCTCTTCAGCAGCCTTATGGTTACAGCTATTCACCAATGCAGTGTGGGGGATCCTATTAAATGAATTCTAAGATAGCCTTTTCCTCACAGGAAAATCAGCCATCTGAGATTATTTGTGAATGGTGTTTTTGACTTTTAACATTTTCTTGTAATTCTGGTTCTTTGTTTGTGAAAAATAAATGCTACAGCCTTTTTTGTAAGGACTCTATAATATCTATTGTGCTCTACAGAAAACTTTAAGTGTTGAAGAGGACTTTTCAAGGGACAAAATGCATGTACTCATATTTATTCAGCCCTAGTGCTGGTACTCTGTACGTGTGGTACACAGTTTTCTTCTGGGCATGCAGCCCAAACACTGCAGCCAGATGATGTGGTTTTCACAGCCGTCTGACATCCATTTTTCATTGGAAAAAAACCTTGGAGGGAGTGAAGAGAAGGAGTATTTTTTACGTACTTATTTGTAGGTACATATATAAGTGTGCATGTTTTGTGTGTGTGTGTGTGTGTGCACACGCATGCACATATGTTTTAAGCAAAACTGCTGCTGGGCTTTGCTAGCAGGGTAGCTAGCAAGTCCCTAAAGAAATGTGAGTTTACAGCTATGAGCTCAAATGCCAGGCACTAAGGATACTTCCAAATTTAGTTTTGCTACTTTCAACACATCCAATCACCTATTACTCTTGAATATAAAGATTTTTTTTTCTAAGTATCTCTTGGATGTGAAATAAATGACTGTAAATATATATGTGTGTATATATGTAAATGTGATGATATTTGTATTGCATCACTCACCTGTGTCGGGGTAGGATAGGCAAACATTTCATGATAAAAATGTATTTCTAGGTACATTAAGTAAGTAAATGCATTTTTAGCTAGTGCTCTGTTCAACTAATAAGTATACTTTTCCATAGTGGCATGACATACTGCTAGGGCTGCAAATGGATGATTTGATGACTAGGGCCTCACCTGAAGGTTGAGCTAGCAGAACAGGACATGGGATACTGATGTATTTGGCATGAGAAATTGTTGGACATGACAGATAGAAGTGGAAGACGCTGACAAAAGTTACAGACAGCACTGTGAGGGATGGCTGGATCTCACAGATGGTTATGGGAAATTAGGCAAGAAATGGCCAAATTCTGCAGGCAACTGGAGGGGAGCATTGGGAACCTTTTGGGGAGTTCAATCTTGCAAGGCTGGTAGCCCCCAGCTGGCCATATCAATAAGTCCAAGATTACTTAGTTAACAGTATCAGAAGCATCAAATTTGGCTACAGATGTAGCAAAATGGAGAACAATGGGGAGAAAGTTAGGGGAAGGCTGCGTATTACAGAGGAGACTGTGTTAGAGAAATGGAAGTACAAGGGCATCAAAATACCCTTGGAAAGGAAAAGAAAAGGGATAATAAGGTATGCAAAAGATGTATAGGGATGTTTGGGTGGTATCCAAGGCTGTTGGACAGCCTTGCCCTTGATGTCTGCAGCCTAAATTGGGACAATGAACTAAACCTGTTGTTCTGATCATACCACGAGTCAAACCTGCTTCTGTGGCCAGGAGGATTGGGAAGAGTGGAGTGCTCTCCCTGGCTAACAGGAATACAGCTGGATGGACAGATCAAGCATCCTGGTAGCACCATGTCAGCACCCTAACAGCATCGGCACCTACCCACCTCTTCCTAACATTCAGCTTTGGACTCATTTCTGCAGGAGCTCAGGCTCTGTAGGAAGTCAGAGTTATGCTGGTACAACGAACTGGGTACCGCCCTGATGATGGGGAAGCTGTAGATAGATTTATCCCAGAACATGCTGCAACAGGCAGTGTTGCATAAATTATATGCATTTTGGGCAGCGAGGCCAATGATAGTTCCATTGATGATGATTCTTTCAGGCAAGTTAAACCGATGAGTTACTTTGAATAATAGCTAGTCCCTCTTGGGTTTCCATGCCAATGACCTTTTCTACATCTGTTAGGACTCCATTCACATGAAGGAAGTTGTCAAACAAAACTAACTCCCAAGATCTGTCTTATGAGACAGATACTGTCTTATCAGAAAACAGGACAAAAGAGGGAGAAAAAACCCCCAGGCAATTGCTTTAAAATTGGTAAGACTTCTAAAATGGAGGGTGGGTTGCCTGATGCTGCTGAGATTTTTCTCTGCAGACAGAAGAATGGTAAGATTTGGTTTTCATGAAGTTTATTCTGGAAGGGAGGAACAGTATTTTGAGACATTTTCCTTTGAATCATTGGATTAATCATCAGATCATTGGAATAAAATTCAAGAAGTGTATAAACAGCTCTCTTGGATCTCCAAATACTGAACAGACATGTATAGATCATCAATTCTGGAGTTATATAGGCAACTAATTAGCCTTATAATAGAATTCACTTCTTTGCTGAGAAGATGTCTGTAAGAAAATTGAAGGAGTCTGCATTGGCAAAAAGACTAGGAGACAGGAATGAAATTTTGTCCAAAACTGTGACTGACATTTTTCTTTAGTTTCCAAAACTTCTGACAAGTTGGCAGTGTTTACATACACTGGCAACAGATAGCATATATATGTTCTCATCAAAATATCAGTAGCCCTCAAAACCAATGGCTCCCTATGATTTCATTTCTGCAGAAATCATTGAAATTACACTGATGGAAGAACTGGTGTGTATTGGAAGTATTTTTTCACAAGTATCATGAGCATCAGTCCTTAGTTGAGTTTCACATATGATTGAAGTGTAAACATTAAAAAAGCATGTTCATTTTTAGATCCATGGATGGTACAAAGATTCTTCTGAGGAAAGGAGGACTCGGGATTTATCCTTACCTCTGTTTTTTCAGATTGATATTCATATTCCTAAGTGGGCTTATAGAAATTGCATAAGAACAAGCTTACAAATGCAAAAGGTTTGGAAGGGCTTTGTAGATGTAAAATGCAGAAGTTGAGTGTTGAGATGTTGAGTGATTTAAGGGATTGTGTTTTTTTCCAGAAGTTATCAGTATAACCTCAAAATTCTGGGATCCAGCGCAGCAGCTATTTTATATTTTGCTTTAATTTAATTGCTCAGCCTCTGAACCATACTTATTTACTTCAGCCTTTTCAACTGTTACTCTGAATGCAGAAAAAGCAATGTCTTCCCAGCCTTTTCTAAGGCAGTTATCGGAATGCTTCTTTCACATAACATTCTCATGAGATAGTAGCATTATCATTCTTTTTGTTGCATAGCGGGGGAATAGAGATATTAACACTGGGGACCTGTTCGTAATGTTTATTCCATCCTCCCCTGCTGTTTCTAAAGGGTAGCTGCATAGTTAGTACTTGAGAGCACATTTCCCATTGACATCAGCTGCAGTTTTGATTCGTGCAGGATTTGTGAATCAGCTGTTTTGGAAATTAATGAACACTGTCAGCTGCTTTTCAAGAATTTGCCTCTTCTGTGGCTTACAGACTTCCCATCTGACAGAGGTACAAGCTATTCCCTGGCAAGACCATAAGATTTCCTGCTGTCTTCTGCAGTCCTCTGCCTCTCTACCATGATATAATTTCCCACGGCTGAGATATATGTGCACAGACATCTGCATACAATGCTGAATCTTACCCTAACAATCAATCTAGTATGATCAGTATGACACAGGCAAGTTGTGTATCAGTAATATGTGAAACCTTGTAATTTGACAACATCATAATGAATATCCTTAGTTTGCTTAAAGTTGCTTAGCATTTCCTAATTTAGAAATGCTTCACATGGCAATCATATTCTTTTAATGTCATCTAAGTTATATTCTTTACAGTGTTTCATGTAATACTTCTTTGGTACTCATTTAAATTCTCTTGCAGAATGTGAGCTTTGTCCATATTACCTGAAAAAAAATGCAAAGGATCTTGGGAATGGCAAAAAAAAAAAAAATCACTATTTTTAGGGCATCATATGGACAAGATTCCTGCTGCTAGGTGGATTCTACCTTAAGAATATATTTTTGTTGAATTTCACAATTGTAAATATTAAAAACCTATGCAAATGAGGTTGTAGTCTATTCATTTTGCTTTATGTAAGCGCTGTGTTAGGTTTACGCTTTATATAAAGCAAGAAAGTACATGGAGAAGCAATGGAGATAAAAGGAGAGTGAAAAAAAATAGAGGCTTTCAAAACCACAGAAAGAGTTTGGACTAAGGTTTATAGATTTTTTTTGAAAAAATAATTTGAATGAATTCATCTGATTTCCAGAATGGAGACTAATTGGGTACTTGAAGAAGAAAGTATAGCAGAAGAGTGAAAGAGGCACTTACCCTTTTATTCGCATTGTTAGTTACTGTCCTAAATATTGAACAGAATGGACATTTTTGTTTTAATAAAATTTCATTAATAGTTTATTGCTACTAATGTGTTGTCACCCTTTTGTATATATTTAGCCTATATACTTAGGCTAAATTTTTGGTTTGGTGGGTTATAAGCTTTTTCCCCAAAATACTTTCTTCAAAATATAGTGACTTTTGGAAAACTACAGTCTTTCTCAACTTTTGCCAGAAGATCCTTTATCCTTTATCTTTCCATTTGTCCTACATTTTGCTGGCTTGCTTTAATTTAATTTAATTTAATTTTATTTTATTTTATTTTATTTTATTTTACTTATTTATTTCTGCATTACAAGATGCACTGTGACAGTCACAGTGGCTCTTCCTGAGTCTTATTTTTTCTGAATGATAAGTAAAATATATAGGAAAATACACTTTCAGTCTTGACAAAGCATGTTTCAAGTTTACTATAAGATTTTTGTGTTCCATTGGTTGATATTTTAAACAGCATGAATATATCCACAGAATTTAGATAACTGGACATTTCTTAAGATTTTTTTTGTATGGCTGGGCCATATTTCTAGTATGGAAATTAGTAATACCTATATTTTGATAGATAGTAATAGATTCCATCTGTTTCTGACATAAAACAATGTTTTGTCTTCTGTACGCATGTTAGAAAGACACTGCTGCTAAAACTTTAGCTTCCATCTGCTCTCACTTACACCTAAACATAAGCTTGACTTTACACAAAAACAAGTATTTTTCAGGGGAACGCAGGGTAAACAGTGAGTGAAATGAATGCAGATAGTGGTAGCACATTCTCTTACACTGGTTAGTGGATATTTTAGGGTTTCTGCTACTATGCCTCCTAATGTGCATACCATTTTATAGAATACTCGGAAAGCTGTCTGCAGCGCTGACTGCATATTAATCAAACTAAATGACATTACTTGTGCAGAAACATTATTGACTACACCTCATAAAGGATGTCAGGGTGTGAAAAGAATATATTTTACTGGTTAAGTGAGAAAGGGTTAAGAACTGTACCTTGATTGTGCAGATGAAATTGCATCTGTTAAGAATACTGTTTAAAGAATATAATACTGAAAACCCGAGCTTTAAATGCCATTAAAGTTGTAGCACACGGACAAAATCAAAAAACTCCAAGCTAAGGTCACTACCCTGTTGTTAATGAAAGCTACTTCTGTAAAAAGCAGATTGCGGGAGTGTCATGACCTTAATGTGATGCATTCTAATTTAAGTGCATGTGACGAATTTTATTTGTATCAAAAGCCTGGATGTGAGCAATATAATTCAGTTTAAAAATTGATTAGAATGACAATACTTAATCAAGCAGAGGGATTTGTATGAAAATTGTTGAACTTCATGCGCTTTAATTAATTTTATACCATGATGTAAGGTATTGCACCAGATTGACACCAATCTTAAACAAGAATGAAAATCTTCACATTTGCTCTTTATCCACATATGAACAGCAGCAAAGGATGCATAAATGTTATACGCATCCAGTTTTTACAAGGCAGTTATTTGTTATTTGCTAAATAACCTACAATATTGCCTGCAATATAACTAATTAATTCCACATTCCAGTTAGCTACCAAATGACCGAATTACCCTTGAATGTGAACTGCATTTGGAAGAAGATATCTGAGGAAGGAGACCAACATATAGCACATAATCTGATCATATGATAGCCCGGGTATACTTTGAAACAATGGGGTTTCAGGACTTGGCAGGAAGCCTAAGCCAATGTCTCTCTCAGTCTTTTTTTCCTTATCATCCTGCCTCTACCACTTCTTTTTCTCCCTACCCCCAAGATAAAAAAAAATTACCTTGTACACTTCCATTGGTTTCTAATATTACTTGAAAATTGTCATGAAGCCTTGCTAGCTCTTGGGAGGGCATTGCCAATTTGTCTTTGGGAAATAAAATCCCATCTTAGAAACTCTAGCGATGATTATGTATTCAAATTCATGAAAGCTGCTGGGAAAGTCTTTCAGTAGTATTGATGAAGGTGTGTTAGGCCATTATATACGCTGGGGACTTGACAGAGGAAGCAAAGCACTACACAGCATTTTTTGAGATGAACTTAGAGAATCAGGGTATGAAAGTTTTGTTTAAGTCATTAGAAAAATGTGTTCAATCAGGCTTTCAGCTTAAGCTGTAATTTATGAGACTGAGAAGCATCTCCACCTCATAAATAAAGACTTATTTTTTTCACAGCTGGGAGACTTTTTCCCTTCTCATTTGATAGTGAAATAAAAGACTGATGGTAACATGGAAGTTGTATTACTCCAGCCTTGCTCATTGTTCATTTTCTGGCAAGCAAGAGCCTTTTACAGCCTTGGCCAGTAGGATATGCTCTGGTGTATGCTGGGGAGACCATAAGCTGGGACAATTTTCTATCTGTACAAATTTCCTTTTGCTTTTTTTTGTTTTTTTTTCCTAAGGAATTGTCCACCCATTCACCTGCTGATAGTTCTCTTTTAAGTATTTTCTCTTTCCAAGTAACAGCAAGTGCTGATCTACTAAAATGGTTAGTTCAAATTCCTTTTGTCCTTTGATTCCAATTTGTATAAGGAGAACAAGAGCAAGATTGGTGCCTGCAAAGGAAGAGGGTAATATCTTTGATTGTTTTATGCTGTTGTCACTCTGGATTTTATCAGGTTGTGATGAGTCTCCTCTTCTCAACCTCTTCAGCTTAATACCTGTCCTAATGTTAACATAGGTGTTGAGGGATCAATCAAGGCAGAAGTACAATTCAGCTCTCTGACAGTATATGGATTATATATTAAATTTACAGAATATATTATAGAAAAGTATGTATTTGCTGCTTTATTTGAAACAATTTATAAACAACTCTATGTTGTTTGGGCAGGATGATCTCGCATGGTGGGCTTCTTCAGTCATGTTTGCACTGCTGCCTTTAATACCTCTATGTCCTTGGTGGTATTATTGGAGCCTCTGCAACATGTCTTACATGAACTTTTAGTTGACTTTCTTCTTTCCCCCTCTTCTGACTCAGGATGGGATGGAAGAGGAGAAGCTTTTACTTCTGACATAAGCACACTGCATCAGCTTCTCATCCAGCCCCATTATCTAAAATCAGGGATGCAGGGCAAGTTCCCTTTCTCTGTCCTGCAGAGTATGTTGTCCAAGTCATGTTATAACCATTTATCTAAAATAATGACTGAAAAATTATTGCATTTTATTATTTTGCAGTGTGATGTTGCAGAAGTGCTCCAAAGTTTTCTGATTTGGGGCAAAGTACTTGTTCAATCCTTTCCTTGTGATTAATTTCTGAACATGCTGCAGTACTATATAAAGGTTAACTCCAATGAAAAAGGCCAGTTTAAACAACCATGAAGTGGAAATAGAATTGGAACAGATGAAAAGTTGCTGGCATGTGAAGAGAGCACAGACTTACATTCAAAGGCAATTGAGGAGGAATGTGGCCCTTTCTCTAGCATGATGTTTTTAAATAAAACTTTGAATCAGCATAGTTCTAGGACTAGGTTTCTATGCCTTGCAAGGCCATTAAAGCCATTAGCGTTGATACACATCATAAAATATCTGACAGATCCTCTATTGAAATAGATAGGATTGGTAGAGTTTTCTTCCTATTGTTTTTCTCTCCCTTTGATGAAGAAAAGCTACATGCAACATATCAAAAAGTGTCACATTCTTTTTGTGGAATTACTCAGAAAGGACAATCTTTCTCAACATGCAATGCTCTGAACATTATGAGTCTTTAAAACCCCCCAAAACAGTTCTATAAACCCTTGCATAAATTAGTGAGTGCAAATGAAAATGTGAATGTAGTGTATGAAATACACCTTTGCTGACATAATTCCAGTTTAAAGAGTATCAAAAGTGATAAAGCCAGACTGGTATGATTTATGTTGGAAGCAACAAAAATACACACTTTACAAGCTTACAGGGTTGCTTGCTGTGCTCACAATAGCACAACTTCAATGCTATTCATTATCTGTAATACGGATTAAGCTCGCTGTGGTCTGTGGAGTAGGCAGGAGCTTTAAAAAAAAACCCAAAAGGAACTACTTTTTCCACAAAGTACAGTGCTTATATTGTGGAAATCTTTGTGACAGTGTACAGTGGAGACCAAATGCATAAGAAGGTTGAGGAAGGGATTAGGTAAATTCATGGAAAATGAATCAAAGGGTGCTGTTAAAATTATGACATGAATGGAAATTGCAAACCTATGAAGTTCTGCTGCGTTTAAATATTCAGAGAATATAGCGGGGAAAGGTGTCCCTGTCATGCCACATGTTGTCTTTTCCTACAAATCAGCTCATGGCCAGTGCCCGAGGAGAGGAGATCGGCACTGGTGAACCTGCAGTCTGACCTACTAGAGCAGTTGTGGTGTGTTGGTGCTATACCTGCGTTTTACTCTATTGATGTATCAATGTTTCCTAGATTAGGTAACAAACACTAGAACTCAGACTCAAACTTCATGTGAAGAACAAACAGATGATATGCTCTCACTTGGTCTTTTTTTTTTCTTTTTAACAGCAAATAGTTGTGGATACTTATTCCTACACTCCAAATTCTGACCCAGGGGGCAGTGTCGTCTCATTTATGTATTAGGTTACCTGTTAGAAATTTCCGCTTCTTCAACTAACGATTTTCACATATTCTGACACTTTCTAACATTACTTTTGTAACATGCGGAAAATTCAAACCAATGAGTCAGAAGGTACTGATCACAATGCACCACATAGAGAATGTATCTGAAGATACTCTACAAGTAGAATATACTGCCATTCAAAGAAAGCAGACTTAATGGTTCATGTTAAGAACTCATGGACTTATATAGTACTGAATGTTTCAATCCACTGTTCCGAGTCCTTCAAGTCTGATGCTAAGATCAAGGCATAACTAATGCTTTTAAAATACTGGATAAAACACAAGACAAGAGGACTGGTTGTACGTAGATGTCTATATCTACCCGCCTGTCTCGAGGTGGTGGTATCTTCCTAGAGCCCAGCAACTACTCTGACTTGAAGCACAGGCTGACTCTGTGTGACTCAGTTCTGAGTGAAGATTGAAGTCATTTCACAAACTGATATATATTTATTTATAATACATCTTCTCATAAAACACATGACAAGCAACACCACTACATCAATTATTTAAGACTGCTTTTCCTTCCATTGAAAAGCTGTCACTTCTAAGATCAGAGTTAATTGGCATTTGAAGATATGAAGCAAAGAAAATTAATTTTAGACTGCGTTAGAAAGCTGTCAGGTGGAATATAATTGTCAGAACCGACATTTAGCCATGCCACTAATTTGACTGTTTCTCCTGAGTTATAACAAAACTATCTGTTGTGACACAGATGGTCAGTGCTTCAGTAGAGAGATTATTCAGAAGACATCACAGGAGTTATTCCTTCAGAGGCTGGATTATGACCTGCTGTTGTCGTGCTGCCTGCAGAATCATCACCACCTCTTCATGAGTGATCCTTGCAGACTGCGATCCTCCTGCAGAAGCTGATTCAGCCTTGTGCAACTTAGAGGATGAGAGCAGATGAATGTGCAGCACACCATTATATACATCCAGGCTAAACTGTGTATGGATGTTCTCAAGGGATGGGAAAATCCATTAAGAGTTGCTTGGGCATTCCCTAATGTGCTCGAGTCTTTCTTAAGAGGATGAGTGAGAGTTGCTAAGGTCTTTTGAAAATGTATCTCTTAATATTTTGCCCAACAGAAAACATGAAGTCTTTTGAATGTCAGACTAAGAATTATACCTATGTCTCCTGAATCTTTTTTCTGATATTTTAACTGCAAATATTACTCCTCCAACTATTTTTCCTGCTTGCTCTATTTTTACCATGGAAATTCCAAAGTCCTCATCTGTGACTACAGGTGTGAGGTGCAAAATCTATTCTCAGTAGAGGTGCCTGTTATAAAGGTAGCATCTACATACCCAGCTTCTTTTTGTTACACTGCAGTTCAAATCTGCCTTCACAAAAAGATTATCTGAATCTTGGGAGAATAAAATCAACATTAACTTTCTTTCTTATCTTTACTGTGGCTACATTCATTAAACATTTTAACAAGCAAAAAAAACTGTAGGAACTATCATGAGCATAGCCTTAATCATTGCAGATTTTAAGCTTAAAATCATCCTGTTTAATTGTTACTGTCAAGCTTTAAAAAGATTCATAGGCAGACATATTTTCCACTGAAATAAACTGTAGCTTTTTTCACCTAGTGGTTTGCCAAGGGCATGCGTACCAAAACCCAGCGCATATCTGCAAAACGTTGCAGGATTGGCTTAGAAATCATGGCAGCTTACAAATAGCTATATTTTGAAGCTGTGTGTTAGCAAAATCTCCATACTTTTGCAGGGAGGAATGTATCTGCATTTTATGATGCAGCTGTGTATAGAGACATACCACCTATAAGCTGTATCAGAAGTAGTGGAATAGGTAAAACTAGCCTATGCAGAGCTCTGTGGTAATGCTGCTATATTGCTTTTAGTACCCAGCTAGCAAGGAACATTGTGATATGAAGAGCTTGCATACGGTTACCTTTATACGCCATTTGAGCAACTGTGTCTGCGTTAATTTGGAAAATGGCAAAAGAGATGCAAAGTTGTCCCAAGGATTTGTAGCAATACAATCCTTCAATAAAACTTTTACTGTTGCAGATGTAGTATCATTGGAACAAAACTAAACAGCTTCTACTGGTTGAGGATGTATCCTGTAAAGACTGTTCTACATCAGTTCCTCAATTGGTATTTGTGCTTTTTCCACATTCGTATCTACCAGCTGTCTCCATGGCAGTGTTAGAGCAGTCTCCCTTAGTGAAGAGCAAAGGGGTGCTGAAGCTTTCTCCACAATTTGCCTGCCACAAATTGCTCTGAGACTTGGATGGTGCCAATGCTGGCCAGACCCATGCTTGCTTTGCTTTTTGACAAAACCACCCCTGTCTTGTAAGACATAGATCATGACCACCCATAGCCTGTGAATCACGGCATGTCCCTGTGCATAATGTGGCATCTTGTAGCTGCTATGAAGCAAAATAGGTAATATTAACTAGCATTAGTTTAGTGGAGATTTTGACATATGGTAATGATAGATAAAGTTCTAACGGGACTTCAGCTCCCACTTTCTGGTTGCCAGTACACAGAAAACTGAAATTGCCGTTTCTTCACAGCTTTTATTACTTGGGCTAGGCAGGTTAGGCTCGCTCTGGTGTATACTGCACTTGCCACAAATTATTGCTAAACACACCCATAGGATAAAATCTTAATTGTGATACATACAGATGGACCATAAAAGAAAAAGACTCCCCAGAAAAGGAACACGTGAACTACCTTCCCCACTTTCTTGATCTGTAGAAAGTATTACAAGCACATAATTAGCATTCCCTACAGCTGGTGAAAAGAAATCGCCCCTGTTCTCCACAATACATTTGCTGACATACATTTTGACATTTTAATCATTTTCTTGTAAAAAAAAAAAAAGACAAATTATGGAAATGGAAGCTCCTAGACCTTTTTGAAATGATTCATAAAAAAGGAGCGTATCTGCCAAGATACCTCAAAACAGTGGGATTCCCAGGTGTAGTGTAAACTTTTGAAAATGTTTACAGATGCTGACAGTTTCCCAATCTTGGATAAGTGTCTAATCCTTTTGTGGAACAGCTTGCCCCAGTTTTCATTATTTCTGGCATAGGTGGGTAAATTGCATGCAAGATTCATCATCTCCTCCTGTGGTCTAAAATAACTGTCTTTGAAAAATAATGTATGGAAATTACTTTCCACTCGTAGCTCCCCTTAAACTTGCTCCTCTTGAAAGCTTTCTTCCTTGTGCAGACCAGGAGCACTTGGAAATGGCATAAATGGACCTTTCTCTTTCAATGAGGCCTTTCTTAATGTGGCTATCTGTACTATGTGAGTGCGAAAAGGTGATATCCCAATGGGAATGCCCATAGGGATTGGTGCCAGTGGGTGGAAATCTGAGCAGAAAGCAAAGAAATATTGCCAGTGCAATGCTGTATCTTCTTGAAATAAATGCAGATTCAACTACTTCTGCTTCCCCAGGTCTGGATGAGAGCATTGCATAATTAATGCAATTTAAAGTAAACAGGAATAAAGGACTGTTACATGCCTGCAGGTGGACTGCTGTTGAGCCCTGTCTGATACCTTGGTGACAAGGCTTTATTTCATGGACTGGTGTTTTTAGACGTTTTCGTTTGTAGATCGTCCATATTTTTAGGGCCCCCACTTATAGCGTAAAACCCCTTTCCTGGAAATTCAGTGTTTACACTTTGAGAAAGGTGGCTTCCATACTCTTCTTACGAGTCTTCCAAGCCTTCTCTTTCCCTCCAGTTATTTTGCTGCTTTCCTAAACTGAGGTTTCTATCTGGCTTCATTCATCTCTATTTTACACAGCCTCTGGGTGTTGACTCATGCTCTACAGCTTCTTGCTTTGTAAGTAAATATGTCCAGAGCCTTACTGTCTTTGTACATCTTCCCTTTATACCTTCCACATGGAGAGCAGGAAAAGACGGAGGGAAAACTCCTTACTCCTCTCTGGTCCACCCACCTGAGCTGAGTCAGAGTGCCGGCACTGAAGCGCAGAAGAGCAATATAGATGTAGTTGGAGGTCTCATTAAAAATAATGGTAATACCAATAAACATGCTCTAAGGTCCCAATGCTGTCTGCCCACAGATTCTCCCAGATATTTACGCTGTTATGCTGCAGAATTAATTTCTAAACACTGTTAAGCATGCTTCAAAAGTACATTTTTAATTTATGGATGCTTTCATTTCTCTGCTACTTTTTGACAAGCTGTCCACTAAAAGTATATCGATTAGCATGAAAGTCATTTCTTCCATGTTTACTATTAAGTGACCATCCATGCATCTGACGGCTTGGGATTTTTATGTGCTCTTTTATACAAACCACTACCCAAAGCAGCCCCCTGTTTAGGTCATTTCTTTCCTTGTGCTTGTTAGATATCACTACATTGCCTAAAATATGATTTGTTTTTAATTATTCAAACAACGTATTTTCTGGTTTAGTATTGCAGATTTTCAGCCGAATGCTTTCAGTAAAGCCAGTAAATAAAGCTGACTTTCCCATAAGTTATCCTATAAAAAGGGGGAGGAAAAAGCTACAAAATGGTCAACACTCTTACAGCAGAATTAATCTCTTTCTGTTTACTTATGACAAACAACCCATCTGGATACTTCTTGCCAACTGCTTCTTGCTGACTGCATTCAGTGGGCATAAAAATAATTTGTTTTGATGGCATGTATTTTTTAACTTGCAGAAATGCATGTAGTAAGTAGTTTTTAAAGCTGCTGTACATCTCACTGTAATTAATATTACTCACCAAACATACCTATGTCTGAATATTTTCGTATCACTAATACAGAGCTGATATCGCATTACTTATACTTAGTGCATGAATATTCATAGTATAACATTAAATTATAGCCTTGTATTCTATTATCTGGCTTGGTTTGTATAAACTTTTAATATAGATGTCTTTGGATGTGCCTACTGCCATTAGATCTGGGCAATGCTGGAAGAGCTTTCTAAAACTTTGTAAAATGTTTGTGACCTCCCTGAAACTGCAGACAGAGACATCATCCTGAAAAGGCGAGGGGAAGCCAAGGCCATGGTGAGAAGAGCTGATGGTATTTTAGCGATCCTCACCATGCGTTGAAAGGGGCTGCTCCACAGAAGCAGTATTTATGTAAGATCTTTAAACAGGTTGGAGGCACTGCATGTTGTCCATCGCCCTGCACCTGGGAACACTGATGTCTAAAAGACGTGTCGATGACTGACCAGCGTTGCCGGCTCAAGAAGGATTTGGAAAGTATTTGTTTACTTGCTTTTTACAGAAGGGATTATGTGGATCACTACTATGCTTTAGCAACGCTAATAAAATTGCCATATCTTTCCAAGTTACACTTGGAGATTTAAGACCTTTTTTTAGCTCCCTAAAAGTCTTTGGTTCTTGGCTTCCCTGTAATTTTTAAGATTATGTTAAATCTATAATTCTGTATTGTCTGACTTTTTTAAATTGAAAATTATGTGTTTTGTTTGTTTTTTTCATATGCCCAATTATTAATTGACTTTACCCACATGTCTTCATCCATGCCACTTAGTGGAGTGACTTTATCTGAGAACAGAAGTAATATGAATCAGGTTTGTTAATGTCTCTAGTACTTCTCAGCTGCTTTAGGAAATGGGCTTGGTTGTATATCCTTGTGTGCAGGCAAGAGACATTTTTTAACTGGTATCATTAAAATATCATACTGCTCTGTGATAAAGGGGAAGATTTTATATTGAATGTCCTGGAACACCTTGAATTTAGCCAGGCACAGATTAAGAGGTGTAGTGCTATTGAAGTGAGTCCCTGTTATTTTATCTGGTACTCTCAGTGAATGCTTTCTGAGTTCAGTTTTTGCAACACATGCCTAATGACTAATACTGACTGACTGCATTTAGCACGTGGGCTCCCAAAGCCAGAGATGATCAGCAGTGCGAGGGCATATGCCTATGGCAACTGCTTGTATGCACAAATGCTGATTTTTTTAATGGCAAATTTTGTAATTACATTTCACTGAAATAAATTTCTAGTCTTAATCAGCAACTATAGCTTTGATTCTTTCTTCTACTAAACAAACATGCATGTATGTTTACTTCAGCACTTTTAATCTTTAGCACTAAAACAGGAGGCAATAAGGTAACTTTGCAAAAATGAGAAGATCATGAGTGAGAAGATAGGAATGAAATCATGTTTGTTTTTTTAAGGTTGACCTTATTCTCAGTACAGACTATTTTGCATCAGGGGACCAATTTTTCTATCACTGTGTTGAGGTGTAGTATCTCTGATTTGCAATATTAAATTCCTTTGACTGGATCACTGGATTTTGACAGTGCAGGCTTTTAGTTTGGTCTCTATGGCGGTAATGTAGTTTGTGCTGCCTCTGTTGGGACGACTGCAGTATAACATACTGTTTGCAACTGCAGTGTTTTGCAACCAAAAGGCTGTTGCACATCGAGGAGTTAGCGATCCACCCAACAGCTGACCCAAGTGGGCGCAGACCAGTGCTGTGCTGCACGTGTCACTTGGCCACAGGACAAACTCAGCTAATCGTGGTGGAGAAGCCTGTAGGCGGCTCCCACATGGCACCTAGCAGTGATGCCACTGGCGCATACTTGCTTTTATCTTGAATTTAAGCAGCACATTTTCATATAAACATCCTTTTGCTTGGCAGTACAAACGATGAACAGAGTTGTTTGCTCCTAAGGAAATGCCGTAAAAGCTCCTAGGACCTCAACACCAGTGAACCTCGGCATGGACGGGCTCTGCACAGTGTGCTGTGCCCTGGCTAGAGGTCTGCACAACTTGGGGGGGCCAGAAGGGACAAAAGATTATCTGTGCTATCACGTTAGTGTCAATAAAAGGTGCTTTACGCAATACTTTGCAGAGTGTGAGTGCCATTCTTACTGGTTTCTATAACGAATGCACTGCTTGAGTAGGTGGCATTTAAATATCTGACTGAACCAAAATGTGCTGTTTAGTGATACAATACAAATAAAAATGTGTATGAGCTTGGCATTTAAGAAAATACCTATTACAGAAGGTTGTTCATTCAACATTTTTGCAGACTTTCTGACTGTATTCCAGGAATTATTAGATAATACTGGGCTCAGTAACTTTACTGGGAAGGGAATGTTATCTAGCCATGGACATGTCTGTGTCAGAGCAGGGGCCTAATCTCAGAAGAAGAAACCATAAGAACGAAGAGATAAAATGCAAAATCTGCTTCCTGTCAAGCTTTTTTTTTTTTTTTAAACACAAAATGACAGCATAAAATCAAATTTTAATTTTAACTGCATTAGCTGGAGAGAATGTTGAGCTGTATGTCAGATGTACTGAAACTAGTTATGCCAGAAAGTAAGATGTAAAGCAAGGGATCTGGAAATATTGATGACCGAGAGAGGAGTTTTAAATACTGGAGAATTAGATACCTGTATAGCATCTGGAATGACAAAGTAATTCATAGTGCATCTATTCAGTGAAGTTATCAGAATGTGTAACTAAGTCATTAAGACCTGTTTTGGGCAGAGTACTCCCAGCTAATCTTTTCTGGTTTGATGGGCTAATCTGTCCATCATTTCTCTTGCCTTCATTACATGTATCTGTGCTGAAAAAAAAAATGAATACTTCTTATGACAACATACTAAAAACATGAGACAGTAGGTAATAGGAAAAAATGTATGTTTTATTTTTCAGTAGACTTGGTGTTGTCCTCACTCTCTAGATTCTGACTTTTCTGTGTCTTCTACCCATCCACAGTAGTTCTGTTAATCTGTTTATTAGATGATCCTTCTCACCATGTTCAAGCCTTCTCCTTTCATTGCTAAACATCCAACAGAATTTAGGTATTTAAGTTCAAACTGGTGAGGAAAAATTGCTCACCTGTCAAGTGATACCTCTGCAAAACTTAAACTGGATAAAGTCTCATGCAGTCCTATAACAGGGGCTTTGCACATGCTTAAGAGGTTGCACCAGCTCATCGCCTAACTGCTCCTAAGTTCGAAGATCTACCTGCTCCTAAGTGGATCAAGAATAGAGCACTCTTCTGATTTTATTCTTTTATGCCTCAATTGTTTGTGGTGTCAGGATTCCAGAACAGCAAAAGACCATATAAAAAACTGAAAAATTCCATTATAAGGGCTTTATACTATTATGATTACAAGAGCTCCATATATTTGGTGGGCACTTTTCTATCCTTTCACATCCTGGCTGCATAAAAGTATCATAACCTTCTCCTATTAATTCCTCACATCTGCTATAATAACATATTTTTTAGTTGATTGGTTTGCTTTAACAGAAGCAATCTAATTATGAGAATTAATCATCAAATATGACAGTTGAGGAGAATTTTCATCAATTAGAAAATTTTCATCGATTAGAAAAAATAAAACCTGATTTGTTTACTTCCCGAAAAAAGAAGTTGCACTAGAATTGTTTTAATAATGAATTAACGCTTGGTCTATAAGTGGAGGCTCAAGCTTTTCTGTTGTTTGGCTCTCCTGCAGCATTTGGCTCTGTGCCTCTTTCACATCATAATCACAAAGTTGTATGGTTCTTGACCTTCAGGACCAAATGCATTGAAGACAGAATCCTACTTCAAAATAACAGACTTTGATTTTTGAAATAAATGATCAAGCAGATTAGTTCTTCTTCAGGCCTTTCATGCTATATTTTAATTTAAAATGAAGTAGCAAAGGTGAATTTTACAATTGTACAGTTTGAAAGATATATGTCTTAAAACCTCCTAGAATAAGAACTTCCATTTTTTCCTTTTTTTTTCAATATAATTTATTTTGTAATAATACCAATACAGGTTGTATTTCAACACTTTCAAAACTTGATAAACAAACTCCAGTGTTGCTGGTGGTGCTTCTAATGGTTCTAGTGAAAGAGAAGAGAGAAGAAGAAGAAATCAAGCCCTTAATAAAATATCTCTTTCTTTGATTACTGATTGTGTGAATGTGAAATAAAAACTATAAGCTTAACTGAAAATTTTCAAGCTACTTTGTATTATTTAGCTTTCACAAAGTTTTCTCCATAAACCACAATGGCAAAGGTGCTGTCTGCTTATATGCAAATCTCAGTTCTCAAAATGATACTTTTTATGACTGACCAAAATGGAAAAGTACCTGACAAGAAATATTATCATGTCTCAAATCTCAGGGCTGTTGTATTATTGCATTTCCTGTTAAACCACACCTCTTTTGCTAGTGATTGTTTTTGACAGTTCTGATGTGTTTGAGGGCTAAACACTGTTCTTTTTTTTCAGTATCCATATGATCAACAGAATCCAGATAGTTTTTTGTTACTTTTCCGAACAAATAAATATTTATGGGTAATATTTGTGTCAATAACAAAATTAGTATTGACTTTAGCAGGCACAACACAAGAAGCTGCCAATAAAGAAAATGGAAAATGCACTGAAGGCTGTTTCATAATCAGCAATAAGATTATATATGCAATTTGAGGCAAAAGTGTAATGAATATTAGTTTGCATATGTTGATAGCATTTTTGGCACAGGGACTACAAGTAGTACTACAAGAAGCCAAGGTTTTCAGGCTTGCTTTGGTCATGAATTTCATACACATTTTTTCCCAAAGTCATTTGAATCATTAGTATTTGTAATGTGTCTGTCTTCTTATAAACTTTCAAAAATTTAGCTTGTTGGTTAGCTTTAAGAGGAAATGAGCATTCTTAAGTGGTGAAAAAAAAGAAAAAAGTGTCTTTTTTGCATAAATAAATTAGTTTATTCTATCTAAATAGCAATGTAAGAATTTGCTTCAGACAAGTTTTGCGGATGAATATGAAAAGTCAGTCTAGCCTCATATGCTATTCATAGATATTTAGGTCTGGAAGAGACTTAAGGAGAGCTGACTCTATCTCTTGCTCTTAAACAGGACTGAGCACATCCCTGGCAGAAATTTATAAAAACTGTTTTTATAATTTCCACTGACCGAGATTTTGCAGGCTCCTCTTCTTTGTCATTGGAGATTGACTATCGTCATAGTTAGAAATATTTCCCTACTATAAATTTAGTCTTTCGTGATCACAAATTAGAATACTTAGGATTTTTTTTTTTCTCCTAACCTCAGTTGATGTGGGCATTATCTGATGCTTGCTTGCTTTATAACAATCTGCTGCCTATGTGGTAGCAGGAACGTCTTTTCCCCATCTGTTTTTTCTTTCCTCATTTTTTCTGTCTACTCTGGACTACTTGCAGTAGTGTATATACACCTCAGATTTACAGCGTATTTTCTCTTCTTCTAGAGCAGACTGCACCATCACACAGCTACCCAAGGATGCATGCAAGGCTTGATCACAAGAGCCTTAAACCCCAGGGTGCAACCCACCATGCCCCCTCTCACTATACACTTGAAGCTTCATCTTCCCCAAGGGCTGAAGGTGACTGGGGGCTTCTTGTGGCAGGGGCAGCCATGGTCTGGAACACAGATCTTGCTCCGCTTTCCAAACGTGAAGACACAACATTTATAATACAATCCGTCAGCTGAACAAAGACCGCTTGGACACCCGGGACAAATCCGAATTTGATCTTATGAGCAGTGGGAAGCATTTCAAACACCTACTGAACACAGAATATGGTCATTTTGAGCCAGCATTGAGTTGCTGATTTTTTTTTGTTGCTTAGCTACCAAAGTGCTGCATGCACTCAAAATAACTCATTACGTGATGGACAAATCTGCAGAATAGCTGTGACAAATTACAAAAATCACAGGAAATGGTGGCAAATTTGCAAAGTGTGGCCACTGTACATAGAGAATTGAAAATAATCTTGAAAGAGTGAAATTGTTTTTTCACAGTTACTTCTAAATCCAGGTTGTTATTTCCATACCTGACAGTCCTTTCAAAGAAATAGATTCTGTTTATCTACGTAATTAAAATGGCAACATTTCATTTGTGGTTTACCTGCACCTGCTATTAAGGATATAATGAAGTTGCCACACTCTTTCAGCACTTAATTTCAGCAGTAATTTTCTCCTGATATAGTTGAAGAAAAATGATAACCTGCGAGAGCAAATACTGTATTTCATATCATCTATTATTACAATTGACAGAAGTTGGTAGTAATAAACCCAAAATTTCAGTGCCACAGTAGTCTAAAAGTGATTTTCGAAAAACAGATGCTATTTTTTTCCCATCTTTTCTTGTTGGTTTTCATCCTAAATGTCCTGCCATCTCCAAGGTTAGTAAAATAGTAACAATTTCGTTTGGCCAATTCTTTCTTATCAATTAATTTTTTACCCTAATTCATAGGTTGGTTCTGCCATGCCTCCGTTATGTTTTGCTTTGTCTTTCCCTTTTAATGTCCCATAATTAAGCATTACCTTCCAGAACATAGTTTATTTACTCATTCTTAAGTCATCACTATTAACAAGACAGCTCTCATGGATTATTTTTATACCATTGTCCAGACACATGTTGTGGCACTGGACATCCTTTTACTATGTAGGAGAGAGCAAGCCTTAAGGTATAGGATAAGGTATAGGATAGGTATTGTCATCCTTCACATGTATCCTTAACAGGTATCTTTAACATAAATACAGGAATTTACATTTCCAGATTAGACAATGTTCTCCAACTGAGAGTGTTCAGTGGCAACATTTGTAGGGCTTTGTCACTGTTTTGGGATTATAGAAACTTCATTTACACTTTGACTGTAGTTCAAAAGATGAGGTCTTCTGTGGGTTTTATTTTTCTTATGCAATAACTAACATTTGCTATCTCATTTGCTGATTGAGTTTTTCAGCAGCATTTCAAAAAGTAATCATGTCATTTGCTCCAGAGTGAAAATAAAGCCATTCCAAAATGGTATTTTTCATTAAGCTATAATTTTTAAAAAGATCACAACATATTGTAAAACATTGCAAAGATCTATAGATGGGATGCATTTGTGATGGCAGATTTTCATTTTTTATTTAGTTAATTGTTTATTGTTGAATAATGACTGTTATTACATTGAAGAGACAAATTGTTCCCTCATTGAAGAACATCTGACATGGATGGAGGCCAGTGGTTTTATGCTGCATGCTTTCGACTGGATGAAATAATACAGACTATGATGAAGATTATCTCCTATCTTTCCTACCTAAGACACATTGTAACCCGTCAGGCATTCAAAGAATGAAAAATCTATGCCATTTTGTTAATTGTCAAGGAGTGTCCTGGGGTAGATTGGAAATATTTTTTTCCTCATATGATTGATTCTTTGATCGTATACATAAAAAAGTAAACCTAAATAAGTATAGAAATCATGTTTATCTTTAAAATAATTATGCTTTTAAAGATCAAGTCTCTAATGTACAAAAGCATACTCCTGCTGGAACTATTATTGTTGTTATTATTATTATGTGATGAGCTAATATTAACTTATCATAATCTTTCAGTCTTTTTAGTTAATGAACCATGAAGAGAATTATTATGAGCTTTGACTGTTTGCTGATTTTCTGAAGGACCTAAAGGATCTGGAGAGTGGCATTTAATGGCATCTAAAGATTTTTTCCTCCAAAATTCTTTCCACAATTTAAGTTAGTACTGGGGTGATCAAAGCATCCAGCTACACGAATAGCGAGAACATTATGACTGCTGTGAAGTAATCTCTATTGAAATGTTATGAATCAATTAATTTACAGCACGACACTTAATGCTACTTTGCGTTCATGGTAGGCGAATTTGTCAAGTCCTAGGATCAACCCGCTATTAAAAACAAAAACAAAAAACAAACGAAAGCTTAGTGATGGATAAATCTCTGCTGAATTTCTTCTAATATCTCTACTCTGTGGGCTGAAGTGAAATTGCAAATAATCAACATAGTTTTAGCTATCTGAACCTAGAATTAGCATCTTCAGGTCAGCCCATGGACCCCTCCAGAGGTGGGAAATGTAGATTTAGCAAGGCCCTGGGATAAAACAGTCTCCTGAAATGAGGGAGCTGGGCAGCCTCTCAAACCACCTAACACCAGAAACTAGCTCCAGGCTAGTTTTTTGAAGATTTTTAAAATACTGTTGCCCCGGAGCTGCAGGTCCTCAGTGCTCTGAGGTGTCTCAGACCCAGAAAATTCCCAAGAAGCTGCATGGGCAAGCTGGCAGGAAAGCAAGCACTTTAGAAAATAAACTGAAAGGATCGTGTTTCCACCTGCTGTTTCATCTCCTTTAAATCATCATTTTCTGTTGGAGGACATTTTCTTGAAAGTTTCTGACTCGTTATGCTTTATAGATCTTTGTTTACAGCACTGTGTTGCTAGTTACAGCTGATGTGAAATTTCTCCTCTCCATTAATATCTTTAATTTCTATAGGCTCTATAATTTTACAGAGGAAACTTCATTCAAAGAGGACTTAATTCAAAGGAAAATTCCATGGAGTAAGGTAATATACAGGGAGGTTTTATAGAACCTAAGGATTCAGAAAATAGAATTTACTGAATTTTATATTTAGGAAAATGCATCAGTGGGCAAAATCAGGACTCCTCCTCTCTTGGAAACCCTGTAAACATGTAAAGCAGCTTGTAAACCTAATTTGTGGTGTAAAATGTGTGTTTGGTCACAAAGAAAGCATTAGCATACATTTATCTTTTGCTCACAGTACAGTATTTCAACTTCCTATCATTGACTGACTTCATCACTAATTTTAATATTAAATTATTAAAGATAGAAAAACTTGTGCGGCTTTTAATGTCTTCTTTCACCCATTGTTGTCCATATTTATGAAGTAGCCTGAGTATTTCTTCTCCGTTGTGGACACATCCTTTTTATTTTTATATTAATGACTGTTCTCAACAAGCTGCACATGTGAGATGTTACGAAAGCTGGAATTAAATATTTGTGTTTCACTTTGCAAAGATAAAGATCTTAATCCCAGCTCCTCAGCAGAATTGAAATGAGAGGATTTGTCCCTGTGTGACCAAGTAATGTTCTCCTTGACTCCAGGTAACCTCGTCCAATGTTATGTTGTTTCTCTGACAAGCCTGGAGATTTAAAATACTAGCTAGGCAGGATTAGGAGTATAGTTTTCATGATAACCCCGTCGGTGTAGGTGCTGGTTCTTGGCAATGTCGGCTCCGTGCAGCATTTAGCACCAGCTGGAGATGGGATTTCCTTGTGAACCCAAGGGAGTGGAGCGATATTTTGAGACTTCCGCACAGAAAACTATGCTTTGGAGTTAGGTTAGAAACCCTTATCATGCCTTTGATGTGATTTTCCTAGCAAGCTTCCTAGAAGAAAAAGGGACAAGGATGCTGGTCTTGAGACTGCTGTTTATTAAAAAGAACATAGTACTTATGATTTAAATTATGCTTAGTTTGAAATCTAATATTGAGTCCTGCAGAAATATCCTATCATAGAGATTTTTAAATCCTGCTTTTCACTGAAAGGTGTATAAGTCTTGAGTTATATCACTGTGGGATGGAAAAGATTTTTCCCCACTGTCTTCAGTTCTGTCTTCTTTCCTCATGTGCTATCTTTCTTTTTGTCTTTATATGAGGATTATGCAGCCACTGAAATTTTACGGTGATAGGAAAATCTCACTTACCTTGGATGGTCTCCTGAAATTATTTTTTATCCTAAGCACAGTTTGGTTCAACTGTAAAATATGCTAACTTTTAGAGAGTTATTACAGCAGAGAAAGTTTTATTTTCTCATTGTGCTTTCATATTTTGGCTCAGCTGCTAAGCCAAAGCAAATTAGTAGCACTCCAGTGAAATCATCAAAATTGTTTGACTGTTTACATAATATGGCCTTCTGAAAACAAAGCCTTCGAGTCGGACCATATGCACACCTGCAGGGTTGTAGAATAAGGTCTGACAAAAAGCATAATGGTGCTATATTAGTGAAGCTGTGAGAATGCAGCATACTGTACTATCAATTCAACATGTTAATTTATTTCTGAAGTTTAATACTGTCCTCCTTCCTGGAATTCATAGGATGCCCTGCTAGTCCTCAAGATACCATTAAGAAGAAAAAAAAAGGGTAGCCTGAAGGTTATTTTTCTTAAGGTGTGTTTGATACATGAGGAGGAGGGTGTAAAGATGTTTGTGTGATTAGTTAAAAGCTACAATGAAGCCATTTAAGGAAGGAAGCACTGGGTGAGTGTTTAATAAAGTGCTAATTGGGGAAGTGAGGAGAAGGGAGAGGAAGTAGAGGAGCTGGCCAGGAGGCCTCTGGCTAGGCATAAGGCTCTGATGGAAATTAGCACAGACTGCACACACTGCTTATTTCTCTGCTATGTCCTTTGTCATCTGAGTTTTTCCTTCTGAAACTTGTAGCATGACATCATGACCTATCTGCTTCCCTACTCTGAAGCAGTACAATGTTGCCCATCAGCTGCAGAAATTAAAATTTCTTATTGCTAAAAATCCAGCAATTATTTTAAAGAAAAAATCATTTTTATTATATAGACATGTATGAAAATATACTATTTATAGTGTATAATATGTATGCATGTGTGTATATATATACATATATATATATATATACACACACACACACAGAAAAACATGCTTGCATATCCTGTCTAACAGGTACGAAGCAGTACCCATGCC
Organism: Dromaius novaehollandiae; assembly: GCF_036370855.1. Taxonomy (NCBI): domain Eukaryota; kingdom Metazoa; phylum Chordata; class Aves; order Casuariiformes; family Dromaiidae; genus Dromaius; species Dromaius novaehollandiae. The sequence continues at coordinate 5,579,168 of NC_088105.1, read as the reverse complement.
CTGTGCCAAAGCAGGCGCAGTACTAATGCTGTGTTTAATAGGACATTGCCAAGCTTCGGACAGATCACTTTAAAGGGCAAAAAAAGCTAATGTTTTACCAAAGATCTCACTTTATTCGTCAGCAGGTAGCAACAGTGTCCTTGTCCAACCTCTGTGTTTATTGCTTCAGCTTGCAGGGAGCTGCTAGTGTAACTAAAGCCATTTCTGTGTAGTAATGCCTATGCCATCTTAATCCATATCTCAAGCGCTGCCAAGCCTGCCTTTCAAAAGCTGTGAGAATTCAATAAAAGCTTCTTCTAATGCTTATAAATAAATTTTACAATGCCGTGCTTTCACTGGTAAAGTAGTGAAGAACGAGAAAAATAGACCATGTAACTGCAAGTCTTCTGTTTACCTGGAGTTGGAGTCCCATAAGGCTTTATTAAGTTAGTTTTCTGGGGCCAGAGAAGCCTGTTAGCTATATTATGTTTTTCATCTTTGTAAAACCCCTCAAGTTCTTCAAAATAGATCTTGTGTCTTTGCTAAAATTGATTAAATACATTAAAAAAAGGACCCTAAAGCAGAGAGAGAGAGAAGGAGATTAAAATAAAGTTAAGGAAAGTTTCTAATTGGCCTTTAGCCAAGCTCTCAGTAGCCTGGATCATCATAAAGTGATCAGGAAGAAGTGGCTGTTTCCCAGTGGAGCATATATTGTCCTAACAAAAAATAAAGGAAATACACTCTGGATAATCTACATTGTTCATAAGGGTACGCATTTAATGTAAATGTGAACCACTTCGGCATTTGCTGTAAATCTGAAGCGCTCCATTTGGCATTTACAATAGGGAATTCAGGTTAAAATATGTGCAAGAAATATATCCACAGAGATGCTGCAAAAGGCATAATTAGCAATCTTAATAAGAAAATGAATTTTTTAAATAAAGTATTTAGTCAAAGTCACATAAGTTATTTGCATTTTACTGTAAAGTTTCATAAGAGAAAAGGTGATTACTTTGCTTCAGTTCTCCAAAATGGTTGTGAAAGTTGTGAAAGACCCAAATACATTAAAAAACCTGTCTGAACTTAGAAGGCAATATGACAACGTGACAGTCCTGAGCAGAAATTTTCAAAGTCTCCTGGGGTAAATGATGCCTGATTCTCATTAATTTCTCTTCTCCAGCCTTGTCCTTTGCCCATGTACCTTGTAGAGGGACTGACTTCCCAAGGGCCATGCTGAGGCATGCAAGTATCATTTCTCACTAGTAAATCTTTATTTCTTCCTGATTAACCAGGACAGTGGTCAGAAAAGCTATGGGTCAAGATGGGCCAGAAAAATGTTTCTAAAAAAATGTGAAAGGTAGTACAGCACTATTCATGGGAATGTTTTGCAATCAAAGGCACAGAGAATAATGATCAGGATGTGAGATAGTTTGAAATCCAATGGTATTTTTTTTCAGGCAAAAGTTTAACTCATAATTACTCTTTATATCAAAATCATATCACTAAGTTCTATTTGCGTGAATAGTTCTCTATTTCTGCCAGCCAGATACAAATGATGCTGACCTCGTGCCACTAGAAATGAATACACTGCACTAGATTGACGTAGAGACTCTTGGAGCGGCAGGTGGAGTCAGTGCTTAGCAGGTCGGAGAGCGGAAGCTCCCACGATGGCAAAGGCTGGAAAACTGGTGACTTCTGGCACTGGGAAGAAGGTTCCTGCTTCACTGGAGGACTTAAAAGTTCGGAATAATTTCATTTCCCGCGTAGCTTTCAAGGAGGCGGGAACACTCGCAAACGGAGTGTCTGTGGCAGCTCAGCCTCAGCCGTGCAGGAGCAGCAGGAGGGAGGGGTGAGCGTTAGTAGAGGACCTCCCTGCTGCGGGGGATGGAGGCCCCCATCTGCCCACCAGACCTGCCATCTCGGGATGTTTGCTGCTTGCCGGGGCTTGCATTTGGGATGCTGTGAAGAGGCTGCCGAGGCTTGCGCGACCCGCAGACTGTCACCCCCTGCAGCTCTTCCATGTGGACACCAATGATATTGCCAGGAGAGACCTGGAAAGTATCAAACCTGACTCCATGGCTCTGGGGGTAATGGTCAAGGGCCTGGGGGCCTGGGTGGTGTCTCCTCAATCCTGCTGGTGAGGGGAAGGGCCTGAGGAGAATTGAACAGATCAGGTGGATCAACTTGCACAGCTGGTGATGACGACAGGGTTTCAGTTTCTATGACCATGGGACCCTCTTCAAGGACCGGCAACTCCTTGGTAGGGATGGGATCCACCTGACAAAATGGGGCAAAAGTGTCTTTGCCAGCAGGCTGGCCAACATGGTAAGGGCAGTTTTAAACCAGGACTGGCAGGAGAGAGAGAGAACAACCAGTAGTAAAATAAGCAAGTGGTGGGCAAGGTTGGCAACCAAAGGGGCTGGGTGGTGTGCAGAACGGGCCCCTTCATCAACGAAACAGGGCTAAATTGGAATCACCCCAAGCATGCATGTAAATAAAGAAGTGCCTACAGGACAGCATTATGGGGGAAGTTCTCGTGATGTTAGTAGGCAGTCAGCTTGCCAAGGTGCTTCTCTGAAGTGCCTGTACACTACTGCATGCAGCATGGGGAATCAACAGAAGTCTGTGTGCAGTTACAGGGATATGATCTCATTGGGATCATAGAGATGTGGTGGAGTAGCTCACACGACTGGAATGCTGTGATGGATGGATACAGGCTCTTTAGGAAGAACAAGTTGGGAAGGTGAGGAGGGAGAGTTGCCTTTTGTGTGAGAGAGCACTGAAATGCATGCAGCTCTTCCTGGGGCCAGGTGAAGGGTAATGGGTCAGGATTAGTGGGCAGCCCAACATGGGTGACAATGTAGTGCGTGTCTGCTGTGGATGACCTAATCAGGAAAATGAAGCAGACAAGGCCTTCTTCAAAGTATTGGAAGGAGCTTCATGGTCACAGGTACTCATCTTCATAGGAGTCTCTAACCACCCTGATATCTGCTGGAGGGACAACACAGCAGGGCACAAGCAATCCAGGAAGTTTATTCTCCTAATCTAGGAGACAACTTCTTAACACAGGTGATCGAGAAGCCAATGAGGAGAGGTGCTCTGCTGGACCTCATACTTACAGAGAAGGAACAACCGGTCAGAGATGCAAAAGTCCAGGACAGCCTTGGCTGCAGTGATCATAAGGTGGTCGAGGTAAGGATCCTGTGAGGATGGCAAAAAAGCAGGATCACAGCCCTGGACTTCAGGAAAGCAGATTTTGTATACTTGTTCAGGGACCTTCTTTGAAGAATCCCATGGGATACGACCCTGAATGGAAGAAGGATCCAGGAGAGCTTGGTGATATTCAAGGATCATCTCCTTCAAGCTCAAGAATAGTCCATCCCAACAAGCTGGAAAGCAAAGGTGACAGGAGGCCTGTATGGGTGACCAAGGAGGTCCTGACTAAATTCAAACACAAAGAAGTGTACAAGAGGTGGAACAGGGACAGGTGACCTAGGAGGAATACAGAGACACTGTCCAAGCATGCGGGGATGGATTTAGGAGAGCTAAAGCCACCTAGAGTTGATTCTGGCAAGAGATGTGAAAGGCCACAAGAAAAGCTTCTATAAGTACCTGAGCAGCAAAAGGAAGGCTAGGGAAAATGTGGCCCCACTGCTAAATGGGGCAGGGGCCCTGGTGACAAAGGATACAGAAAAGGCAAAGATACTGAACATTTTCTTCTCTTTGGTCTTCATTGGTAAGACTGGTCTTTGGGAATCCCAAGTCCCTGAGAGCAGATGGGAAAATATTGAAAAAGAAAAGCTAAACACACATTAACATTTTCCCCATTTAATGAAAAACTGTAAGTCACAAAGCTAAATATATAGAAAGGGAATATTCGAAAGCCCAGAACTGGATTTCAAAGCTCAAGAATGCCCACAAGGTAGAAATAACTACATAATCACTAAATGTTTGGGGTTGGAAGGGACCTCTGGAGATCATCTGGTCCAACCCCCCTGCACAAGCAGCATCGGCTACAGCAGGTTGATCATATCTATTCAAGTTGTGAGTATCTCCAAGGATGGAGACTCTACAACCTCTCTGGGCAACATATTCCAGTGTTTGACCACCCTCACAGTAAAGAAATAATTTTCTTATGTTTAACTGAAATTTCCAGTGTTTCAATTAGTGCCCATTGCCTCTCATCCTAGGAGGGAACAAGCTGGCTGGAAACTCAGTTCTTCCAGAAATGAAACTGTTGAATGTATGAGCTTACAGATGTATGAGGAAACGCAAATCTCTGTGCTTGTAAGGAGATTTTATAAGCATCTTGAAAGACTGGGGGGGGGGGGCAGTGCCAGCTTCCCCCCCATCTGGTGCCAGTTACAAGCAGTTTGCATTCCTGTGCTTCACTCTCTGAAAGGGAGGATGTCAAGGCTTGAGATAAGGTCTGCTTGGGCATCGGGAGGATGTCAAAGCTGTGAAATAAGGCCTGCTTGGGCACCAGGACCCTGGGAAACAAAGCCTCCTCTCACTGCTGGAACAGCGTTAATTATGGTGATCTGGACTATCTCTTCCTCGTCAGGACCTTGGGAGATAACACTTTCTCTCACTGCTGGGGCAGTGTTAATCATTGCAGACTGGAATGAACTCCTCCTTACCCCAGCTATGGGATCTCTCCTTGGGACCACCACTGCAAGAGTAAAGCAGTCATTCGCAGTCACTCAAACTCCTTTCTTCAGCGCTGAAGAGTGCTCAAGGCAGCCAGCCTGCCCTTGGGGGTGTTCGGCTATCCCCCCCCTCACCCCATGACTGTGGGTGGGATCGTCATAACAACGGAGGAGAGTTGAACCCTGCAACAGCCAGGAGCTAGGGACTGCGACTGCGCAAAGAGAACTGCCACTGGCCTGGCGACTCCACCTCCGCTTTCCCCTAAAGGGTATAAATAGGTTGGCCCCGGGGGCCGTCTTTGGCTCTTGGCGGGTGACAGCGGGTCTGCCAACTTGCGGATCCCCTCGGGATGGGGACGCCCTCCCGCAGTTACTTCCCTAGGACTGAGTGCACGTTGGCCGCTCAGGCAACGTGTGGGTAAGATCAATTAGAATTGGAAAATAAGTATTCTAGTTGAACTAAGTTTCTGTTGATAAGAATTGTTGCTTTGTACTGTTGTAACTGGTGTAGTAAACTTAGATCTTTCAAATAAGTTGTGGAGTCATGCAGTAAATCTTCTCCCCTCCTTCTCTCCCTTGCACCACATGAAACCCTCAAGGTCCAGGACTGTAAAGACAATCAGTCGTCCTGTGACAAAGACTAAGAGGAAAATAATGTAAGACTGATGATCTTGAAACTTTTAATGCCTTTCCAATAGAAGTGGCTCTACACTGCATCTAATAACTATCTGGAATGGAATAAAAATGATAATCTTCCTTGCATTCTCAGAAGACAGTAAATACTTCAGGAATCTTGAATAAACCCTAGATGCTGTTCTGATTTTTATTATTATGAGGTCAAAATGATCAATTTGATTATATAGAATAGAGCATCTCCTCTATATTAGACACTTGAAAGTACATTGCATTGAGGATAAATAATTACCAATATCCTGTTGGGTTGGTAAGATTAAAAAATGTTTTTGGAAACCCCATGTATTTTGAATCTGTTTCGGAAGGTAATATATTGTATGGAAAATTTTTTTAGGCTGTGTGCAGAGGTTTTAAGTACTACATTAGTATTTTCTTCACTCTGTATACCTTTGAAAATACCATCCATAAGGGATAATAGGTGGGATTATTCCTAAAACAACACCCCTCAGCAAACATTAGAAAAGTTCTTGTAACTACAGCTGTACAGTATTGGTTTTATATTGTCACAGGAAGAAAGAAAAAATATCCATTTATCATTCAAGAATCAGCCTGAACATTGTTGCATAGAAAAATCCTGGCTCCACGACACACAATTTACCCAATAGAGCTACAAGTACCAGAGGGACCCTCAAAGAATGAAATCCCAGTAGCAGGGATTTGTAAAGGTCTAAAGAAAATTTGCATTATAACACATGGTTCCCTCCTACTTCTCACAGAGAGATCTCACAGGACGACTGCACTTCTCTGAGCTCACCACTGTAGTTTTAATCAGTGCAAAAGTCCTGTTCCTAGCTGCATAAATGAACCACTTAGAAAAGGACTTCACAGCAGCTAACGCCTGCTGCCTTTAACAAATGGCACACTTTTTATTCCAAGATGCGAATGAATTTTTGCACAGAAGTTAGCCAGCAAATACTGGCTCAGGGACTGTTTTGTACATCTAGTTTAATTTCTGGCTAAACAGAGGACACTGATTCTTTCCCTGCTGCCCTATAAAACAGAGACTAAAGTGTTTCGCATTATAGATTTTTTATTTAACTGTATGTGGTGTGCAGACACTATAATGCGTTCGGCTCTGAAAAATGGCAGGCATGTGACAGATGCTTAGAAGAAGACTTACATGAATAATGCATGCCACTATGAAATCGTCCTTATAGGTGTTAATACTAGGTATATGCAAATCTGAAGGTAAGGAGGAGTATGGGTATACAGGAGTGTAAATGATATAAAACACATAACCTTGAAAGAGAAGCTGAAGAGGGAGCATCTTCACCGTTACGACAATTTAAACAAGTGAACTTGTTCTCTAAGGAGAGTTACTCCAGGAACGATTGAATATATTTGGCACTGAGGATGCCAAAGTGATGATTTTTGTTACGGAGATGGCTGGATTACAAAAACGACACTCAAAGGCTCAGGACGAAGAGTGCTACCGGGACAAACGCATGCTGTATCCATTGTTTTTGGTTGGTGCTGTTGCTTAAATAAATAATGTGCATGGCTAATATGAACATATTTGAAGGTTTAGGAAGGCCTGTCATTATCTCCTATTCAGCACTGCTTTTATGACTAAATACTAAATATATATTTATGTACACAACATACACACACACACACACACAATATATATACTATATTTTATATATATATAAATTCTATACTGTTCTTATGACTGCTTATGTCTGTATTAGTGCTCTATATATGTGTGTGTATATATATAAGTACTACACTGCTCTTATGACTAAAATTTAATAAAGGTCTTCAGAACTTGCTGTGTTCCTGAAAGTATCATTGTAAAATTAAGGTCATTACTGTGTACTATGAGTAGATAATTTTGCTTTATGAAAACTTCTGGGCTTTGTCACCCATTTTGCGTTCACATCAGTAATACATTGCGGGGGGGTTAACAGTTAAAATGATATGGTAAGAATTCTGTAATATATGCCAGTGTAAGAATATGTTTGTAAGAATATACGCCTTCTACCTTGAAAAAGCATAATAATGATTACATGTGTTTCTTTCATTAAGGATTCACAACAATAGCTGCAGATAAACGACACTGAAAGTAATTCTTTCCTAAAATATATTTTTCTAATGTAAAATTACTGCACTTTAAAAATAATTCCGTTGCATATTTATCTTTCATTACAAGATCTGCATTTAATGTGGTTACTTCTGTTTTATTGTATGCAGTTTCGTATAGAGAAATGTCATTGTTTAAGCCTGATTAGAGTTTTTTTTAAGTTTTACCTTCTTGTTTTAACTCACATCAACATCGTCATGGTGGTTCTAAGGAAATATTAAATCATATTCCTTTAATCTGATATTCTAACATGGGAAAGTCGAGGTTGTTGGCAAGGTTTTTTTCAATCATCAGCTCTACTTTCTGTAAAGTTAACACTTTTCCACCAAGGTTCAGCTGATTTTGACTCAGTGAACGGCTGCTGGGAAATTGCCCTCAGAGCTTTTTTTGAAGCCACAACAGTCTTAATAATGAATTGTTTTATTGCGAAAGTCATGCTTAGTGTGTTGACTCTTTTCCTAAGTGACTTTGTTGAAGCATAGCGTACATTTAGCTACCTGCCTGACAAGTTGTCTATTTAGCAGGAAAAAAAATGTTCTGACTGTGATTGATGGTGCAGCTGCCCCTTTTCAGTGATGGGGAAAATAAGCTGAGTCAAAGCAGATCTGGCTACAGCACTGCACTTCTGTCTTCACTGCTGTTTCCTCATTTCTCTTCATTTGGAAAAGGCGGCTTTGCTTTGAGCACATTTATTCCCACGGCCTCCCATCCACCAACCACTGTGCTCATTGCTTTCTTCTTTGAAATTCCTTGAGAGACATTGGCCTATATTAAAGAAAAGCTTTTTTTAATAATTCCTAATATGCCCTCTCCAGGTCAAGGACAATGGTTTTAAAAGTAAAAGCCATTTGTAAGCCAATGGTAGGGCAGAGTTCATCTTGTGCCGGGGGAGCTTGTGGTGCAATCCTGCATAAATGCCACCAACTCTTGGTGGCCTTGGAGTTCGGCTGACAGAGAAGCTTGCTGCTGGTCTCCAGGTGCTGCTCAGGCAGCGGGAAGGACTGGCTTGCAGGGAATGCCCTGAGGCAATCCAGGCAGCCACCAAGGGGATAAATAAAGGCTTTTTAGAGGAGGCACTAGCTATTGAAAGAGGGAAAATGATACTGAAAATTCATATATTTCCCAGCTTCGTCTGTGGTTAATCTGACATCATTTACATTTAAGTACAGTGTGCAGAAGACGCAGAATTTATACCAGTTCTCCTGGAAGTAAGGCTCTTCTTAAAGAACAAAAAGGAGAGAAGAAAAGAGAACTAAGCCTGAGCTTGTTTAATAACCAGCTCCTAGAACCTCACTGCCTGCCATGGTAGCCTCAGAAAATGAGGCACGGCAAGCTGAAAAGCAGCAGAGGACCAGATCACTACCTAAACTATTCCCTGATTTTGCTAGATATTTGAGACAAGCTAAATATCAGATTTGGAGATGCTATGAGTTTACCATTTCTATTTAACTGGTATTTAGATATCTGAGAGTAAGTTAATTCATCATGCTTTGCTCTCTGTGTCACATCTAAGTATGGGTATTTGTTGGGGACTCGATCATCTTGCCAAATGCCAAGGCATGTTTGAGAAATAAGGGACTTTTTACAGAATGGACACTGCTTGAATTAACTTGTTTGTGTTTCCATATGGAACAAAGATTGTATAATGGTACCAGGCTGAAGCGCTTCACTTTAGGAAAACAGTTTGCTTTCCAGAAAGACAGAATTATTCAGGAGAAAGTGTATGTGTGATTTCCTCATCTGAAGCACAAAAGTAGCGTAATGACCTCTCAGCAAGTTCAAATTGCTTAGGACCACTTTATTTTACATCTTTCTAACTGTTGCAGGGTCTTCAGAAGATAATGTCATCTCACTATGAAACCTTTGGGTAATGTGGGCTCAGGGAGAATAAAGCCGTACATCAGCTCCTTCGCAAGCTGATTGCTATTCTGACAAAAATGCTAAGAGAGAAGCTTGCAGCCACAAGTATTTCTGGTTGTCTGTTAAAATCAAAGCATTGGATACACTGTCTCCATGTAAGTCAGAAGCACTATGGCTATGTTCATTTGACTGTTTTGCCAGTTCTGTTGCAATGATATTTTAACAGATGCTCCCACAGCAAATTTCTTCTAGTCTACAATAAGTCTCAAAATACAAGGGAGAGATTGGGGATCTTTATTAATTTGTTCTGTGTTTTAAAAATCACAATGATATTGGGAAAGCAAGTGAAGGAACTATATTGCTAAGAATTGTTTCTCTCTGTTACATGAAGAAAAATTTTGATGCAGTATAGGTCATTGCAGGGGTATATACTTTGTTCTGCATTAAATATGTGGTCTTTAAGGACGAAAATAATTTTTTTTTTAATCTAGAGAGAGAGTGAAACTTAACAGAGGGGTAAACAGTTGCACAATCATTTTTGTAATTTAATAGAAAAACATGAAAGAAAGCACTCCTGCAGGTTTTTGTTCCCAAATATGAAGGGACCTATAAAGCAAATAAAAGGAACTGAGATTTTGTGTGTCGTTTCTTGGAGATGTCACTCAGGTGTCACTGGGTGTGCTGGAGATACAGTCAAACTGAGGCACCAATACTCGGTATGAAACAGAGCTAAAGGCAGAAAAAAGTTGACCTTTCCCCCATCCTCATTTGGGACAACACTGGCTGGAAGTTTTCAAGTGGCTCTGTTTGCTAGTGCGCTCCCCAAGGAAGTTTTCCCTAGTTCCTTGGAAACAGACTCTTTTAAGAAAGTCAAGGCAGAGGTGAGCTGTAAACTAAATTTCCCATTTTATTGAACACAATCAGGACTGTTCCCTCTTCTCTTGACGAAGCACACAGCAGATCTAAATTATGATCCTATCTTTCTCCGATAAATACAGGAAGATACTGTGAGATGGGCATTCCACAAAAAGGGACAGAAGATGTAGAAATAGGAAATGAAAAATGCTGGGGGGGGGGAAAAAAAAGAAAACACTTTATTGGAGACTAAAGTCCATACTTTATCTGCTTTATCTACCATTACCTGGTGCTAAGGGGGTAAGATTTAGCTCATTTATCTCCATTTTCTCTTGCAAATTTCCCAAACACCTATGGGTTTTTTCAAATACTGCTCTGAGACCACTCTTCCCTATCTTCTGCTTCACTGGTAGGCTTTGTTCTGTCTGTGTGTAAAGTTTCCCTAAGCTAGGTAATGAAATCTTACTGCATAAATTGTAACAGTCTCTTTAGAGCATTCACAACATGAACAACATGAGAGACCTCCAACATCTTGGAAATAACCTCACCAACTTACTTGTTTTTAAACCTAAGAACACTATCTTCCCTTTCTGGTTCGTAATGATCTCACTTGTGGATTCTACCTTAACTGTGACTACTCAGGAAAGGGTTGTTCTAATTGGATCTCTGAAAACAGCAAATCTGTGCTTAGATAACAGGCAAAACATACCATTAGAATGATACAAATAAGTAGAAAAGGAATCAAGAACCAAACAGAAAACGTTATGTCTCTATATACTTCCAGGGAGCGCTGATATTTGAATACAAAAAATGTAACTCAGCTCTCCCACAAATAAAGAAAATAGAAAACTTCTGTAGCTAATTCCAGAAGATGATCAAAAATACTTTAGCAACTTCAAAGCAAGGAGGGAATAACGGACAAGATTTTTTTTACCCTGAAATAAAGATAAGGGTGATGTATTTTGTAGGAATTACAGTAAATGCCCATAACATAATCCTTGGTGTGCAGAAGGCAAACAGGGAGCAATAATTACCTATCTCCTAACACAGAACAAGAGGACACTCAATGAAATTGTTAGGTAGCAGCAGTAGAACAATCTTTTAAGACCACACAAATTCAATTCCTGGCCACAGAGAGTTACTCTGGTCGAACTTATAAATGGATTAGGAAAAATTATAAATGGATCAGAAAAAGGAATTAGCAAGTTCCATTGGTAGGTAGTCAGGATGTGAGTGTTGAGGTGGAAATCTTTAAACTGGTGACTTTCAGAAACTGTGTGAAGGAAGTTCAAAGGTAAGGAATCCTATACACATCCTACTTCTTATGTTAATCGTTTGCTATCATCTACTACTGTAAATAATAAATTAGATGTATCTTTTGTCTGATCCAGCATAGATGTTTTTATATTCACTAGAACATAGATGCATTAATAGGTTTAACTGTCATTTGCATGTCAAAATCTGAGTTTGGCAGCTGGTATGATACACTATGATTTAAAGCATCTCTTGATGATTTAAGGGAGATCCTGGCTCTTCCAAAAGCTGGAATAGTTGCCAGAATAAGAATGGGTTTAAATGTCCACAGAACTAATTAGAATAAAATAGAATAGCTTTTATGGACTTTGCTCGTCAGAGCATCTAATTCTCCAAAGTGCATCTCAAAGTAATTGGGTAGATATGGGTTGTGTAATAACAGTGTCAGCATATGGTGCTGCCATCATGCACTCAGCAGTGCTCACATGAAGCCCTCCACGCCACAGGTACTTGCACTATGTCTGGGAAAGCTAGCCAAGCTCCCCAAATGGGTTCATTTTTTTTCCCTCTGATTTGAAAAAAAAGAGACTCTTTATTATCCCCTTGTTCTCTAGAGATAAAATTCAGCTTGATACATGTTTAAGTGTGTGCTCTTGAAATTATGCTCCAATTCAACTCTATCATGTTCAACCATTTATTTAAATATGGGTATGAGCTCATGGAAGGTATAATGCTGAAGGTGTGGACTGTAGGGGAATTAGGAGGCGAGGACTCAGTTTTGGCAAAAAATGCAACTACATCATGTGTGATGAGGTGTGTACTGAAAGGAAGTAAACTTGATTGAGTCCTACTAATAGTTGCAGGTACTGCTTAGGGAAGAGGCTGTACAGAAATGATGGAGGTGGCTTCAAGGAGCTTGGGCAGGTGATATCCCAAGTAATACTACAGGAACAGAAGGATCCCACCATGACCATGCAAAATTATATTCCTGGTTCTTCCAGCTGTGTAGGTGTCTGAGCAAAGTGTTTTGCCTCTCACCTAAACAAGATAGCACTTTGTCTTATAGTACAAGTTTTGAAGCACACTAATGAAAAATGCTCCAGGAAAATGAAGTTGTTGTTATGATATGCTATATCTAATACATGTTGGCCATGATGCCTTTTATGAAAACCAAACCAGACAGATATAGGAGATAGCTATAAATAGACAGATAGATATAAAGGATAAATGCTGTTAAAGCTCAGTACTTCATTTTTCAGTGTCAGAAATAGGTCAGTTATTCTGGCGATTACTATGGGAGAAATGTATTTATTGACACTGAAACATAAAGTATTGGCATTAATATTTATATATTTGTAAAACATCATGACCGGAATACATGACTGGAAATACACACCTAAGAAGCAGTGATGCTTTCCCTTACAAAATACACGCTGCGGCATGGCTCATAAAGTTGTACAGTGAGCAAGTGAAAAAGCAAAAAATGGTAACTATTAGAATTATAAAATGCAGAAGTCTGTCCTGTACAGGCAAGGGTTGGAATATCCAAGAAAGATGGGTAAAGGTACTTGTGCCTTTTCTACTTAAAAATCCAGAAACCTGATGGCAACATTTTCTCCCTGGAACTTTTGTCATTTGCAACAGCTGTTAAGCAAAGGCAGAAAGATGGTGAGTGGGGCGGAGAAGAGATATTTTGGGATCTCCATACAAATAGTCTGAATCAACACTGGAGACAGTTTGGAGATACTTGGCATGAATCATAATTATATATTTTAGTCTATCAATAGCAAGGAATAAATTAACATGCTCAACCTGTTCTTTCTACCCCGAGAACACTTAGTCCAGTGAAATGCCATTCACCTTTCCCCTGTCCATTTTTCAAATAGGAAAATCTTCTATTTCTCTCAATAAAAGGCAAAGGTGGAAGGAAGTCTGCTTGTCTTTATAGCAAGTACAAATTTGGGTTTCATTCTGAGCAGGATGTATTTGATCTTTAGCACTTCAAAACAGAAAAAAACTTGCATGCAAATTCCAAATACTAAAGAAAAAAAAGAGTTATTTTCAAGTTCCTAATTTCAGGTCCATGATACTAGTGTTACTGTGAGTAGTACCTAAATCCATGCATTGTCAGATCCCATATCCTAGAAAAAAAACAATTTTGTTTCAGTTCTTTTTCTACAGAGCATGTTGGCTATTTAAGATCTGTCTTATATAAACTGGCAAATCTGGCAAGTCTTAGTGATCATAACCATTGGAAGTAAGAATAAGAATTTTCCCACATTTGTTGTAAAATCTACGCTGTCTGAAAAGTAACTAAAGAAATAAACTTACTCACAGTTTAGAACTTATATTTGTACAGAAATCCTTGTCAAAATGTTCATTTGGCTGCGCTGATCACATCCTAGAATAAATGTCAGACTTAATCCCATCAATCAATGTCTAGCTTGTTTAATTTTGTCAGGTCTACGTGCATTTTAGTAATTTCTAGTGTTCACAGCAGTTTTATTTTTACACAGCATTATTCTGTTTTTCCATTAGGCTCTGCTCTTGTAGAACATGCAGCAGAGGTGTAAACTGATTTACACACAGGAATAAATATGTCTGCAACTATGTTTGAGAGAAAATCACTGCTTCTGCTTCCATATTATCTGCAAAGAGTTGAATACAGCAGAGACCATGGGGAGCTGTCTGATCGATAACATGTAACTTGGATAGTTGGTCCCTATGAGGAAGGAGTAACTGGGAGTTTGGGCTCTCCTTAGTGCTAGGTCAAGTTCTCTTCCATGGTTTGTCATTTTTTCCTTGCTTTTCTGCTACGTCCTTTCACACTACACTTGTCAGACAGAGGCTCTAAATTATTTATATAAACCTCTCAGACTGGGAAATCCTGCAGCTTGTCCTCGTTAATTGTAAAATTTGCATGTGCGAAATTTCTAGTGCAATATTCAGAATTGTTTGTTTGCTTTTACATCTCTATGATAAGCTCCATAAACAAGAAACTCATTTATCCATGGCTCCAAATCCCAGGCTCCCTCGTGATCGTCAGTTGGGTCTGGGGTGCTCAGCCCTTCTGTTCAGGAGCTATAATTATCCCAGTGAATTAGCCATATTCCTAATATATATTCTTCATACTTCACTCTCGCTTGCTCTTTGATATGTTCACACAGAGCTAGGCTTTTCCTCAGTCTCTGTAAGTGATTTCCACTGCAACTCAAATTCTTCTTCGGAAATGGTGGCACTGTTTTACATTAGTCTTTCTTGTGCCGGGTGAAAACATTGGTTAGATTACACGCTGCCAAAATACAACTTTTTAGGGAGAAATACCTCTTCATAAAGCTTCCTTTTCACAATGCTCTGAAGTCAACCTCACATTTTGATGAAAATGCTGACTTAACACTGACTGTACCGAGACATTTGTGAGCCTCAAATATATGTTTTATTTCCCCTCATGTTCATTCCCTGTGTATTTGAACTATTCTATTTTTATCTTTATAAAAATGTCATATTTTTGGTAGGCTTCATCTACTGCTAGTATAACTAAAATCATCAGATTTTCATTAATGATTCTGAATGTCCTGTTTTGTGCCTTAACATCATCTGTTTTTATAAATCACTGTCCACATTGTTGGTACTATATTATACGAAATTATATGTGAAAAGGAGACAGCAGATGATTCAAATCCAACTTTATTTGGTTTATATAAATAGAAATATCTGGACCGAATATGAATAGCTTTTCCTTGCCCTAGTTGGTCAGATCTGAGTCTTCTATAAAGTCATTGTTACTTTGCCTTTGCAGCTCTTGAATAAGCTAGGAAGGCAATGAAATTGGGGAGCAAGCCTGATTTGGGATGTACCAGCGTGGGGCAGAAAATCTCTTCATGCTATAAAAAATGTTGCGGTATTGTTTATCTACTTTTAAAGAGTTAAAGTTTTGCTAGATCAAAAAGGAATAGTGCCTTTTATGGCTAGGTATAATGTAAATGATTCTGAAAACAGCAGGACAAAGTATGTCTGAGCTATATGTCCATCAGCGACACCAGCTGCTACAGAGCAGAACGGACATTGGCTGTCTTCGACCCACTCCTGTGTAGCTGTGGATTTTCACAGGTGATTTAGGGATTAAACCACCTTTAAGATTTCCACTCTTTCTCCCATGGCTGAAATGTGCTTAACAGCTTCCAAAATCGAGAGCAGCTGGGGAGATGGGGGTGATGAGAGTGGAATTTGGATGGTCTGATTGCAGCAGCACAGGAGATACTATCATTATTTTCACATGATACTATAATGATTTTAACACTTAAGGACCCTAGCTTATAAAGCTATCTCTTTAGCCCTGTTATGCCTTTCATGTGCAAGGAGCAACCTCAAACTATTATTCAGAAAGGATTTTATTTAGCTTGTTGTAAAAGCAAACAATAGCCTAAATCTTTAAATAAGGATACCAATGCAAAATTAAATCATTGAGGAGTAAGAAATACCAGGATTAATGTTGCTAGTAACGTGTTTAATTCCCCTCCCTAGTGCATATACAGTATGATACAATTTTTAATTAAATGCTGTCAAGTGCGTTTTGTGCAGAACTGCATGCTCGTTCATTGCCGTCACAAACTTTTCTAAGGT
Source organism: Dromaius novaehollandiae (assembly GCF_036370855.1). NCBI lineage: Eukaryota > Metazoa > Chordata > Aves > Casuariiformes > Dromaiidae > Dromaius > Dromaius novaehollandiae. Next base: position 5,563,172 of record NC_088105.1, on the reverse strand, counting down.
TCTTTGTTTTACTTCGAAGTGGGTGCTTGCCCTTTTCTTAACTTTTAAAAATACAGTAACAACTGGTCCTCAAATTTTAATTCTTGTTTAAGGTGCGATTAAGAGTTTTTGCTAGCTTTCATATACTACTATAAAAGTTTGGCTGAATTGTAAGCTTTGGAAATGATTCCTCGGAGTGAAGCTGAGTATCCAATGTTAAATTCCAACTGTAATTAAGAAAATGAAGAAAATGTGATGACTTTAGGTTGAGCACCCAGTTTGCATCTAAAGCAGGCTGTAATGCCTGAAGCTAAACTAAAAGATGTAAATTCACTGTACAGATTAATAAGAGGCTAAGTATTTTAGTGGCATGTTTCATGACAACTCCTTTTAAACTGTAGTGTAAGGTCAAATACATCTGGGAAGATGGTGAAGTATTCCAGTATAATGACTTACCTTCAACCAAAATGTTATGCACTATATTAAAAGATATTTCTGTAACAAGATACTATTACTTTAAGTTTAGATTCTAGAGTGGTTTTGTCTGATATATAATATACTTTAGTGTATGATTTCACATATACCTTTATGTTATAATATATATATTATATTTATACAATATTATATATTATAATATATATATATGTTATATATAATTACATTATAATAATAATGCCACTATAAAACTTAGTATTACGTCCCTTATTATCAACATCTTTTCCTCTTTGTACACTTCCTAACGCAGAGCGGTGCCACCTAAGATGACTGGTAATATCAAGTCTTCAAAAAGCTCTATGTCACAAAAATAAGTCACTGGAAAGAAATACTCTATAGAAAAGAAAGCAGTCAAGTGGGAAGTTTTTACTCTCTGAAAATGAGTGAACAAATTGTGAAAATACTTAAAAGCTTTGAGAAAATTATTCAGGCACCAAGAAACACAGTGTGTTTGCTGGAAATGCAGAAGTAATTCTTTTGGTATTTCCACTGCAGATACACATATTCACATGTAGACTGATAAATGGTTGTTCCAGCTTTCATTTCTAAAATGTTACAAGCTGTACTGTCACAATAAGCAGGAGGAAACACTAGTTTAATGGCACTTCAGAGACTGCCCTCGTTGAGTATAATTAGTTTTAAAAAAGTGATTTCCGAATTATTTTCTGACAGTGTTAATTTACTTTAGACTCTGAAAAGCAAGAAAATATTTCTTTCACCTTTCCCTTGAATCCAGCAGGTGGCAAAGCAGAACTTACAAACACCCTGGGAAAACACAAAATTCAGATAGCTCTCCACTCCATATCTTCTCATTTTGACGTGGAAGAGGCTGAAAATACATACTGTTCCCATATGAAGTAAGTAATAAGCTGCAAGTTCATTGTGCTGACAATGCAGAAGCTCATGGTGCTCTGCAGGAAAAATTTAGAACATTTCTTTCTGTTACTTTTCTGTTGCTTTTTGAAAGTTGATGTACATCTACAGGTACTTTGAGCTGGACAAAGAATACACATTTAAGAGCACAGAGTTTGCTGAGGTATGCATGAGACAGCAACGGATGCAAATGATTACTATGGATTTAGGAAATGTAATATTCTTATTCTTGAGCTTCTGTTTGGCCCAGTTTGATTTTGGTTATATATAATAAAATACTTTGTGTAAAGCCATTAAGAAAAAGTACCTGCTGTGTGAATCATATAAAAATACCTTGGGTGTTCCTCTGTGTTATCTACCCATTTCCTCTGTGGCTTCTCATGGGATGTCTACTTCGTCTTTTGCTATGGCAAGTGGATATTTCAGAGTACTGAGTTTTTCACTGCTCAGTTGGTCTGATATTGCCAGGAGAGCCTGACTTTTATCTTTCATTCCTGTGCCTTTAGTGCCCTCTTACCTCACTGAACACACACTACTTCTATTTCCTTTAGAATAATCATAATGTTCATTCTCTGATTTTGACTGGTAAAGGGAGATACTCTCATATACTGCCCTTACTCAGGTATTAAGAATTATTTCTCCTGGATTTTGCTCAGTTAGGGAATATAAAAAAGCAGGGAAAAAAAACAAGCAAATTTAGTACTATCAGTATATTTTTGCAATGTGGTAGTATACTCTCCTGTAGACATTGCTTAGGCTACATGAAATATGGGAGAAAACAATGTTTTCTAATTGGCTGGGCCAACAATCTAGGCATTTATTCATGAATAAAGGGAGCTCCAAAATCATCCAGTTCAGCTGAACTTAGATGAACTGTTCAGCTGAACTCTTTTCATCCCAGACATATAAAATCCCTATTTGTTAGAGCATTTTAGGTTGATTCTCTGAGAAAACACAAGAGCTTGAAAAACTCATACTGCAACATAGTTTTCTTATGGAAGAACAGGTGGGTGGAAGAAGAACAAGAATATATTGGAGGATATATAGATGCTTTCACTCTGAAACTTTACAGCACGGTTGCAGGGTGCAAAAGTGTTGGATGGGCCAGATGACAGTATAGCTGGCATGTGAGTGATCAGAGTCCTAAACTGTTAACATTGATGGTATAGTGACAACATCACACACAAACTTTTCTCAAAATCACAATGGATGCAGATCTTTTTAAACTTGAGATCATTTTTGTGGAAATGTGATGCATCACCCTCCTGCTCTATATACTACAATGATAAAATCTGCTTTTAATCCAGGAAAAGTTCAAACAAGGAATAATACAGAAAAAACAAAAAAGAGAGAAGCATCTGAAATAAACTTTGGAGAGTTTTCTCTCTGCAGTGGTAAGAAAGTATTGGAGAAGAAAGTAAATGCATTTAGAATAAATTCATGTTTTCACCTAAATTAGAAGTGAAATTAAAGTTCATCTGGTAGATGAAATGCTAAGACAACCCACCTTAGCATATGCTACTCGATTTCAGTTGGTTGACTGTTTTTTAATCTTTTGATTTTAGCTCTAATACTTTATTTCCAGTCTGTTCTATGCAGTTTCAGACTTAAGACGCTTTTTAACACTTAAAGTAGAAAAATATATAATAAGTATTGTGTGTTTTAAGTAGATAAGGTTAAACAAGGAGAAAAGAGAATAAGAGAATAAGGGAAGCTAAAGGTGGGAAAAGTAACAAGGAAAAAAACAGCACACAATGATTTGAGCTTATTATTGTATGTTAAACATCTTTACTGTCCTATTTAATGAAAATACCCTTAATTTCATGCCCTTGCATAAGTTTTCTTCTTATTCATTATAGTGATAATTATAGCTTTAGCTTATATATTATTTATATAGCACCAACAATTTGACAGGTACTTAACAGCTTGGAAAAAAATTAATTACTGTCAAAAGGTTACAACTGAAATAGGCACCATGAAGATAAGGGATATAAATATTAGGACGGATACATAAAATTAAAAAAAATGATTGAATAACAATGATTGTTTTGTCTCTTAGTAAACTCAGTTTTGTTCAGTTATATTTTTTTTTTTTTCTTTTTCTGAAAACTTACACAATTAATGTATAGTGTGATCATGCAATGAACTTTCTGGGTATAGTGTATATTTACAGTCATTCTCCAGCATTCATTTTGCAGACAGTTTTAGTAGCCCAAAGCTTAAGTTACATCAAATAGCAGTGATGTTTATACTATGCATTTTATGTTTTCCTATTGCTGACAGGAATGCTTTAATTATTGTATATCAGAATTATTCTTCACATTTTCTGCCTGACATTACTTAGCTTACAAAATGAATGACCGAGTGTATGGATTTCATATAGCTATCCAATATGCAGTTTTAATCAGGTGTGTTAAGATCCACTAAAACTGTGGAGTTCACTGAAGTCACCTAAAATGAGCACTTGTTCATCTGTGTCTTCCTTGTGGACCTTCACAAAAGCATTCTCCAGGCACAGAAGGCAAGATGATGATCCAGATGATGACTGCCAGGCACCTAGAAAGCTATGCTTCACTACTTCAGCCTAAGAAATTTTACTTGCTACAGTTGCAATCTGTGATTTGGAAGAGGATGCTTTATCCATTCAGTGATAGTCATATATAACTGTAATGCATGGAATTTGTCTTATTTGTATGTTTTCAGTGGAATGGTAAATTCTTTTAGATGTCAGTGAGTGACCTGGAACCCCATGGATGGGGGGAAAGGGGGCGACTGAGGGAGGAAATACTGACGGCACTTGAGGGGTAGCTTTAGAAATTTGCAAACTTGGTAGGAAAAAGGTAAGGCTAGGTCTCTCTGCTCTTGTAGAAAGACCATGAGGCTGAAGGGAGGACAACCAGGGCTTAGAGATGTCAGAAGAAACCTCCTAGCATCTAATGAAAACAGAGCAGAGATCGATCCATCTAAGAAAGACACTGATTTAATAAAGACAAAGTGTGGAAGGGAGGTCCTGCCTAATAAGGACACAGTGTACAGGGGGAAAGCTACTTACAAGCCCTTTTCGTTTTTGTCCTGTCTTGTGTAACATCTTCGCGTTTCCCCTCCTAGAAGAATTAAGCGTTCTAATAAAATCTGGCTTTACTGTGTTTAAAAGTATTTTAGTATTCTTTGAGGAAGCAGCTATAGAAAATCTGGGAAGATTCACTGCTTTGGCTAACATAGGTCCCATTGCAATGATGGTAAAAAATAACAGTATCTATAGACAGTTACTATTTGTTTTTCAAATTTAACACTATCAGCGGTCTAGTTTATATGTTACGAGACTAGTATTTTATTTCATATACCCAGTTTTCTGGGTGACCGTGAGCAGGGTCATGGTGGTCTGAATCTCATACGAAATTTTAAAAATTGTCAAGACAATACTACATATGTCACGATTTATATAAAAAACCACCTTCCAGGTGGTGAGAAGAATCCATCAAATCAGTAGATCGGTGGTGACAGGTATTCATGTGCAAAGGAGTCATAATTTTTAAAGTAGCAGTAGCAGCACAAATCATACGAGGTTTTATGCCCTTTTGAAAAGTTCTCTGGAAATTTTGGTTCTACATCTTGTTTTAGCTCCCAATTAAAATGATTCTCTGGTCAATTGGAGCATCAACTCTGTGTTCTTGGCCAGGAAGGCTAGAGAAAATACTTCATAATTCATCACATCATTCTGGACAGAAAAATTAGCTCCTGGAAACATGATCCTGCCAAGGCTTTGCCTTAGGATCTTGTAGAGTTATCTGCATTGCTTCTTCCATAATAACAAACTCAAAAATCTCAGCAAGAAAATGATAGTGGAGCGGGCTGCAGAAAGGCAATGCAGTTCCTGAGTATCAAGTCGCTCACTAAGAATTCAGCCTAGGTATGCGCAGGTCTCATATTTCCCATCTCTAAAACTTGAGATGCAAGGACAGAGTTGCTTTCAGAGCTGTTGCTTTGTGATCTTGGTTGATTGTGCATGTGTTGCTTGAGTATTCAGTATTAGTAATGTTCACACATTTTCTAGCATCAGTAAGAAAATGACACTTTGTACAGGCTAATGTTCCTTCATGCTCCTTTCATTTTCCAGATAGCTATTTCACAGCATTATTCAGCTCTGAGTGGTAGGTTTGAGAAAAAAGAGAATAATCATCATTCCCCAGCAATATTTGGATCAATATTTCACATTTTTTTCAGAAGCAGCATAGCAATATGACCATTTCTACAAAATGTACAGCATCCCTGTGAAATTATTTTTTTCTGATTTTTTTTTTTAATAAGAGTAGGATATTTTTTATTCACCTTTCCTGATTTGCTCTATTTTAACAGTGGAAGGAAATTGCCTTTGTATAGTGCTCAAGCCTTCTTTAATATGGTAAGGGTATAAAGAGGCAGTCTGGGCTGAAATGATCAAAATGCCTCATTTTCTGCCTTAGTTACCCAAATGTTTCAAAGTGAATGCAGCTCTACAGTTGCAGACATTGTATTTTTACTCACTCTAAAAAAACCCACTTAGTACTTCACTTTCCTGGAAATTAATCTTAACAGCTTCCTGATAACACAGCTCCTCATTTTACATAGGACTCGGAGAAAAAAAAGATGAGTTAATGATGATGTTGGTTGAACTGGATAAGATATCAGCAAGAGAGCAGAATTCTGCTCATAGTATGTCATGTTGAAAAAGCTGGCATATTCATTCTGCCTTCCATGTCTGTGGTGATTGACTTGAAAGAGGAACAAACTCTGGATGATTTTCATGTTACATTAAATAATCAAGTCTGTAAACAATATCTCTCGCTCAGGTCACTGTTGTTCTTCCCAGATGCTGTACGGTCTTTATGAATTCCACCCGTGGACTACTTCTAAGTTGAAGAAGAAAATAATTTTGGTATATAACAGCTGATAAGCCTGGGGACGTAACTCCACCTTACACATCGATTTTAAGTGCTCTGAATTATCTTTTAGTACACTCCCATTGACTGAATTGAAAACTCACAGTTGTAGTTATCTAAGTTACATCCAAGTTTTCTCACACAGATGGTGCGAACATTCTTTTTTGGCCAATAATTCATCCTCCATGTGTTCATGTGTCCTCAAGATTCTGCAGGTTTCCAGTCTCTCAGCATCTAATTCATGTTTGTTTTGTGTTCTTTTAAAATTACTCACCTGATCTTCTCTAATCTCCATGCAGTTCTTTTCTGCAGTTATACAGGAAAAAATCCATGTTTTCAATCTTCTTTTGCATCGGAACAAAACCAGGACTTCTCAATGTTTGTTAAAAGAAAAAAAAAAAGCAGAGAAAGAAAAAAATGCATGCACATGCGCACCCGCTCATACTGACAGCCACTGGCCGTACGCCCCATCAAGTCTTGCATACCACCAGCCTCAAATCCTTCTTCTGCCTAATTCTGGACTGCGACTCAAGTGTCCAGCCTCTCACGTCTCAAGTGAGTGCTTTGATCATAGAGCCATTGTTCAGTTGTCTTTCTACTGTTGACCACAAATTACATCTTAGAAAACAAATTTATGGGAAGATTTCAGATCTGGTCTAATCATAGCCTTTCTGTATGGAAAGCGACAGAGATGGGGAAATGGCCTGCGTAGCAACATCTTTCTTCTCTTCACAAAAGATTTTCTGTAGTACAAGATGATCCACAAGTTCAGAAAAGGCAATAGATACCGTCTTTCTTCCCAAAGCACTGGAGATTTTCCCACAGAAAATTAGTATAGCCCCAAATTGTATGCGTTTTCTGCTGCCTCTTCAAAGAACAGAATAGAGCCTTGAAGCTGAGGATGAAGGCAGAACAGAAATGCTTCTGCTCTTTTACTGTTCCTGGGATCGGTACCTTTTGTAGGCTGGTCTGCATTTTATTTCTTAAGAAGTTGGAACATGCTCTTCCAAACCTAATTTATCTGGTCACCTAACATCACACAAAACTATCACTAAAAATGGTAGAGATATCAGCAACCATTTGTGATTAAGCTTAGGAAACATGTTTAAAAATTCAAAATTTTTACATATGTTTCTTCAAGTAATTTCAAAGTAACACACTTTACTCTTCCACTGTGCCTATATGCTAAATTTAACAGTACTACGCTATAAATATGGACAGGGTCCAGTTCCTATCGATATTAGTGGAAAACTTGCCATTGATTTTGTATTTTTTGTCACTTTCTGACTTGCAGTGGGACTACTTATTTGATTGGAGTAAGGACAATATTAGTCAATTAACATGTAATTTGTAATTTGTAGGTTTAATTTTGTTGTTCGATCAGTTTTATTCATGTTCTCATTTTTTTTTCTTGTTAAACAAGCTCAAGCACCTCTACCTGCCATTCATCCGATCATTAATCCACATGAGTTTTGAGAAGATTTTTCAGTTTTTCTCCCACATATCTTAGGAAAACAATAAAGAGACTATTTAACCAAAGACCCTTACTGTCCTACCAATATTTTGTACAACTGCCATTGGTAAGTGTGAATTTAATTTTAAAATCAATGCAGAACATTCTTCAAATAAAATATAACTCTTTCTTAGGTAACTTTTCTAGCAGTACAAAATGTTCATAGCAAATTTCTGTGACCCATGTACAAAACATGAGGTTAGTAAATAAAATAATGATGCAGTTTTTGTTGAAAGACTACCACCAGTTGTAGAGGTCTTCAAGGACCTTAATTTTCAATACTAGGGGCTTCATCTTCTTTTCATAGATGTGGTCACTCAAGGACTGTGATAGCAAAGATCAAAGATAGCAAATGGTTTGTGCCATTAAACTCAGCTGGAAGCATCTTTCAAAATCAGACAAAAAGGGTAATGGTATTTTAGCATGACTGGTAACTTCATTATTTATAAACATCTTTCTTAAAATTATGTCCCCGGTTCAAAGTTGTTTAAGTCTTTGGAGAGGTTCCCCAGCTGCCTCATCTGATCTTGACTGTCAGGACATAGCACAAGGAGAGGAGGGGTTACAGATAAATATATAAGACATCCAATTTACAGTAGTTGTGTGAAAGCCACCTAACAAGTTAGGTGGAGCTAATTCCTGGATAACTCATTTAAGAGCTTTGTAGGAAAGTGTGTATTATCCAGTGTGTACTGTAATGATAATGGCTTTTTAGAATCATTCTAATGAAAAATTACAGAGAGTCAGTAGAGCCTTTTCTGAGTAAGAAACAATGACCCATTGTCATTATTTTACCAGCAATATGACATTTAATTGCCCCTCAGTTTAAGGAAATGGCACGCTTTCCCGTTATTCTTTTCCAGTTAATTTTGCTGTTCGTTTCTTATTTTATGTAACATGTTATATTAGAAAATTAGCCATTTTAAATTCTGATTTTTTTGTGTTGCATATTTAGTGGTTTTTTCTTCTCATTTTAAAAGCAATAATCTTATGTGTGCAATACACAATGTTATATAATATTTCATCAATAGCTAATAAATACCTCCATATTATTGAAAAAATATTGCAATAATTTAGATAGCACTATTTAAATATTGAACATGATATTTCTGCAACAAAAAATTTTGCAGACTGTGACAGAACTTTTTTTTCTTTTTTTTGCTCCAGTAAGAGAATAGGCAGCAAAAGAGCTGGACCATGTTACTGGGACACAGAAAGAGCTCACCAGTGGTTCCTTCTATTTAAAAGTAAAGAGAAACTTTCTATTGAAGGTAACCAGCTGAAAGTAACTAGCATCAAGCTTCTGTGTTTTCTGGTGTTAGAGCAACCATATCCCTGACCCTGGAGATGTATGAATGAAAACTGTCAGAAACCAGTGCCTTCGACCAAAGCTCTCAGCAATGAGTTGAGGCTGCATAGAGTTTACTGCATGGTGCTCTGCCATTAGGCAGAAAAGGCCAACAAGGAACTTTTCACTGTTTCAAAGGCCCATTGCTTTTTCTCAATACATCTGTCATGAAATTAAAAAATATATATATTCTTCCAATAAGAGTGGTGGTAGAGCCACCAAGATGTCCAAGACAGTCCCTATTTCTGGATAGATTACTAAGTCATTAGCTGCCTGAGAAAGTTGCTGAGGAACTTGCTGTCCTCTGGGAGAAGAAATTGCAATTTCCCAAGTGGGAAATTCCATGCAGATCCACTCATTTGTTTTTCTGACAATTTAGAGGAAAATAAGGTTCTCTAGCTATAAGGTATTTATAAGTATTCCAGTATCGCTGGCCTGCAGGGAGTGAACTCTTGGGACATGCCTCCAAGACCCACAAGTGTTTCTGCTTGATTTAAAGGTCTGGGCTCAGCAGTCAGCAGCTGACTGCTGAACTCTGGCAGCTAAACATTGGAGGAGACACATGGTCAGTATTCAGAATACATGTAAATCTCCGTGAGTACCTATGTATTCCTCTTGAAGTTTATGTCTACAGTGAATGGAGTTGGAGATGATAGGATTGGAGAGGACCATGAGCTACAAAAGTCATGTTAATGCCTCTTGAATAATTGGTTTCCATTGCATATTCCCCCACTTTTTTTCTGACACAGCAGTGGTACTGAACTATGCTGAGCTATTGTTAAATGCAAGCATTTATACTTGCTGTTCATAACTTATCGCATTTCCTTTGTCTGTTTTCAAGCATAGCTTTTCTATAAGCTAAATTTTGTTCAAGAAAAAAATATGGTATCCTAAATCACTTGAAGAAATACTATGCCTTACAGTAAAAAATTAAGCATTTTTTTAAACCTTAACTTGGTTTCCCCAATTTGATGATTTCTGGAACAAAACTTCATTTTCCTCAGAGTAAGCAAATTAATATGAGCAGAGTCACAAAATGCCAAAAGTAAGATTAATTTCCAAGATGTTTAAACAAAACAACTTCAAAAGAAGTTGTGATTTATTCTGGAATCTCTGGAAATCCGAGTTTCAAGAGGCACAGGATATTCAGCTCTTTAAAATGATATCTGGGAGAAGTGACACATACTGCATACCACCTTTATAAATAAAACATCCACAAATGTGGACACTTGAGAAACAGAAAAAACAGACAAAATGTAATTTGTGCCGAAACTGTTATCTTCCATGCTGTATATCTTAATTTGCATAATGGCCTAATGCGTTAGCACAGCACCCTGTAAGAAACTGAAAGGAATGAAAAGCCTTTTAGAAACATTGGACTATTCAGTGTAATTTTAACTAGTGCTTCATCTTTGAACAGCAGCTGGGAGGCAGGGAGCTCAAAATGCAGACAGTTTCTGGCAATTTCTTAGGCAGCATATCATCTAACATGTTTTTTCTTTACTTCATCTATTCTCCTCAAAGAAACACCAGCTGAGCTAACCTCTTTTTGAAATACTTTAATATAAAATGTCAATATATGGTCACGCTTAAGACAGGCAGGCAATAAATTAGAATATCTGCTGGAGACCTAATCATTCATATATAATATAAATGATTTATTTTTCTGTGCTCTTCATTCAATTATTTACATCCCAATAAAGGAGCTTGCTCATCAAGCTTGTCCATCCTTATTTCCAGCTGGCTGAGAAGTGAAAGTCACAAATTCAAGCAGTAGGATAAGAATGATGATGGCAAAACTTCATTAAATCTCAGAACAATGCCTTAAAATGTCTAAACCTTAGAAGAACTGAAGGCAACACACGGAGCTTGCTGTTCAATTTAGGAGTTTATGACAGCTGGAATAGTAATACACTGTAGAAATTAGGAGCTCCTGGGGAGAAGTAGAACAATTTAAAATAGTTTTATTTTTGCAGAGTTTAGAGTTGCACTTATATCTGGATGCATCAAGGAATCTGATGATCCTCTATGTGCACTAAAGATCACAGTTTGAGTGTTTCTGCAGAAGGTTGTGCTCCGTGACTGAAGGGCAGATGGCAAATGGGCTGCTGGGTTTAAGCAGCTGAAGATTGTATCACCCCTCTCCCCCCATGTTGAAAGGAAAGCCGCAGCAAACAGTGCTGTGTTTGTGTGACTATTTCCGAGCTAAATATAGTGTTAAGTGTTCGTATAGTGCCATAAATGCTGTTTTTTTCATGTGGCCTATCCAAAATAGTAATGCAAGCAGCTATCTCGTGTAGAAGGAACAGGTCTTTACCAGCATAAGGAATTAGATGGCATATACAGCTATACTCAGAAATACATCTTCCTCTTCCTTGCCTCCTTTTTCAGATTTATAAAGTTTGTTCATTGACTCTGACGCATGTCCTTTTTTTTTCTTTGACCCCTTTAATGTCTTTCAAAATTTGTTTCGACGGCTCTTTATTTTATTTTCAACATTCTTGTGTTTATTACATATTTCAATTGGTTAAGTGTTTTACTTCCAAGTGAGCACACTAAAAGATGCATCATATCCCAAACTCCAGAGCTATTTTTTGAGAAAAACATTAAAAACATACAAACCACGTACACGATAACTCTAGCAATAGGAAAAACCCTGGGAACAGCTAGCTAAAAGAGACAAAATGAATACTGGGAAGAAATCTCTCATCATTCAGGTTTCCAGAATGATCTGTTTTTGCAGCTCTTTCCACTCAGGCATCTTTCAATGGCTTCTGGGGTAAACAAATATCATATGGATCCCTCTCGATTTACAAAAAGTCTTCTAACTCCGGCTGTGCTTTGGATCTTTTCTCTCCCTCAGGCTGGCGTTTGCTCAGCCGGTGCTGACGCTGCAACCTTGGCCTTTTCTTTCTCAAATGCTGCATGTCAAAATATTCTTCCAGTTGAGCCTACTCAGTTGTTGCAGGGAAAGGAGCAAAGGCTCCCATTGTTCTCATGGCCACTGTGGTCAGCTGGACGCCACGTGTGCGTTTAAGGATATGTACCTTACACAATTAATGTGGCATTTAATGCGGCAAATATTTGTGAAATCCACTTGAGACCATTCTGTGTGCAACATGAAACTGGACTTTTCTATGTCCTGTGTATAGAAAGCATAGCGTAAAGAATGTGAGCTTCAAAGTAAATTTTTTGAGTATGAAAGACCTGACTTCTCGTTCCCCTGTGAAAACATTGTTCTAAGAGCAAGCTAATAAGATATATGAAACGTCTCCATTTGCCCTGGCAAGACTGTCGAACTTAATGTCAATTAATTTTTCCCTGTGATTACAAACAAAACGGCAATCTAATATGCTCATACTCTGTCATGCTCTGCTTTTCCATTTAGATGAATGTATGCTCTACAGAAATAAGGTTTAAGGTTGAGCATGTGGGGTTTGAAGATTGCTTGTATGGAGACATTTGATAAGGTCTTCAAAAGTGATGTCCTCAGTTGAGAAGCAATGAACTCCTACACTAAGGCACACTTATCTAAAGGTGGCCAAGGCCAATTTTAAGCCTCTACTGCCCTCTCCCGTGATAAATGAAACTTAAAAAGGAAACTAATGAAGATAGAATGGGAGGATTCTGCTGCGAATGTTCACTTTGGTACACGTGGAACAAGACCAAACCCTTTTCTCTGAACCCTGTAATAAGCACAAGCCTTGATCTCATAAACTTTATTTTGGCTTTTCTGTCTGTCATCTCCCAGTGGTACTTATTATTAATTCAGGCTGTTTCATCCAGCCTCTCTGAAAGTTTAATATTATGGAGGAAGAATGCTGTCCAGACACCTTCTGAAAAAGAAAAATATTTTCAATTGAATTAAGAAGTTGTATGCTCAGCTAGATTTAGTGCACCACTTCCCATATAATTCTTGTTCCAAGATGATAATTGCCCCTTCCTTCAAAGGAGAAATACTCACATGCGGTAGGACTTCTGCATATATGGTAAAAGAAGCCCTGATTGAAGAGTCATTTTTCAACAGTAATATTTCTCTTTCTTCTGTTTCCTGAAAAAATAACAGGGAAGGAAAAATGTCAGGAAAATGCCAGGAAAACCATGCAGGCATGAACTTTTTTAAACAAGGTGATATGAGTGCTATTAGTATTAGCTCTTGCATTTAAAACAGAGAGTTAACACTATTGCTCAGAAGAAGTTTCACATTTTGATGCCTTTACAAGATCGTGTCTGGTGAAATATGTCCTAGGTAACTCTTTGGTTTCTGTATTATACCAAAGAAGAAAACCTAAAACTGCCTGCGACTCTGTAAGTCTGACCATAACAGCATTTCTTTCCTTGCCCCAATTTTTGTGATCAGTAAAAGGCAAAGAAAAATATTGGAAGCAACCTCTAAAAATAACAGAATGTATTTAAAGTAAAATACTGTGGGCTTTCTAAGCCTTTTCATATGAAAGTACTAAAAGCACAGAGTATAAAAAATTATCACAGCTTTCAATTATAAGAAGATTAAACAGCTCAATTCCTTTCTTTTCTTTCCTAAGCTGAGTTTATCTTCATTCACACAGTAACCACAGAATAAGACTGACAGACTTCAAAGGCAAATGTTCACATTTTAGGCTTCATCACAATGTTGTTTTATACTTTTACCAGTTTCCCTCCTTATCCCTCATTAATTAAACAGATTTTTCCCATATAGTAAATAGGAATTCATAAAATTTCTGGTATGGGCATGAAGAAAAGAAGTTTACAATTTTTTGTTATCTTAGAAATTTACAATGCTGCTTTTTATATCCTGTTAAACTGGAGTATTTAAAATGAAAATAATGGATGAACAAGCAGTAACTGGTTAGCTGCTTTAGAACAAAAGGTTCAGTAATAGTTTTCTCTTTTTTTATACCACATTTAACAGCTTTTACGCTTGCTGACTTCTGATCTCAGTTGTCGAGAATGAGCACTTTGCAAAACAAAAAAAAAAAGTGGAACTTAAATCAGGCAGCCAAAATGCAAGGCAATTTTTAGCATTTTATCCTTACTATTTTGTTGGTTGCTTATAGTTATTCTTGTTTGGCTGCATTCTTTCTTTTTTTCAAATGACCTGTGCCCATAATTATAGAAAACTATAAAAATTTTCTATTGCTGAATGGATGTCTTCTTAAAATATATTCCACACCATCAAATTCAGTACATGTTGGGTGTTTGAGCCCTCTGAGACAAGAGTGTGAACATTTAAAACTAGAGGCTGAGGAATTAGTAAAAATCAAGAAAAATAAATTAAAATGAAGCAGGGAAATATGAGAATGGTTGGAATATTTTAGTGTTTTAGAGTTCATTTTAAATGTTTTAGAACTAGTGGTGCCTCCTTTTAATTAGACTACAGTTATAGTACTAATCAAAGCTGTTCGAAGAATGTGCACTGTGCGTAGCTTCCTTTTATTCTTTAGCAGATGGGACAATCTCAAAAGGACAATATCCTTTAATAATCTATTGCTATACCCCAGACATATTCTGCTCATCTTTCACTCCAAGGTAAAAAAAATCAATTGAATACTTATCAATATATGATAGTAAGCATTTATATTTAAACAATGCTAGTTAAAAATCATATGCATCTCTGCCACAGAGCATGTTAAATTTATAACCAACACACCTGTCTTATGAGTGATTGTTTCAACTCTGATTTTATTTGTTGCCCATGCATGTTTTTGCCTTCACTAGAAAATTTTGCTGACTTTAAATGTGGTTTTTGACAGCAAGGTTCACCGACAATGGGCCAGTGACTCAGTACAGGGGGAGTCCTGTTGTTTTTGGTATCATTTCAGCCAGCCACTTTTAAAACTATAGCCTGCCCAGAAGTTCATCAAAATGTTGAATGCTTTTGATTAGCTTTTTTTTTTTTTTTAAATTTGACTTCATTATTTAAAATTATACTTAAGCACTTTAAATTTCCTAGTTAAAAGTAGATACTTTAAAGGACAAGCTTTAGAGAGTTGAATAGGGTTCCCTATTTAGGGACTTTCATTTTTTCATAATCCCTACTGCAAGTCTTTTTTTTTTCTCTCCACTGGAATAGATGAGACATTTAAAAATGTGTCCCATACGTGTTTTTTTTATATTATATGGATTTTTGAATGAATACATAGATCTGTAGTATCATTTATGATTTAAACTGCAAGTAACTAAATTGTTAATTATGTTGGGAGAAAGGAAAGAGCTAATTTGAATAGTAAGACTCTCAGCTTATATAAATTTCCACTGACTCCACTGGGAATATTCTGATGTTACTAGTTAAAAAAAATTACTTTCAAATTCCATTGTGGCATCACCTGCTTTTGCACTGCACATTTAAAAAGGGAATTTCAACTAACAGACTACAACAAATGGAAACAAAATTGGAAGTGACTTCTTATCCTGAACCAATTTATATTTCTGTCTAAATGTCTCTGGAAATTGTCCAGAAAGGCCAAAGTTTTATGTCTCAATTCTTAACTCTTTCCCAAGCTAGTGAGCAGATTTGTCTTGGCATAAAAACTGAGCCTGATAGAGAGATTCTTCTATATATCTAAATGCATGTGATTTCAAAATCCATATGTTAACAAACTTACATTCAAGAATTAATTCTTCTCATTATTTGCAACCACGCTTTAAGGTGGTCCTAAGCACTTTTTCTTCCCTATTCTAAGCTGTCCAGTACCTGGAGGTTAATTACTGACCACAGGTTCTGTAGTCCATCCAAGATAAAAGTAATAAACCTGAAAATTAAGTCAGAAAGTCTTTCAGCTCATCATCTGGTCAACACCTTAGGCTCTCTTACATTTCTTGCACTACTACCTTCGCTGATACCTCTGATTTAGTTCTTCCAAAAGCAGTAATTGTGTCTCTAACAGATTCATCTCCAAGATCCTCAACATCATCTATTTCCCTGTCCTCCACTACCAACAGATTTTTAATGTCCTCATGTGCCTCTGAGAAAGGGCCACAGCACATGAGGTTTTGTAGTCAAGAAGATACAGCTGTCTAACTTTTCATATGGATTAGAGAGTCACAGTGACTTAAAAACTTTTTTTCTTTTTTCTGTAGGAATGCTCACACTTTTTTTCCCCCACATCTGTATTTACTCAGGATGCTCACAGTTTCCCAACTCCTCCAGAGAGTTTCACTATTCAGATATATGATTGGCTTGGAAAGACAAGTCTTCACATGGGCAGTTTGGATTAGAAACAGGTGGAAGAGCCGTGAGCAGCACATTTTTGTTTGGAACTGGAAAACGGCGACGGACTCTTTCTTTGCGTCTGATGGAGGATCCTGGCTGCATTCACCTGGAACTTCTGCTGACCTATCATCATAAAATATTTTAATGCCAACGAATCATCAATTCAACCAGAAATTTTTCAGCTAGCCCCTACTAATGATATCCTCATTTAGGATCCGTGTTTGCACCAAGCACATACTCCTGTTTACAGTGAAGAAATGTCTCTTGAGGAGCAAAGGGGAGGACTGAACATGGAAGGAAAATGGAGAAGAGATGGTAGGGAGCAAATGAGAGATATAAAAATCCCAATTGAAGCAGGAAAAAAAGAGTGGTGGGAAATGAGGGTGAAAACAGGTCCTGGTAGGACTTCATTGCTGCACCAGTGATCTAGAGGAGCTGATGCTAAGAGCTTTGGAGAGGCCTGTGCAAGCTGGACACCTGATGCATGCAGAAGTCACCTATGTGGTCATAAGAATCACAACATGAGCTTCTCATCCCAGCTTATGATTCTGGGGCTTTGGAGGGAGCAGTTGACTGTATCTTAATGTGCACAGGTTTTGAAAAGTGAGGGGAAGTGCTCCTTTTCTCAAGTGACATGTAGCAATTCCACAAAATGTGAAGGTTGATCCATAATCAGCACAACATTCACCTGTGAATAACCATAAGCTCAGAAATATTCTTTTTACATGGGGGGGGGGGGGGAAGAGATGAAGAGAGTTTCAATTCTATCCTGGTAGCTGTCGCAAAAATCAGCAATGACTTTTTCAAACAGTCTGCCCAATTAGCTAGAAAAGGCCAACTGAACTGTTATTTGAACCTCACTGAATAGACTTTACAGTGGTAACATTTACTTTGCATTTTGTGTGCCCTTATTGCATGCTTGTTCGCTTAAAAAAAAAGAAAAAGGCTCTTTGAAAGAAAATGGCATTTGCTATTAAGGAATTGCAAATACAATGCCATGTATTCTAGTATCTAATGAGGATTATTCTTAGCCCAGTAGAGCAGTTAGTTAATTTTCCATCAGTGTAAGACAAAATTTGACCAATTCTAAAAGTCAAAGTTTAATTTTTCTTGGAAGCCTTGTCAAAAGAAATAAACGATGGGTACAGGAAGAAAGAGCAAATTTTAGTAGATTTAGATAGCATTATCTATATTATCTGCCTCTGCGAAACCAGCATAGTTTCCCAGAGGGATGACTGTATCTTCTCTGCTAGGGTGAATAGAGTCTATGTCCCTTTGCATGAGAATAAGTAACAACACAAGGCCTTCTGGCACATGTTTGGTTCCACATTAAAATATGTTTAATAATTCATCATAAAATAAATGTCATTGGAATAATTATTACTGTGTATGCATGTACAGTGATGAAAGAGACTGAACATGTCCATGGCATAGAATATAGAAGGGAAAGTGTCTCATTGGTTTGAAATGCTGGTGTAACCTCAAGAATGTGATCACAAGATTACAGTATCTTAAGGGCACAGTAGGAATTATATTGATTGGAAATAAGACTGGATTAAAAAAAAGAATTTGCATGTCACTACCACGTAGCTCAACCTGGCCTGCTGCTGATTTTTCCTCTGCAGTCATGTATAAATTGTTTTCTTTCTTTTTTCTTGCTTATTTTTATTCTTTCTTTCCATCTGGTTGGTCACTTAATTTGGTTTTAAAACAGTTCATTTTTCTCTCTTTTTTAAAAAATAACTTTTTCCTTTTCTTCTAAAAAAGATTTTTGTTTCTATAAAGGAAATGAAAAGGGTTTTTAAAGACCGGTTACTTACTGATGAGCAATTTTTCTTCAGTCAAAAATATCACAACATGCTGCTCATTTCTATAGGCATTTATTTTTTTACCAATATTAATCACTTATCTCAAATTATTTCCCATCAAGTTGCATGCCCAAATGTACAAAGTATGTCTACACTGAAATATAAATTAAAAAAAGTATTGTCAGAGGGAGGTGCTTACTCCACATGAGGTACAATGTTGCTAGATAGAGGATGATGATGAAAAAGGTTTGCAGGAGTATTCACCGGGGTCACATAAATTGGGAGGCTCTAGGACTTCATAGTCATTTATTGAAGTGCCAGGTATGAGCAATAGCCAAAACCTGTTTCCTACATCAGGATAGGATTTATATGTTTGTCATCCATACTCATAAGCACTTTTTACATCTCCAGTGAAAATGATTTTGCATACTTGGTCACCAGTTCTGTTACAGAGGTGCTATAAAGTTCTGTAGAAGGTGGAGAATTCTGTACTTTCATGTCCTTTCTACACTATCTAGCCAATGAATGAGTTAGTTTTTTTTTTTTTTTTTTCTGGATCCAATTAATAAATGAAGAAGTGATTGTGTGCAAGACATGCATTTAAATTGAATTGGCATGAATGGAAACATTTAAAGGCTTCATCTATGCGCGTTTGTAGATGCAGTGAGCATTCACTGCTAATGGAATCTGAAGCAAAGAGTGGATGATGAAAAAGGGAACTATTCTCCCAATGCAAGAAAAAAAAATGAAAAAATGAGGTTAAGGGAAAATTGTTCTGCTGCAAGTCTTACAGTTTTTTTCAGGGCAAGGTATTCAAAGGATTCCTCAAAACAGTTAGGTGAGCGATGTGCCTTTGTAGCCTTTAATTTACCTTTCTAATCAGCTAACTCCAGACATCTCCTGGTTGGGTATTTCTCAAGGAAGGAGGTCTCTAAGAAAGTGTCCAAGGCTCCTTGGGCCTGCTGGAAGCTTCATAATAAGAAATGAATAAGGTGAAAGGAGGATTTTTTATTTGACATTAGCCATTAAGCCATAAGCTCTTCTGCGTAGCAGAGGGTGGAAAGTCAAGCATGACACAGTGTTTATTTCTAAAAAAAATGTAAAAAGGTGAAAGATGTAGCATAGCTTCCAGATCTGTGAAATTATTTTCCCCTTACTAATATTTAACCAGATTTTTGCTTGTTGTAGCTTCCATTTTTGATTAATGAGAATGATTTGTTTTTACCATCCTTCGGGCACCCCTCTAAACCATGTTTAGATAATTATGTCTACACTGAATCTTCTGTTCTTTAGGCTGAATTTGACTCTCAGGCCTTAAATTTTAGCTCTCTAAAATGTTTTTTTTCTTATAAATTCTCTCCTGTTTATCTCTCCTTTTATCTCTCTTTGATTTTTTAAAACTAGTAAAAACTGAGAAGAGTTAGACTGCCGTCTATCCACAGACCAAGTAATGCTGACCACAACAAAATAATGCTTCTCCTGGTTTCAGGGCGTGACACCCATCAGTGCAAGTCTGGAAATGCTGAAATCTTAGTGCTGATTAACCTTTTATTAATGTGAACTACCCAAATAAAGGAGCGAGTAAAATGAGTGAGGCAAAATCCCGTAGGGTCTTTACCCGTTTAAAAATGCTGAAAGTTTATAAAAACTGATGTAGGTGGGAAAAGTCTGATTCAGATTCAAACAACTTTAATCCAGTGTCAAGCCATGTTTTTTGTTTTTTTTTTTTTTAATTTTCAGAAGGATCAGCTCTTCAGATGGATTTCATCTCTCTTCAGAAATCTTAGTGCTTTTAATGCAACTGCTCACACCTAAATGTAAAAAGTAAAAATGTCCTTGCATAAATTCAAACAAATTCACATTCTGGGTGTTGTAGACTGCTCAAAATTCAGAGAAAAATAACTGAAGAAGTTTCAAGCAGAACAACAATGCATTATGTTTAATCATGTCTTAACTACCGTTTGTCAAATCCTATTCTGTCACAGCTTGGCATAAGATAGGACTGTTAGCTTGATGCCAGACTTCCAAAAAGACAGATTTTTACAAAGGTTCAAACATGGACTCTCAGTATTAACAAAACTTCTCAGAATTTACTCTAGTTGACTTTGTAAAATGGAAAGAAGTATTTGATTGTCTCTAACAGAACATACAGTCTGTGAATATATCGTCACTGTTCAGTACATATTCAGTGTTTCCAGAAGCATGTTTCTCAGAATACAAAGATCTGAATAAGATTTAATAAGAAAACAAAAAATAATTATTCATTATTTAATTATTAAGACTTAATGGACATACATGGTGGGGAAATGTTATGAGGTCAAGTGATTGGAATTAGAGTTTCATTTCCAGATCATCAGTAGTTATTTCTCTGAACATTTCCGCTGCCAAGATCAGTAAAGTTATTGCATTAGATTGGGACTCTGGTGAGTTCTGCAGAACTTCTCGGTTTATAACACTATAGTGATAATAGTCATATAATGAAATCATAACAACTTACGCTCACCAGACGTATCATGATATTAGCCATTTCTGACATTTACTATCTTCTATGCTGACTTCATATTAAAATAGATAGTAAGAGGTTTGTTACAGCCTTTGCATTTCATTAAGTGTCTTCTCTGGAATAAATCAAAGGGGTAAGAAAGTTATTAGGGAAAATGGGAAATGGAAAATCAAAGTTCTTGTTTCACAAAAGAAATATTAAGACTAAAAATCTAAATGCAATTTATATGTAAAGATTATTGAGCTACTCTTTTGATTTCAAGGAATCTAACTTAGGTGAATTCCAAAAGAATGGGGTAGCTTTTATATTTCAAAGGTTCCCAGCAAATGCAAATTTTCCAGGAATATTGTTTTTAAAAATATACGTATACATACTTTGGAAAGTGGAAAGACCAGTACCAACCTGCTAATCTCATTTTTGTGAGGTAATGAATATATGTGTAAAAAATAAAAGACAACGTCCACCAAAATTTGAAGATATGTGTCATTATTTTTATGTTTATAGATACATACAGGTATGAAGTTAGGAATTTCATCCAAAATTTAGTTCGCAGGATGACACATAACAGTAGACAGGATTTAACTAGAAGGAGAAGGTCACAGAAGAAGAGAAATTTCTTGGGTATAAGATATTTTGCTGATTAGGTTCAGTTCTGCTGCCCTCAACCAGAGTTAATGTACCAGTTGTTGCTGAAAGCTAAGGCTAAGCTCAGAAGTAAGAAAACTAGCTGAAATCACACAGAGTTTGTTGGTTATATGAAGAAAATTGTATTTCTATGAATCTTATTCCAATGCCTAGAAAAAAAAATCACAAGAGAGATTCTGCAGTTTCAGAAATGATGTGATTTTCCAATGCCAGCTGAAAGCCAGCTGAATTTGGAATTACAGATATTAAATAGCACTAAATGAAAGTGGAAATTCATTCCTCTTCTCGGTTTACGCTGATTGTTTTTGTCATGCTTAGAAAATTAAGTAATGTTCTCTGTGGCATAATTCCAGTCATAATGGTTCTGATATCATATAGAAATACCAGTTATGTAACTGATCATTAAAAATGCAGATAAGCAAATACGGGAAAAATAAATTGATTTTTTAATATTGAAAGCAAAAAAGATAGCATATGGCATTTCAGATGTCATAATTACCTTTTTTCAGAATAATATAGTCAATTCTGGGATTTCAGTGTTTTATGACTTTATATAGGAAGCAGAAGTATGAACAGATACACTAAAGAAAGCTTTTAAAGTTTATTAAACATAGATGGAAAGAGGAAGTAGATTCTACGAATCTAAATGGAATCAAATATATACTGTGTAACAATTTCCTTCATATGACGTTTTGGGACAGACTAATATTCCAGTAAAAGTGAAAAAGAAAAAAGGAAATAAAGAAGCAGAAATCTCAGAGAAAAGAAAAAATTATCAGAGACTTCTCCAGTCAACTCCACTGTCAATGCTCATGCTAGTTTTATTTCTAGTGATGTCGTGCCAAATCTGGCGTTCATTTTCAGCCATGTGGTAGTGACCAATAATATTTTATGTGATATTTGGCACTTAGCCCTCTTGGTCTCTTTTCACTTTTTTTTTCCTAAACCATCTTCATCTTCTTTGGGAGATTATGAAAAATCTTATTTGTCCAGCATTTCAGAAATTTCAACAAATGTAGGTGCATACTAAATATTATTTTTAGGTAATAAGTTAAACATAAAGAACATTGAGATCTTCATTCATCCTTTGAACAACAAAGAAAGAGGACAACTTTCTTTCTACCATTTCCAGGGAGAATCACTCAGCCACATGAAGCAACAACACCACTACTTCATTCTCAGGAAAATAACAGGCTTATATGAAGTGAAGGATTATCTGAAACAATACTCATTTCTCCTTGTCTCTACACAAATCCAAGTTTGTAGAACTCATTATGTTACCTTCCAAGTTCTGGATCTCTCAAGTCAAATGGTACATTATCAACTTCCCTCCAGTAGGTAAAAAGATTTTTTTGTATCTATGTAAGGCAGCTAAACTAACTGAGTAAATACCTATTGCTAGATATTGTCATCAGCTATTTTTCACATTTCAGTCTTTGGACTGTGACGGAAAAGGGTTTCCACCACTTGTTAGGCTTATAGTGAAACGTATTTTGCTTTCCTGGAGATAACGTTAAGGTTTTCGTAAATGTTAAGTACAACCTGCAATCTGAAAGTAGAAGGAAAGGCTAAATCCAGAGATGAACCAGGACACAAATGTGACAGGTTTTTGAGCCAGGTACTGGCAATGGCACACGACCCTGTGCTGATATTCCAGAATTTACTAGATTTCAAATGCTGACAGGATTGTAAGTTTTAGTAAAAGATTTTATACAGTGCTCTTATGACCTTCTTGCAGCCTTTCATAAAAAGATTATTGTAATAGTCCTAAAATCTCACTGACAGACTTAATTCTGGAATAGCCTTACAGAAATGCCCTCTTGAATTTTATAAAAATCTGTTTAGTATAGGATTTTTCTGAGTCAATGAAAACCTTCGCTGTGGGGGAATCCACACAGCCTCCTCTTGACAATGCTCAAGTGGCAATTACCAATGATGAAGTTTGTTTAAAAAGATTATCAGCTGGATCAAACAGTGACTGGGGGACTACCAAGGGACTTTTGAGAAAAGGAGGATTCCCCTTGCAAAAACATACATAAGCAGGATAAAAAGCCTGTGGGGAATAGCCTTGGAGTGAGTAGGGGGTACAGACATTGTCCCGCCAGCTTCGCAACCGCTGGCAGGGGCAAACGCAATGTTGGAGCATCCGCATCTCCTGCTCAGGCTGTGCAAGGAGGGGGACCGGTGCTGCAACCCCCCCGCCCCCGGCTTGGTAGGGGGTGTAACCACATGCAGATTTTGTGGATTCATTATAGAAGGATCTTTAGAAATCAGTAGACGGTCATTAAGATTTTGTAAGTGTCTAGAATTGTGGTTTATCTATTGTATTGCTGATATTGAGCCTGAATGTTTAATTCACTGATTGCTGGTTAATTAGGTGTTGCTAGTAAATCGATAAGCCCTTTTTGATCCTGATCTGATTTAACACACTTGAGTAGTTTTTCCTTGCCACACTGTAGCTAATACAATTTCCTTTATTATTATTCAAACACTCTTAAAGTAATATTCCCTACCATTCCACATTATTTCCAGAGATCTCTTGGTTTTTATTCTACAGTTTTCTCAAGGTTTTAAGAGGATATACATGTTCCTGATGTAAAAAGATGAACTGGTATATAAGGGCTCAGTTGACCTTTAGATGTTTTTCACTTCACACTGTAAATGTATTTTTTTCTAACCAGTGAAAAAATTCATGCCTGCATGAAGGGTATTTGAATTGTTCATTTGAGCCTGCAATTACAACTTCATTCTGGAGTCATCTCAGTGGGGAAGATACACAGTGGACAAAGATCTGCCAGTGTGGATCTGGGCCTTGGTGATAAATAAGAAAAAAAATCTCAAATCCTACCTAAATTCCTATCACTAGTCTCCTAATTTAATGAGTAAAAGAGGGAGTGCTAGGTTTCCTGAAACCAGAGATTACATTTCTCTTTTATCTTATCAAAGCTAAAAAATTATGTGCCTTCCCTTATATCCCTTTTCTTCAAAGTAAAACCAAAATCCAAACATACCAACACATACAGAGGACCAGACCATACATGTTGCAGGGTTAATCTCCCACTTTATAAGCAGAATGCAGGCAGTATATTTTAACAGAGGTAAAGAAGTCTC
Source organism: Dromaius novaehollandiae (assembly GCF_036370855.1). Classification (NCBI taxonomy): domain Eukaryota; kingdom Metazoa; phylum Chordata; class Aves; order Casuariiformes; family Dromaiidae; genus Dromaius; species Dromaius novaehollandiae. The sequence goes on along the minus strand of NC_088105.1, from coordinate 5,538,765 downwards.
ACAGTATCGTTTTTTTCCTCTTGCCTTCTCTCCTGAGAGAAGAATTCAACAAAACACATATTTGGAATATTAGATACTATTTTGCCTCATTGCTATTGCCATTCACTATTGCCACTCATTTCCCTTTTACAGTCCTAGTTTTGTCTTATACTAATGAGGAGCACCTAGCAGAAAAAGTAGAAAGACCATGTTAGGGAATTTGAAGATGGTCTATCGAATTTGACCTTTCTTTTTCAGTGTCTCTTCACTCCATTTGTAAGTCAGACTTTTCGCTTGAGAAGGATTCGGAAGCAGTGAGATGAATTTCAAAGCTGTCTTCTGTCTGTATGGCAAGGAATGCATTTTAGATTTTACAAAATGGAAAGAAGCATAAACGTTAGGTGGTTGAGCACAATTTTTCTTCATGCTCCACACTGAAACAGTTCGTGACCCTTGTTGCCTGCTAAGTGTGGGTTAAGGGTGCAATCACTTGAAACATCTGTGATTGAGCTCAGCATGGTGAGCTCCACAGCGCTGAAGAGGAAACTGATTTTTACTGTTAAATATATATCAGAGAAACGTCACACGTCATTTTCCATAGCAGGCATCCATAAAATGGCTCTATCTTGACTCATCACTGAAATCCTAGCGTCGTTTCTAAAATGCTGTCAAACAGGATGCAATGTGTTGTGCTTCCTCGTGTTGTGCTTCCTTACGTTGTGTGGCTAGCTGTGCTACAATCACCATTTATGACTCTTTCTATATTGCATTTGACTGTGAGGCCCACATTCCCAGTGACAATATGTTGTCATAAGTTCTTTGATGATGAGGAGCATAGATGTAAAGGTACACTTGCCATAGATTTTAATTGTGTATTCACGGCACAGTTAAAATAGATAATTTTTCCTTTGGTAATTAAAAAGTGAAGAATTTGTTTGTCCATACAGATGTCTCTGAGATGGTAGAGTTATAATATACTTTCAAACTTTGTTGAGGATTTATCCAAAGTTTTCCTTCTAAAAATCACAATCATTTTGAAAGACTTATAGACTGTATTCATGAATAAATTTGGGGAGCTGTTCAAAGACTAACATCCCACCGGATTTTCATATGCTGTTTTTTTCCATACATTTTTTTGGTCCAGTGATGTCTCTGAGACATCACCTGTGATAAGAACCTGGTTTTAGGAGGTTTTTCCCCCATTATTTCTCCCCGTATTCATTTCAGGTGCCATTACTTACTTTCATGTTATACAATATCTGTAATATTGAATAACTTAATAATGGAACATTGGGTATTTTTAATCCCCAGGTCATGTTGAAACATGCATCAACTTAAAAGTTGATTCCTATCTGCTCTCTCTGCCTATCTGTGCTTTCAGTAGGGAGGGAAACTCGGACATTCAGCACTACATTACCTCATTGATGTAATTTTGGGGATACATCATTTAAAGATAAGCTTCACTGAATGACCTTTTTTTTCAACAAAAGCTAAACAGTCAACACTGGTTGCTCAAGAAATTCTGTGAGTTCAAGTAATTTGACTGTATGATAAAATAGCTGTGATTTGTTGATGTTCTATCTGGCTAAGTTTTAGTGGTGGCGCTACTCTTTTAAAGAACTAGTGGTCAAAACTGCTTTCCTGAAGGTGCAGTTTCATAATCTGCTGGTGACTCAGAAACAGAGATCCAGTTCACATTAACTCTTCTGTTAATTATATCTCTTGAACAAGGTAAATGGCAGTAAAGCTGTAAAGTTTGTCTTAATGCTGTATAAACAAGTCTTGTTCATTCGGGAACTTACCATCATACGGGCACTGATGTTTTTATGAACAGTTGAAGAAAAATGGTTCCCGGTTCACCACAAGGCTTAATGGATCATATCTCTGATGAAATGTAACAAGTTCTGGAATAAGAATTCCCACCTTGCAATGGAGTCGTTTAGAAAATATCTTGTCAACAGAGCATGCTTCAGTGAGTGACAGGTAGCATATTCATTAGGCATAGCCATTTGCTTGAATATTTCTAGCAGGAGCTATTTTGGCATGCAAAAACCTTACAGAAGATCTGAAGATACATTACAAAGAGAAGAGAATGCTTTATTCTTGGATGTTAAAAATCAGCTTCATGAGCGTATGTCCAAATGCTATTTGAGAATACTTCATTTTTAATGGGAGCATGACCTAAGCCTTCAAGCCATGAAAAATGCAGGCTCTTTATTAATCTGGTCACAAGCTGCAATGGCTGTCCATCATAGCAAATATTAACTTGTTTTTCTTATTGAGCATTTTTGCCAGAATTGTACTATTATTTCTAAGACAGTTTTATACTTTCCTCTGAAAGATTGTTTATTTTTTCTCTTCAGTGGAGCAGTCATCCATAAAATGGTAAACTTGGTAAATATTGTGTCTTTGGGACATCATGCTTGAAAAGCTTGTCAGCAGAATCAAGACTTCCACTTTTCAGACTGTTCCAGTTCACTGACTGAATCCACGAGGAAAAAACAATTTCAGCATCGGTCAGGAGTCTGCCGTCATTATTTTTACAGCAAGTTTCACTGACACGATTGCTCAATAGCAATACCAAGAGAATGGCAGAACTGGTTTGGCACAGAGCTGGTGTGCGTGTAAGGAATGATTTGACCGGACAGATCAAATGTGAAGGGAAGCATTGAGACAGGTAGTATACAATACAAGTAATATACAATAGCAATTAAAAACTTCATATACTGAGCTATTCATTATATAAGAAATTCACGCTATTGAATTAAGTAACTGTTTGATATGAAATAAAGCTATGGGAAACAAACAAAATATTCATGGGATCATGTAAGAGACATTTCAGCTGTTTAATCCTTACCAGCAAGTTTTCCATAGATGGGAAAAAACTGCCTGTTACTGAAAAGGTGGTAAGAGGGGAAAACAGAGCATTGTAGCAGATCTAAGAGGAATTGTGGATAGTCATGGTGAAATATTCAGGTTTCTCCTGGCACATCAAAGAAAGCAGGAGACTGTGATCCAAATGTATCACGTTCACAGAATACACTCCACATCTGCTTCTTAATAAGGTAGACATTTAAGCCAGAGCCATCACAGTAGTATCTGACTACCTACACGTCAGGCTAGCAGACAGACTTTGAAAGAAGGAAAGGATTTCATCTGCTTTGGCCTTACTTGCTTTGACAGCATTATCATTTTCCATTTGCATTGGTTTCACAGAGAGTCTTCTTCAAAGATCTGTACGTTTTTGGTGTTCTGCAGAGTGGGTAAAAGGGACATACGCAAGCAGATCTTTCTGAAGTTAAAGAAAGCAACACCAAAGCTGTGTCATCATTCTTTTGTTTCTTTCAGTCTACCGATGCTCAGTAGAACTGGGTGAATAACTTAAGTGCAAGCAGATGTTTTCTCTTCCTTGTTAATCTATGCTTGTTCCTAACTTCTGAGAGCACTTTCAAATATCTTCATGAATGGCTTATGTCTATTATTTTAAATGGCAAGGTGGAACATGTGGCTTTTTTTTCAGAGCAGATTGACTTGTCATTAAGAGCAGCTGCAGTGCTTGCAGAGTCAAAGACTACCAATCTGGAACTGCCAAAGCTGATGGTGAAAGGAAGGCTGGCTGAGTCATAGACGATGGCCCAAATGCATGATAATCATAGGGCTGCCCCAAGCTCTCTGTACTGGTAGTTTTCCTCACATTATCTTTCCTCATGCCAAACCATGCCACTAGCCAGCTTTTTTCTTCCTCCCCTAATATACATATCACATATTTTTATTGTGCTTCTGCCACTTTGCAAAATGACTTGCTGGATTTTGAGGGGCAGACCAGAACAGATGTGGTGGTCTCGCTCTTGGATCCATACCTTTTCTCTTCATAAGTGCAGATGCTTAAGACCTATACACAATGGGCTGTATCTCTTTTCAACATTTTTGCTTGGTTTTGACACAATTATGATATCATCTATTTATCATTTTGTACGTTCCACTGTGATAAAATACTGTCTACAAATATCTCTGTATCTGGGAAAAATATACTGTTTCTTCCAAATATATGGAACTATTGAAACTGAAGGTGCTGGAACTCTGTCTTTTTACACCAGAATTATATTTGCCCAGTTCACTGTAACAAAAACGTTAGTGTGGGATGTCACATCTTTCTCTGAATAAAGGTGCTAATCCAAATGTTACTGCAACCTCATTCTCAAGATGAGTCTGCTGATGATTTTAATACTGGCAACAGATCAAGTACTTTTAAAAAAAGCTGCAAATACAAATTAAGATTTTGATCCAGGTCCCATTCATTATATTTTTGGTCGACTCTTACACTCTTTCTAAGACATCAGCTTTTGGCCAGCCTGTGAGATGGCTGTTTCATCTGACTCAGTCTGACCGTTCTAAATTTCATTACAAATACTATTTTATTTCCTAGGCCTTTTTAATATATAAACATCTGGTTATCTGTATAGTCCTCTCTTCATTTCAAGGATGCTTAGAAGTTTTTATTTGCACAGAAAATAAAGAAATCATATGCTAGAAAAATCACTGGAAATAGTCAGACCTTTCTAATGCTTTAGATGGTTGCTAGGAGCACATCTAAAAGAACTAATTTTGCTGTCTTGAAACAACATGCCCTTTGAATTCTCGCAAGTGTTTCTCTGAGCATCTCAGGGTTATTTTGTCAAGAGGGGGCAAGCACTATCATTCTTTTAGTGATCACTTCATATTTTTGCAAGGTTGTTATGTCAATAGTAGCCTATCCACCACCACCTTTTTGTATTGTAAAAGTAATGAGCGATATCTGTTCATTGTCATACGTGAGAGCACATTATGGTTTCTTATACTGGATTGCCTTTGCTGGAAGCCCAGCAGATGTAGCAGATTAATGAACTCCTTGTTACAAGTCAAAACAGTCTCCTAATGATACCATCTGGATGTCTGTTGGCATCAACTTGAGTCCTGCTGATGGGACCTGGAGTTCAGTCAATGATTAGCATCCTATACAGGAGTCTTTAAAAAGGGCGATTAATCAGCTGGATGGGTTGATTGGTTGGTTTTTATTCCATAGCTTTGTTAGGTCAGAAACTTAGATAATAAAGACACAAGACTTAGATAATAAATGCTTTAAAAACTCATTGGAATGAAAATAGGCTTTTTAAGCTTTTCTGTTTCACCTAATAAACAGTGCCCCTGACAATCTACTTCCTTGTTCTGCATAAATTGCAGTCCTATATAATTTCATCAATTTAAATCCACAGGCATAGGGTCATTTATGCAATCATTCGGTCTTGTGTTTCCTAGGCAACAGACTCATCAAGAGATGAAATATGGCCACCCACTTTCTTATCCTCTATTATTTGTTCTCCTGCTAATCCATATAATTCATTAGTTTATTTCTTCTCCTCCTCCTCTTCCCCCCTTTTCACTCAGTCATTTAGTTTAGGTGAATGTCGACTAGAACACTTATTTAGCCCTCCATTTGTACAGAAAATAGACAAGTAGTTAGATGAGAGCATTTAAAACTTGACAAATTAATATTCTAAAGAGTGCACATAATCTACAGGTAGATCCTTTTCTTTTCACTTTGACAGAAGGAAGAAATAAGTCTTTGCAGAATTTTTCAGCTTTGCAAGTAAGTTGAGTAAAAGTAAGAAAATGTGAAAATGCTGTGTTTGTTTCTTTTTTCTCTTTTAAATAAATATGTAGAATTTAGGACGATCATTTTCTCTGACTAAACTTCAGTTAGCATTTTCACTAGAAAACAATAGTAAACTGCATTTGACAAACAGATATTCTGTATCACAGTGTAAATGTTGTTTTGCTTAGAAAAATGATCTGGTCTCAAAATTCAAATAAACATATAATTTGCTATATTATACCAAACAAGTGTAATTCTCAAATCTTCTGCATCATCCCTGTCAATCTTGGTGCTTTACAAGACGATCCTCCTCTATTTTAGAAATATCTCTGAAAGCCTGCATGTGCAACTTTTTGTTCTTGATCAACATTTATAGTTTCAACCAGCAAACACTGTTTTTTTGGCTCAGTTTTTTAACAACTCTCATTCTCAGAACCCAAGATCATTAGTTCCTTTTCCAGTAGGTTGGCTTCACAAGGCTATGTTAATTTTTCCCTGATAAAATGTACAAATAGTTAAAAAGCTGTAATAAGCCTTGGATCATAACAGTTGAGTTGAGTATGAGGATCATAACAGTTGATCATAACTGACCTCAGAATAAATTGTTATATAAGTTGAAATTATCTTTTTTTGTTGTTGTTAAAAAAAAGCAAGATGAAAAAGATCTGCCCTAGTATTTGGCTCTGCTTCCTGTAGCAACCAGCTCCTTGAATTAAGCTGTGCTCAGCACCCCATTAGTCTAGTTGCATGCTATATCAGTCACAGAAAATCAGTGCAGCCACACCGGCACAGGAGTGAGGTAACACAATGGTGAATCAGAACTTTAGGTTTTCCTTGGTTTTTAAGCCTTTTAATTTTGGGGTGCAAACCCAATGATTTTAAATGTAAACACATTAATTGCAAGTATGAAGAGCCCAACTGATGTTCTCTAAATTTCTTTGGAGAGAGTGAGTCACCTATACTTCATTCAGCTTTAGCTCAAGGGAAATATAGAGAACATTAGCTGATGTTGCTGTTGATGAATCCAGCTAATTACATTATTGTACTATGCTTTGAAATAACTTTTAAAATATAAAATAGAAACTCAGCACGCAAAAAAGAACAGCCAAAGAAACTATTCTCTCCCAATGATTTCATTTTTAATAAAATATCGTTTCAGAATATATAAATAATAAAAGTTTCAAAGAATACAGAAGATCTTCATTAAGACTTCCCAAAAATGAAAATGAAATCTGTGATGAAAGTGTTTGGCTGCCAAATGTGTTATTATCTCCAAGTACATGTGAAAAGAATTTCTACTTGATTACATCAGGTTTATATGATCCTGAACCCGTGTTTCAGACCTTTCATTTATCATTTGTGTTTAAGAAGAATTTTCTCCCCTTGAAACATAAAATGGTTTCTGCAATATTATTTCTACCTTCTCTAAAACCCTGGAAATTGTCTTAGAAAGAGACTACTGATTAATGATGAATGATTAATGAGCTTTTAAAATTGTATTTCATGCATCTGAAATACCTGCTGCAGAAAAGGTTTGCTCTTTTGTTCTTTATTGTAATGAGTTAAGCTCAATAAAGGTATGGTGTACATCTATTAGCAGCATTTTCAGGTTATAACATTATTGTTGTTGGTACTGTTTCTTAAGGAATGTGCCCTTGTGGCCAAGAAGGCCAACGGTATCCTGGTCTGCATTAGGAAAAGCATTGTTAGCCCGTCGAGGGAGGTGATCCTCCCTCTCTGCTCAGCCCTGCTGAGGCCACATGTGTCTAGTTCTTGGCTCCCCAACACAAGAGACACATGGACCTACTGGAGAGAGTCCAGCGAAGGGCTACTAAGATGATGAAGACACTGGCGCATCTCTCATCTGAGGAAAGGCTGAGAGAGCTGGGCTTGTTCAGCCTGCAAAAAGAGAAGCCTTGGGGGGGGGGGGGGGACATATCAATGTGCATAAATATCTGAAGAGAGGGTATCAAGAGGATGTGGCCAGACTCTTTCCAGTGGTGCCCAGCAATAGGACGAGAGGCAACAGGCACAAGCTGCAACCCAAGAAGCTCTGTCTGAATATGAGGAAAAACAGCTTTACTGTAAGGGTGACAAAGCACTGGAATAGGTAGCCCAGAGAGGTTGTGGAGTCTCCATCCTTGGAGATATGCAAAAGCCATCTCAACATGCTTGAGATGGCCTTGCTTGAGCAGGGGGGGTTGGACTAGATGATCTCCAGAGGTCCCTTCCAACCCCAACCGTTCTGTGGTTCTGTGAATTTTGAGGGTCAATCAGTCATGGAGGTTTCCAAATACGACTGTTTACATGTAAGTTTTGGAGGGAGCTGATTTTTAAAAATGTCAGTTGAAAATGATTACAAACATGCTGTTCAGACAAAATGTAATGAAGCTAATGAAACAAAGGAATTTGCCTAATGATTCTTGAAAGAGTCATCAATAAAGGAGAGCACGCTTTTAGACTCCTGGCGTTCTAATTGTTTCCTGCTACAGTTTAAGTTTACCTTGTATTTGCTTTTTAAATTATTGCCAGTGTTTTAAGGCCTCACCTCACAAAGACAGTTAAAATGTTATGGCAGCTAATGACATTGACATAGATTGTTTTTGTCAGCCAGAGAAAGGTAGAATGCATAAACTGTGAAGTGTACTCAATCCCCTTCCCCTCAGGAGAGTACTGACAAATGAAGAGGAAAATTGAAAACGTGATGGTGTGTAGGGAAGATACAGTTCCTATTTACCTCTAGGGTTGCAGACAGCAGACCAGGTTCTCCTATAAAAGATGAACCTACTCCATACAGGTGCTGATGGGGAGCTGCCATTTTCTGGCTTGAGACATATTAGAATTCATGAGTAACATCATCTCTGTATGGTAAAACACCTATGTTATCTTCTCTTATTTATTAGCAGAATTTTTTCAGAGCAAAATAACCAGTTAAGAACAACCAGCTATTTCCACAAAAAATATCTGGTATGGTTTCTTTTTATTTGTATTTTGGTTTAAGAATGTTTTATATAGATTTTAGTTCTGAAGTCACTGAAACATTCTGCATTTATTGCTTCCATATATGCTGTTTTTGATTTACAGAGCAGTGTATCTTCCAGCTTTTGAATATCTTGTGTCATCTAAGAATGATTCACAGAAAACACAGACTTTCCCCTGGCATTTCTTAGAATATACACAGTGCATATAGCAAAAACTGTGATATTTAATGTAGCAAATAAATAAGGACAACTGAAAGTAATGCAACAACTTATTTCACTGGGAAATGTTCCTTATAATGCCATTCCTGGAAGACTTAATTTGCTGGTTGTTTTCCAAAGTTTGAGACAAACAGGTTCTAATACAAGGAGGACAACTGATAAAAGAAATGGAAGAGGATTAATAGAAATGTAACAAGACTAAAGAACTAACTGGAAAAAACGAAAATAAGAAGGCGGCGCATTTCTGTATGACCTTTATTACCTGAAGAAATATTAGAGATCTTTTTGGTTGTTCTCTGAAATTGCTTTCAATTATTTTTTTCAAGGTCACATTTTTTAATTCACCACTTTGCATGCAGGGCTTTTACATCCTTCTCAACAATATTTTTGTATCACCAGTTTTGTCAACTACAAAATCAAACAAAATCAAGGCCATAGGCTTGGCCTTCCAAGAGACACTTTCCAACATTTTTGGGTTTTATTTTTTGCAGTACGAACAGTTGGGACTATAAGTTCATAATTTTAAAGTTGGTCTTTGAAGCTTTAGGCCATCTTCCAATTTAATATCATATGCTTTTCCTAAAATCCATAAAAAACCTTAATAACTATCTGTCTTTTCTCCTGTAGCTGATTAATTGAAATTGTTTAACATATATCAGATCTATTTTCCTAAACCCCATCTTTTGCTACCTTCCTATCTTTGCAAGGTATTTGTGCTTGCTCAAAAATAAAATACGTAAATTTTGCATGGGTGATGGAGGTATCAAGATATTTTCCCCTTTGGGGGCTTATGAATGCCTTGTGCTCCTTTGGAATTCTTTTCAAACTTCCATGCATCAAACTCTTTGTAAAGTTTTTGCCACCTTCTTTTAAACAATTAATGCTTTAATTATTAGCATTGTAAAAACCCGGTGCTCTGTTGTTCATGACACTCACTACTTGCTTTTTTACTGTCTTCATCAAACCATTCTTTCTTTGTTCTTTCTAGTAGGAGTTATCTTACTGTGTTCTTTACCATATCTCTGATGGTTTGAAATCTTCTGTACCTATACATGACAGTCTTTCAAAGCTGCAAATTCTCTTTTAATCCTATTTAATACACTTGTCAATATTCAGGTTTCCTCAAAATACATCTCTTTGTTTACTTTCTTTATCATTTGATTCAGTCTCTCAGTCACTCCAACAGGAGAGATCTGAGTTAAATTGTTTCCCCTTAGACTTTTGATGCCCTGCATATTACACTTACATCAAACCTGTTGAAAATAATTAGAAGGTTAAAAGTAAAATAAAATAAGTGGAACTGTGTAAGTGTATCTCGACAGAGGAAGCATGCCTTAGCTCCCTTTCTTAAAAGGGAGAAAAAGAGGGCAGAAATGCCAGATCCATAGGGGCAGCATGTAAATGTTGGGACAAATAGACTCCATTCTGCTTGAGATGCTCTAACTGTCTTCACAGGGCTGCAAAGAGCAAGCATTTGAGGTAAAAAATATTTTATTTAAAAAATGGGTGAGGTTTCTAACATCACAAGGGATCTGTCTCCCTTATTCTTCTTGGGAAAGCACACTCTGAATCTGACAGTCCTTGCATTGTGGGAAAGTGATTGGGAGCGTGGAGGTTTTTTGACTGTTTGCTCATGCTGAGGTAGACAGCAGAGAGCTGGCTGTCACCTGAGAGCAGTCTTCCTCACCACAAAGATATCTCTGGGATCGTCTTTGGAAGAGGACAAAGGAATTCTGCCCATGTGCAAAGGGAAGGTGCCAAGCAGAGGAGGCAAGCAGCTTCAGGTGGAGTAGCTGCCACCTTCAGAAAGGAAATGAAGCTTGAAACACAGCCTTGGGACCTTAACTGAACTGTGCTCTGCAGATTCAAAAGGGTGAGAGTAGTGCTAATGAAAAATTATTTGGCCCAGCTGTTGTCAGTTTGTGGATTATCAATCTGGATAAAGCTCAATTTTCCTGTGGGTCCTTGGAAGATCATTGTATTCCTGCAGTTACAGTTCAGCTAAAGTCAATGATCACTAATCTGAGCACCTATCCTTCGTTTTCCCCTTTTGTTGTCAGCACACTCTTCTTGTTGAATATAAATTCAGTCACAGGGTATTTTTATTCCCTCCTAACAGAAACTGTTGTGTTCCAAAGTTCAGGCAACACACCATTTTTCTTTTATATTCATGGCACAGCTTTACATTGGCATTTATTTGTCAGTCTCAAAGTAATTTTCTCATTTCTTTGCACCTGGTCTTCTCTTCCGGTGAGCTCTGTCTCATGCCTAATATGAATCTTTCATGTAATGATGAACAATAATATCTCTGCTGTATTCTTTATACAATAATCTAATGGCACAGATTGTTTTTTTAAGAACTATTAATTTCTGAAGATACTCAGCTAACCTCCCTCTTTTTGTGAACAACGGCCTCTCCAGAAGAGTCACCATCAAATGGTAAGTTATCATTTCTGTGCTGCATTAATATGACTGAATTATGAAAACTGTAGCTTCAAATATTTTTGAGTCCCTGTCTCCCCATTCTAAAAGGAAAATGTTGAAAGGGAGCCCAAAATCTGAATGTGCTCTGTATTTCTTATTCTTCAATGGAAAAATTCTAGTAATGATTATCCTTAAGAGGAAAAGTATAAACTCAAGTTCATACTGAAGAATAAATAAACTTGAACCAATTTTTTTGCATGGGACCTCAAAAATATTACTCTTCTTAACATCATCCTGGTCTCCTTGGAAAAGATCATCTGCTACTGTTCACCATAGCCCATACATTCTCTGCTCTCTTTCCTCAGTTTTCTGTAATCTGTGCATCCATTTGTTAACTATTCTCTCTGTGACTAATTGTGGACAATTATTGTGTTCAGAGAGAGTAGGGCTCATTTGGTGAACAAGTGGAACAGAATTAAAGGTTAGTATGTGACTGGCTATTCTTTTACCATGTGGTCTTCCAGTTCTATTCTGCTCCTCTCTGAACCAGACATAAAGCATACAGGCGTCAGTGAAATAATTTCCATTATTTCCTTCAGCTTTTGCTCAGGCTTTATATGCAGCTCACCAGTATTATAAGTTTATTTAGGTATGTCCCTTCACTTGCCAAACAGCTTTTCATGTGTGCATGAACTTTCCCCTTTGAAATTATTCAGGAAGTACAAATGTTATTGTTTTTGTTACTGAAGACACTACAGACCTATATAACAGACAGAAAATATTTCAATCTTTTAGCTCCTGAACTTAATATGTTATTATTTCAACCATAATCCTATTTAGAATACTTTATACACAAATATATACTATATAAGCCCAATTTAATAGCATGCTGTTCTTCTCTGCTAGAACGATCTCAGCCACCACATGAAATACTTTTATTTTGCATAATCAGTTTAATTTTGTAACCTTAATAACAGGATTAATTTTAGTTCATCACAACGATTGATAATAATCATACCACTTTTTATTTTAAATATTTTATTTTAAATTTCTTGTGAAAAGATCCTAGTGGTAGCATCATGGTCAGACTTGTAGCCTTAGCAAAACAAAGCACAGTTTTATGTATTTGTATCTCATCTTATACAATCTTATGCAGTTGTTTTAGACTAGGAGGAAATTGGATTGATTAGAAAATAAATCACCCCAGACCTGCAAAAGAGCTTTTGTTTTTGCAAGCTTTAAAATGTGTTTGATTAGTTCTCTGGTTTTCTGCATGTTGGCTTGATTAGGGGACTTTTTTTCCTGTGTCACTCTATCTATTTTTAGTTTGTTTAAAGATCTTCTCTAGTAATTGCCAATTAGGTCACAAATGTGCACTGAAGCATATGTTGATAGTTGTCAGAGACCAGAATTAAATTACATCTCATGATATTTTGTGTCTTAATTTTCCATCTCCTGGGGTCAGGTCTTCACGTGAGATGTTCTGGTTTCATATTTGCTTACTCACTTCCTCTGTCTCACAGACCTAGATAGAAAGAGATACAGATTTGACAAAGAGAAAGATGATCAAAGTATCATTTAGGTCAGTATCCAATGTCCAAGAGCATAAATAAGCAGATCTATAGAGAAGGTAAAAGAGCAAGTGGGGGTAGGGAGTATAGTAATTTCCCCTGCTATTTTCTCAGCTTCTCCCCTTTTTCAGTTCATCAAATGATGAGCCAGGAGACTTTCATGTTGTTAGTAACTCTTAACAGATATGCCTTTCATGAATTTGTCCAGCCTTCCTTTGTCCCCATGGAAACTTTCAGCATCCACAGCCTAACCACACATTGCATCAAGAACCAGCTCTTGTTAGTAATTTTGAAATCGGCTCCTGTTTGAGGCCTCTCATAATTAAAAGATACTTAATAGTTCAATGAAATATTTCAAAACATGAACCTGGATGGTTCAAAAAATAGGAGGCAAAGAATGTGCCCTAAATCTTATGACTTTTAATCCAAATTTGATCACTTTTTAATAACATACAATTTTAAAGGATCACTTCAGCAATTACACTGACTTTAGCTAGAACTGAAGACTACCCAAACTGGACTGACTTCTAAGGAGACTAAATTAGGTATATCCAAGTTTCTTTATGCTTACATGGCATAGATTCCCTGTCACGGGTCCTGGTTAATAAAGTCCATTGTCCATTAATTAGTAGAATGGAGCTGGGAGGAGAGCACTAGCTGGAGCCAACGACAGGGAAGGAGGTAGGAAATTTAAACTGATTGACCAACTTGTTATATTTGCCAGTAAGCTATATAACCAGTCAGCATATATTCTTCCTTCTCTTACTCCCTCTACCTCCCACCTTCCAAATGAAACAAACTGTTTTAAAAACTTTATATAAAGCTCTAGGCATTATCAGGGTGCAGGTAACACCTGTAAGATCTGATCATTTGGCTATTGATTAAAAGTAACAACAGGTACCAGTAAAAGAGAGGTTCATTCTATTTTTTTAGATCCAGTGGAATCTGTCAATTTACATCTGAAGGTAAGGATCTTCAGACAGATTGGTCTCTGTTTTCATATGCAAGTCCTTCATAAATAAACTCCAGAATCGATATCGGCAATAGAAATAGATGAACTTTAATTACGTTTCCCTGTAAAACAGTCTAGAACTGGAAAAAAAAAAAGAAAGAAAGAGAGAAAGAAAGAAAGAGGAAAGCAATACTTTTTCTACTCTGAACAAACAGAAAAATTTGGAAAAGATGTTCAATCTTATGCCTCAAACCTCAAACTGTGCTATAACTTCTCGAGACCACATTGAGATGGTAGGCCACTATGATTCTGTAATAACTTTTCAGCTCTCTTTTCTTCTGAAGCATCTTGTATTGATCTCTCACCGACAGCAAAATATAGGGAGTAGATGAGCTTTGTATTTGATCAAGCATACTGATTCACATATATTAAGCAAATTTGCCAATTGGGCTTGAATGTATTACTGTCACTAGGAAAAAAAAAATCTTTCCCTGGAAAAAATCGCTTCACACTTTCCCCTTTCCCTGCTAGACTGCTGGAACACAAGAAGGATTCACTCTGCTCTCAAGAGCTCAGATATGCATCTTGAGTTCATATTCAAGATTTTGAATACTGGAATACTACTCACTGTCTTCTTACTTCTATTCTTAAAAAAAACCAAAATAAAATTAAATCATGAGGAAATCACACTATAAAACACAAAAACAGTCTGTTTGCTATATCAGATTCATGTTAGATAGTCACAATTTCAACTGAAGAAGGATATAAAATCATGTAATAACTAACTATTCTCTAAAGAGGTAAGCTGTCTTTTAAGATGTGTGTTCCCTTTCCAGTTTTTGTATTACTACTCAGAATCTCATCCAAACTTTGGTAGCTGGCAGATTATGCTGAGAAAGAAGGTAGTAGTGGTAGTCTCAAAGGCTTTGCAAACCCAAATACTTCAGGACTGGCACAGCTGGAACATATCATGCAATCTTTGCAGTTATGTTTTTAGAAATATTCTGACACCTCGGTTGATGGATCTTTTAAAAAGCTTTATTAGATAAGAGCTATTAAGACTTATTCTTAAAGATTGGCTTAGCAATGTGATGAAAGACTAGACTAGATTTCCTTTTGTATACAAATCCACTTGATTAATATTTGAATGTGCTGAATTTCAGTCCAAAAAAGACTGTACAATTTAAAAGTTAAATAAATGTTGTCAAAATATATTTTCCATTGAAAATAGAATTCATACTATTTTAAAAAATCTAGATTTACATTGTTACCTTCCATTTACACACAGTATCATACATGGACATGACACGATGGTACTGCAGGTTTCTTAGCTAATGGGATGGCAGTGTGGAACACCTTTAGATTTGGATAGGGACGGCATTACCTCTGCACATGCCACATTGTAAGGCTGCAGTGTATCTCCTTCTTCAGTTTTTCAGTTGACATTACACTTTGAGACAGAATTTACTACATATCATCTCTCTGAATCAAAATTATGTGGGTGGCTAAGAATATGTCTAAATATACTGCAGGTATAATTTGATACATCAATATCTTTCTGATCCTCCTGACAATGTAAAAAAACAGTTCTGAGAGGTATCAGCAGTCCCCATCCCTCCCAATAAGTGTTCACTCTGAGCTACTAGAAATGATACTCAAGTAAGATTTACTAGGTGAGTTGGTCCACTTAAGGTATGGTAGGTGAAGTGCTTCCCTTTTGGAAGAGCATATAAAAAGGATGGTAGTCTTGATCTATTCCAGGTCCAAGGCTGCACCCTTTTCTATGCGCACTTACCTTTACTCTCAAACTTTGAACTGTGTGATCTGCTTATTTGAGTGATCATTTGTGGAAATAAATTTTTAATGTTTGAGACTGTGCACAGAGCAGGGCCAGATTCTAGTTTAGTGGTACCAGAGGTTTCAGTTACCCTAACAAATCAAAGCTTAAAAAAAGCTTTAAAATGCTCATTTTCTTGTCTTAGGAAAGCTGAGAATCATACTGACTGCGTAACTCCCAAGACTAGGTACTGAAACTTTAACCCCAGTAACTAGTTTGGAGGTGGGCAGGAATCTGGAGAAAGACATACAGTGTTGCCAGGTATCTTTAATAAAGCCCAAGCATTAGTTTAAGAGAAGTCTTAAAGAAGTCACCTGCCTACAAAGCAGCACTACAAACAGAGTTGTAGAACTCTCTTTCTTTGCCTTGGTCATTTCCTGCATGAGCTCTGCTGGCACTTGAATGGCCAGCAGGATATCCAGGGAGAATATTTAAATAAAATGAACTTAAGGAGGCCTTTCCTGGTGGCCGTGTCATGTCAAATGTCATAAGTAATTGCATCCATATTAACAGAGCGGAGAGACAATAATTAAAATGAGAGAGAATAAGTGTTTTGGCTACATTGTGTATGCGATGTTTCTAAGCATTCTGCAGGATTTAAACGAGGATATTACTTGCAGTTCCCATTGATCTTCAGAAAACTATGGGGTTTTACTATAAAACGTTTTTTTCACGCAGGTATAGAAACAGTTACAAATTTTACTTTCATATTATTTGAAAATGTAAATTATAAATTACATAGCTATTAGCTACTCTTCTTACCTAATTCAGAGATCCTCAGTCCCAGTAAAAATCAACTGTACTATCCCACACTAACCATGCATAACATGTGTAATGCAACCATTTGCGAGAATTACTTTTATGCTACAATTTCCATGTGCTGGTATTAATGATGCCTTGCATTGTCATTAATGATGACTCTATAACTATAAAACTTTTATTTAGTTGATGTAAGATTATATACATTCACAACAATTTGCTTTAGTAACTATCATACTTTACAGAAGTATCAGCTCGTTTAAACCAAGTTTTTATTGCTGCACGTTAGAATACAATGAAACTCAGTGAAATAGCTTCTCAGATAAATTTGCTTTCTCCTACCAGGTCTACTTACTTGATTGCCAACACAGTATCTTTCAACAGCGTAAAAGATTAAGTAAGCATGAAGAAAAATCTTTAAAAAGAGCTGTTGAAAAAACATAACTTGTGAGGAGCAGTTGTAGTGAATAATAAAAATAATAATAACAATAATAATAATATCCAAACTATATGGTGCTTTTCATTTGTAAATCTGAACAGCCCTTTTAAAAAAGTCATTCTTACTGCCATTTTTACCCATTGGGAAAATAAAAGGGAGCTCAAATTTCTTGAGCAATTAAATAAGCAAGCCAGAGAAGAACCAGGAGAGAAAGCCCAGTCTACTCAGTCCTCCCTTGTCCTCTGTGTCATGCAAAAAATGATTCTCAACCCCATTTCCTGCTCATTTATTTGCATGGTAAAGGCTGGTGAAAAAGAAAGTCATGGGGAAGTGTTTACTCAGTCGGAATTAGAAAAAAAAAAAAAAAAAAAAAAAATTCCTCCCCACCACGGTTATCAGTAATAAATAATAAAATAAATAATAATAAATAATAAGTAAATAGTAAAAGCTCCAATAACAGACACTGGCTTTTAATGATAAAATGTGCTGACTTCATCAAGCTCTCATATGAAAGCCTGACAGTTGCGCTAAGTTGTTCTGAATTTCATATAGCCACATTGGGACCTAATGACAGCTACAGATTTGCATGTCTCCGACCCCTACAGCAGACAGCATAACTGCAGCCTTAGAGGCAAGAAAGCTCCTGTCGCGGCCCGAAAGGAGTCATTCAGGACGACCTCCCTCCCCTTGGGGCCAAACGACCAAGTTCGTGATGCCCTTGGACTGAATTAAGGTGAAACGACACCAGCCAACCGGTTTTAAGATTTATTAACACAAAGATAAGGCATGTGGTCAAATAGGATAATTCAATGGCGAATACTGCAACTAGCTAGACAAAAACAGATCTTACCAACATTCAACAAAAGAGAGGGAGAAAGAGAGAGAGAGAGAGAGAAAGATATCACCACCCGTGGATCCAGCGGCGTCCTGTTGGTCCTCTTCCTTTGGGAGTCTCGGCAGTGGGGGGGCTCCCGTCTGGTGGTAGGTGGGTCCACTTCACCCTGGGTGTAAGTTTTGGTGGTGCGCGTGCAGTAATTACAACTCGAGTTGGGTCCGACCCTAGGTTAGCTCGGAATGACACGCGTGCAGTGGTTACAGCTCGAGCTGGGTACCTCCAAAGAGGGACCCTGAACAAAGAGATCCCTGGGCAATTATAGCTTTTTCAAATTAAGTTTCCCACCCCCCCACGTGGTAGTTCAGACCAATAGTAATTTTTGAGTCTGGGGTCTCCTGCTCCTTATTGGATCTCATCGTTGTTCCTAGGCAGGCTGTTTCTTTTCTCCCTTATCTTTTCTGTTGCAGTTTCTGCAGACAGGTGTGTCTTCCTTCCTTGGGTCCCACCATCATCTCTCAAGGTCTTGACAAAGAGGTGGTAACTCCAGCAATTAGCACTGTTTCAGCAGTGCACAGGAATGCAAATTGCTGGTAACTCCCTTATCGTTCCCACCTGCACCAGCTCTGGGGCCCTTTCTCACCAAACCAGGGAGTGCGGCCTAAGGCTTCAGCAAATTTAGCCACTCATGCCAAGCAAGTTTTATAGAAGTTGTGCTAAAAACGGATCCCAAAGTCTCTGCCCGATTGTGGTCTCGTTCAGTGCAGGCTCGGTGTGTTCCGGGTGGTTGCAGGGAGACCATCTCGGGGGTCGCAGCAGCTCAGTCCTGTTTCCGTCAGGGACAGATGGCTTGTTTGGAGTTATGGCCTGCCTGCACTCCATGCACCAAGAAATGTTTAAGGCAAAAAATTCATTCATCTGTCCGCCACAGCTCCTTGGCCACTGAGCTGTCTTAATCCCATATCAATGAGCTCCTTCAAAAAAAAAAAAATCAGTCTATGAAGTTGTTATCTTTTGAGGAAACACTTTGTTATACAATCTGTGGTAAAGGCAAGGGAATCCAAGAATTCCTTGGATATGAGCCATATCCATAAATGTATGAGAATGACAAAAGGAACTCTTTACTTCAAAAGGCAGAACAGATAAGAGAAACGCATGAAAAGATGGGACAGAGCTGCTAGGGATCCAGTTTGAAACATAAAGTAGAGCAGTACCGTGGAAAAGCTATTTTTATGGTCTCGAATGACTTACTGCTCTTAAACTTTGTCAATGATTTTGTAGACTGTATTAACTGTAGCCCAGTAAATATGATTTTTACTCTTACCATCAAAAAGATTTACTCTTACTATATTGACCAGACAGTGCAGGATATGAAGATTTGTATGGGTTTGCCTCGGCCTGAGCTGGTTTTAGCTTGTTTTAACAGTTGTTAAAAGTCAAGTGACTACTGCCTGACCTCTCTAAACTTTAGTTAGTAATAAATTTTTAGCACTAATTGGGGTGTTTACTTTTTCCCTGTAACAAACTGAGTGTAATGTATTATATAAAAATATAAGACATAAAAATTGTAACAAAAATAGGAAGAGAAAAATTGTGTTCAAAATAAAAGTACCTGGTTAAAAACTCTTAATGACAATTCATAACTTTGTTTTATCATAAAGTGACATTTTCAGTCTATTTAGGCCCTGAGATGTACCTGCAGTACTCTAGTAATGGGTAATTTGTTCAGGAACATCTTTATTCTGAACAGTACAGATCTAAATTACCCCCAGACTGCAAGCTGACTAAAATGCATAATTGATTCAAATGGTACATACTTAGATCAGAATGAATATGATTTTATATTTCGAAGAAAGCATTGGACTATAGCATTTACCAGTAGATTAATAATTAAAAATTATTAAGCCTTATTTTATTCTCTAGTCCAACAGAACAGTTGTTTAGTTATCACAAGAAAGCAACAACAACAACAAGATTATTTAAAACGACAAAATCCTATGGATATATTTTTTCTATTGTATAAGGCCTAGAGGACAATACTGCCAGTATAGCTCCAAAGACAGAGCACTTACTCATAACTGAGGTTGTGACTACCACTGTGATTCACTCAATAGATGCACATATAGTATAGCCTTAATTTGGGGGAGAAAAAACCTTTGACCTTTAGGGTTGTGAGTCTCTATACCCATATATATTTGTAGTTTTACTTTGGCAAAAGTAGTTTTACTTTGGTTGGCCAAAGTAAAATCTTTGGCCAAAGTGTTGGCAAAGACACTTCTGCCCCATTTTGTCAGGTGGATCCCATCTCTACCACGGAGTTGTCAGTCCTTGAAGAGGGTCCCACGGTCATAGGAACCAAAACCCTGTTGTCAACACCATCTATGCAAGCAATTGTTTGACCCACTGGATCCATTCAGTTCTCTTCAGGCCCCTTCCCTCACTGGCAAGCATACACCACCTGGGTGTCCTTGACCATTGACCCTTGTCCATGCCCTTGAGCATTACCCCCAAAGCCATGTAGTCATGTTCGATACTTTTGAGGTTTCCCCTGGAAAGTCCTCTTTCAGTATGGTTGGTGCTCACATGCAAGACTGCAGGGGGTAATAGTCTGAGGGCTGGAAAACATCCAAAAATTCAAAGCCCAGCAAGCTATAGTTAGTCCCCAAGAGCTGTGCTTTAGGCCTGGCTCTTATGTAGACCTCTCCCAAACTCAAGGTAAAAGGTTGCTTGGCCCTCTTGAATCAGGCATCAGCTGGAAGGAATGCCCCAACATTGTTTGAGCAGGGTCAATTCCATATTTTTAATCCATTTATCCTATCATGCAAATG
Source organism: Dromaius novaehollandiae (assembly GCF_036370855.1). Classification (NCBI taxonomy): domain Eukaryota; kingdom Metazoa; phylum Chordata; class Aves; order Casuariiformes; family Dromaiidae; genus Dromaius; species Dromaius novaehollandiae. Next base: position 5,518,312 of record NC_088105.1, on the reverse strand, counting down.
GCAATTTTAAGGAAATCTTCAAGAATTATAAGACTATTTTTAGTATAAATATAAGTATCCACGGAAATTTGCTTTTGCTAGTTAACAATTTTTTTCCCTGGAAAACTCAGATATGTCAATACTTCCAGTCATCTAAATACAACAGAACTGAACTGTTGCTATGGAAACTCATTCCTTTATTAAAGCAAGATAGGCTATGGAAACACCAGTGTTTAGTGTATGTCAGTGTTTCTCATTGAAAGGCTTTTTAATTTTGCAACCCAAATAACTTTGAATTCTCAGTTCTCATGAAGTTTGAAATAAAACAAAGAGGTTAAAAAAGCAAGGATATTCACTTGTGTCTGAAAATTCTTTAGGATAATATCACTGCAGAGCCATCTCACTTGTTTGTGAGACCTACAGCCAGCGGAAGAGGTAATATACTTCGAAAACTCAGCAGTCAGTAACAGTCCCTTATTGAGAATTCCCTCTACATATTTTCTCTTGCAGGAAACTGACTTGCCATAGTAACATCTTATAATGGGGATGAAGGATTCTCTCTGACTTGCTTCTTAAACTGGTAGTGGTAAGGTGTACATGAAAAAAAATGCATCTCTGATAACATTATAGATTCCTCAAATGTTAGTCCAGCTTCACATGTCCAAACACTAGGAATGTAACTGTGCTATATTATAGTAGAAATGAATATACAGGTACGTCTGTGGTGAACTCAGTAACTGCCATAAACTGCCATAAAATATTCTTATATTAGTTGTGATGAGATGACAAGTATATGACATAAAATCACTTCAATCCTGTGAGTGCTAGCATTCATGCTAACCCAGTGCCATATGTCATGGGAGTCATAGATGAAAATTATGCTTCTTATAATACAATTGATATTTGTTATAAATTAAGGAGACAACCTTAAATTCTCACATGGCCTAATCTTGGTACCTTTAAAAAGACAAAGGTTTCTACAAAGGAAAAGTTCAGTCAATGACATATGTTCTAAAAATTCTGTCCAATTTTAGGATTCTTTAATATAAATAACAAAAGCAGATATATAACTTAAAAAGTGTTTTGTAACAACATGCTATATCAAAATGCTTAATTGTATGACATATATTTTTAGAAGAAAAAAGTAAAATAACTAGATTAATTTCATACCAAGACCCTTAAAGGGTCTTTTTTTATTGCTTTTATTTGTATTTGCCTGATTCTTTTAATTTCAAAGTGTTACACTCTATTTGGCTAAAAATACATGATTTACAGTGAAATTTTGGGATGCAGTCACATGATAAAGACAGTCACATAATTGTGAACTACTGTGAGGAAAAATATGTACATTCATATGGATTTACAAGGTCAGTGTGAAAGACTGGTTTTAATAAGATTTTATAGGATACATGAGTACTTAAAGTCAATCAGCTGAGTCAAAAACACTCTTTGAACTTTGTTTTGACCAGACCCTGAGGGTCTTTCAGGAAGATGACATCTTTCTATCAGTTGTAAAAGATTTTAAAGGAAATACATGTACTCATTCATACTGTCAGGAAAAAAGTTACAGTTCGAGAATCTTAAAATTCTACTGCTACTATGAATATTTTCCTGTTCTATGTGGTGAATAATATCTTGTTTCCTGCAGAACATCTGAGATCTTAAACTGCTGGAAATTGGACTATTATGCATAATAGCACTACTATATGTTTCTAGAAGAACTGTCTCCAGCGATAGACCAACAAGAAATGGAAATGATATGGAGGCAACATAATGAGACTCTGAGAACAGAACATCAGTTTTTGCTCTTTTTTGTTTCAAGCTGCAGAGTGCATTAATAAACTTCCTCTCTGAAGACTGCCATTGAATTCTCCTGTCTGGAACATTGAGTGTCTGGGCCATGAAGACTTAGTGAATACAAAAGATTTTAGGAGATTAAGGTGTGGGCTCACTAAAAGAGAAAACTCAATGCTAAATTAGTGTCTTTTTTGCCTTAAAGTAATAGCAATAGTTTAAAATCTGGCCTTTAACTTACTCCACTGTGAGCTTTACTTGTTAAAAAAGTAGCTAGGCTTTCTAACATGTCAGATGATATGAAGATTCGAAACTACTGGTTTGACCACCATCATGGTAGCATGTCTTTCCTTATACTTAGATGGAATTTCCAGCTTATGTCTGTTGCCTCTCTCCCTTTCACTGTGAGCCTCTGAAAAAAGTCCAGATCTGTCTTCTCTACACCCAATTAAGTAGCTGTAAACAGCAATAGGATCTCCCTTTAGCTAAACCCTTAAGGCTGAACAAACCCATTTCTCAGCCTGTTCTCATATGTCATGTGCTCCAACCCCTTAGTCATCCTCATAGCCCTTTGCAGGACTCATTCCAATATGTAAGTGCCTTTCTCATACTGTGCCCAAAACTGGACACAGTACTCCAGATGAAGTTTCACAAGTGTCAAACAGACGTAAAGAAAACTTCTCCTGATCTGCTGGGTAGTCTTGCCAGTACAACACAGTCTGCAGTCAGCCGCCTTTGCTACGAGGGTGCACTGTTGACTCCTGTTCAACTTGTTGTCCACTAAAACCTCCAGGTCCTCTTCTGCAAAGCTGCTTTCTACCCCACAGATTGAACTCTTGCATGGGGTTATTCCATCACCGATGCCGGACTTTGCATTTGTCTTCACTGAATTTCGTGAGGTTCCTGTTGATCCATTTCTCCCTTAAAATCCCTCTGAATAGCAGCGCTGCCCTCTAGTCTATTGATCATTCCCTCCAATTTGGTATCATCCACCAACTTGGTGAGAGTGCACAGTATCCCATCATCTAAGTCTTTAACTAAGCCATTAAAAAGTAACTCCATCCATGTGCATTTGGGTAATGTCTCTATATTCCTCCTGGGTAGGCTACCTCTGCTTTCACCATCTGTGTACTTCCATTTCATTTTTGAGCTCAGTCAAGAGCTTCCCACTGTTCATTAACACTCACTTTCTGCCATACTTCTTTGACTTCCTGCATGTTGGAACGGACTACTTGTGCTCTGAGGAGATTGTGTTTGGAGATCCCCCAGCTGTGCTGGGCCCCTTTGCCCAGCAGTTTCCTATTGGACCTTGCAGACTAGATACCTGAAATCTATTCTCCTGAAGTCCAGAGTGGTGATTATTCTTTCTGCATCACTCACTTTTCTCAGGATTTTAAGTTTCACAACCTCATGGTTGCTTCAGCCAAGGCTGCCCTCAACCTTCACATCTTTAACTAGATCTTCCCTGTATGTGAGCAACAGGTCCAGCAGAACATCTCCCCTTTTGGGATCACTGATCACTTACATCAAGAAACTGTCTAGCGCAAACCACACATCTCCTGTATTGCCTGCACCCAGCCATATTTCCCTCCCAGCAATTACTGGGGTGTCTGAAGTCCCCCATGGGTACCAGGATCTGTAATCATGAGGCTTCTCCCAGCTGTCTAAAGGCTTCAGATACTTCTTGACAGACTGTTTGTAGCAGATGCCTGCTGCAACATAACCCATGTTGATCTATCTTCAGGTCCTTGCCTGCAAGATCTCAGTGGTTCATCACCCTGCATCAAGGCAAAGATCCACACCTTCCAAGTATTGCTTTGCATAAAGTGCAACTCTTGTTCCTCACCTTTTCCTTATTTATTTTTTTTTCCTGAAAAGCCTTCATCCTTTCATTGCAGCACTCCAGTTGTGAACTATCACACCATGTCTCTGTAATTCCAATGAGGTTGAAAATCTGCAGCTGTGCACAGACTTCTAATTCCTTGTTTCCTATGCTACATGAATTATGTACAGGAACTTGAGATGGATCCCCCATCATGCTGGTTTCATAAGGGGAGTGTGAGAGTCTTCTGCACTGAGTTGTCCCCCAGACATTTTCTCACTGCCTACCATGCCTTCACTTCTCGTCAAAGTATGACAACCCTTCACCAACACACGTAGCTTATAGTCCACCTCACAATGTTAGTGACCTTGTTGACAAACACTCTCTTGCTTCACTTTGTCAGATGGATCCAATCCTTGCTCAGCAGTCCTTGTTCCTCAAAGAGGCTCCCATGCTTGTAGAAACCAAGGCCTGTGACACCAACCATGCAGCCAGTATTTGACCTGCTGGATCCATCCAGTCCAACCTGAGCCTTTCCCCTTCACTGACAGGAGTGAAACCTCCCAACACATTAAGTTAGGTCAGCAGGGCATTGCCTCTGTACCTCACAGGAGAGAGTCTCTGATAATGACCACGCTGGGAGAGAACAGAAGAAGATATATTACAGGACAAGTTGCAGAAAAGGCAGCAACAGATAGAGTCTGTCTCTATCCTACCTTTCTGGCCATCACATGAGAAAAGTCTTTGATGAGTAAGTTCAAGTACTGTCTAAAGCAAGGTGCATTTGTGCAGCTGGCCGTGATCTTTCGCTGCACAAATGATATTAATATCACTACGTGATAAAAATGACTAATGTCTAAGTAATGGTGGGGAGCAGTTTCTCTTCCTCTAATGGATCACCCTCTTCACCCACTCTAAATAATGAAACCAGAACAAGTCATGGAATATGCAAAGCTCAGCAGCAACCCTTACACAGTACATGAAACTCTGGCATGCACAGCTGTTTAATTTTATGTTTTGTCAGAGCAGTGTTTAGGGGAAGAGGATAAATTAGCCATAGCCATAGGGGAGAGAGAAGGTGCAAATGAGATTTATCCTATTCATTGGCACTAATGGCAATATATCATATACGTAACAGGCTCAGTGATTCATCCAGGATCACTGTTCTCTCTGTTCTTGAAATTTAAGACTTTGTTAGGCTGTCTTCTTTTCTTTTTCATTTTTCTAAAATGGCCTTTAAATTGTCTGCGGAGTCTCTCACATACAGGTTATGACACAAGGTACAAGTGGCAAGCTTAGAACAGCTCCTGGTCTTTTTCTGCAGATAGTTCTTCAGAAAGAAAAATATGGTTGGTTCTTCACAGTATTTAGCTTGTACAGTGGCATTTAGGCAGATAGTGAGAAAAATATTACACTATTCTACTTTCTAATGTATGGCTTATGACTGTCATATCAGTTTACATATTTCCTTCATAGAAGAAAACCCAACTTTTGGGCGCAAATCCTTCTCTATTTTACATTTGCATCATCACTTCTACTTATACCATCATCATGGTCCTTCAAACCTAGTGCATCCCAACGACTGTTAATAGTGGCAAAATACAAACTGAAAAGTTCCGAGTCATTGGGAGGTATGTGATTTTTTTTGCCACTCTCCTGTCTTTTACAAAATCTGGCAAGTAACACAGTCTTATCAATACTGCTTTTATAAATTAATTAGCCTTGTATTGTCAGTCAAGTCTTTTCTCTCTGATATTACTGCACAGAGGCAAAGTTGATGTAAGTCTGAATAACTCAACATTCAGGTCATATATTCTGTTGGAAACTTAACCTGTCTCCAAAGGGGAGTTGTGCTTGGGGTGGGGGGCAAGAAACCCAATCCCATATCTATCTCTGTATTTTCACTCCCACCACTCACAGCCCTCATAAGAAAACTTTTGTCCTTCCTTCCCAGGTTTTGGAGCTTTCCATATGGCAAGGAGTAGCAAGAATCTCTGTGACTTCACACAATATTATATAAATGATGCCAGGGATATTTCTCAGGACTCTGTCTACCACTGAACTGTTAGGAAAGTCATATATCTAAACTATAAACTCTGAACAAGTAGCAGTTTTGTTGCCCTCATACTAAGTATTAGCTGACTTTAATATAAAATCACTAACAGAATTGAACAGTTGAATTATCCATGACGGGTGGAAAATTTTTTTCTAAGTAAGAATAACAGTCGTCATTTTGATCTTGTCTACCAAAAGCGTATGAACCCAGAATCAGTGCTAACTATCAGCCTGAACAAATACTCTTTCTACTAGTGGAAGGAGATGCAGTCATGTGTCATTTTTCTCAGCTTGTTTGGACAGTGCTGAATGGACCAACTTCATTATGTTCTAATTACCAAAAAAGGCAAGATGTAAAGGAAACTCAATTATGATGGTAGGATTCTCAAAAGTTCCTCTAAAAGTTCAGTTCTGAATTCATTAGAACCCTTGTTTTGGGGAATACTGGAGAGGTTTTAACATGGAGATAACATGGAGAAAAAGAAAAAAATAGGGGAAATATAGTGACTTGGGCTTCACAGATTCACTAGAGGGGTAGAGGGGGCAAACAAAAGACTGGCTCAACCCCTACTTTCTGGCCAGCTTGCTTAACTTGTTTTCTCTTGGGAGCTGCTCAGCCAGGATTGACAGTAATAGTAATAAGTGAACTATGGTACAAAGACAGCTCAAAGAAAAGACAGCTCAAAGAAAGTAACTTATTTACCAGAATCTTTTTTTTTTTTTTCCTAGATGAGGCTCCTAGCTATCTCTTTTGGGGACCCTGTGACAAAATGCAGCTCATCATCAGTGAGTGGACAATCTGTTGAAAACATACCTCAATTTTTTCTATATATGTTTATTTTTGTCAGGGTTAGATGACTGCAGGGGAAAAGATTCTTAATGAGTTCAAGAGGAGTTGAAATGGTCTCAAATATATGGCCAAGGAAGCAAGAATATCCATGTCCTATTTTTGCTCTGTACGGCATTAATCCTTAATCCAGTCTCATTGGATTCAGTGGGTCTTATTCTGCAGTAAAGTGACACTCAATATCAGTAAAGCTATTGCAGTTTGGTCTTAGCAGATATGTTGCATTTATTCTCAATATGAAACATGCCATCGTACAGCTGTACAGATTTTCATGGGTAGATGACAGAATTTGACTGCAGCACCCCCAAGCGTTTCAATGCACGTAAACACAGTTCTGTCAACTGGACTGGCTTCATGTCTAACGAGAATGAGACTGATTTAAACATCAGGGAGTAGCTCGTACAGAGAAAGCAATATTGTCTTTATCTGTCAGAGTACAGTTCAGCAAGCTTTAGTCTAGCAATACAGCATACTATATTCGGTTTAGTCATTTAGTATGATCATACTACTTCACATAGACTCACAGGAAAAATGAAGGAGGCAGGAAGACAATGAAAGAAATGACAGAAAATAGCTCACCATTCAGTTTTGAGAAAAAAAGCTATTTTTCTTCTGCAAAATCATTAACTTTTAGTAAAGGTCAACCTGTGTCATCAGACAGTCCTAAATCACGTGTAAAAACTCTGCAAGTTGTTCTGTCATATGTTTTATGTTTCATGTTCTTTTATCAGAAGAATTAAACTGAGAAGATATAATGGAAATGATATGGAAAACTTTCACTTGCCTATTTTCTATATAGTCTATAGGACAAAGCTTTCACTTGCATATTTTTCTGCATAGGCTATAGGACATGACAGAGGGCTCTTAGCAGCCGTGTAGTACAGAACAGTGAGCACTGGTAGATTACAGAGATTTTCACATTCCCTATCAGACACTCTAAATTTTCTCCTGGTGGAGCCTCCCTTTATTCATTGCCAGCCATGGAAGACTTTTAAGATGATATTTATAGTTGCCTGAGTATTCCATAGGCCCAAAGAGAGGTGCATAAGGGGCTTTTTACCAGTGGTTTAGTGCAGCAGCAGAACTCTTAGCATGTGTCATGGTTCAGAAAAAGAAACAGCACTGTCTGATGCTGCACACTTCTTCCTGCTCCTGTAGGATCACAGATACGGCCTGGCACGCCACTGTCATGAATAATGCAGATCTGCAGAATCCTGCTAGTGCCAGGATATTTTGAAAGAACCTGCTCCTTGAAGATAAAACTTCTGCTGAGTCAGTGCAACTGCACAATGCTTTGTGCAAACTGCAGTGTCTTTCTTACATTTTATGAAGGGAATAAATAGGAGAAGTCACTTTTGAAAACATGGAAATTAGAGTTCTACAGTCTTGAGGGAGATTTTGCAAAAGCATTCAGTAGTCAGGAACCATTGCTTTCATCCATATCAATTTTACTGGCAGCAGTTAGGCAAATATTGAATGCTTTTGAATATGAGTACTGGCAGGGAGCGAAGGCACCTTCTCATGCCCCACAAGAAAAAAATTCTTATGTTTGTTTCTTTGTATTTATTTAAATGAGGTAATAATTTTTCTATCCAATGATGTGGCTGAACTCTTCTCTATTGAAATGTGAAATGAACTGATATAAACTATTTGACTGAAAATAAGTTGGCAAAAAAATCCATCCTAAACCATGCAGTTGGAGAAATAAGGTTTTAGCGAGAAGAGCAAAGCTTTTGGAATAAGAGGAGAGTTTTCTCTCTTATAACTACACATCACAATAGTTCTGTGAAGGCTATCATATCCCATTGATAAACTTTAACAGGAGACTTAGCTTTTTAATTGTGTCTGGCAGTTACTTGAACTCCGTAAGATCTTGTAAAATGCAAAGTCCTAACAATATAACAGAAGCTCTGTCATTGGCAAATTACATGCTTTGAAGATGTCTTCTTAAAGCTGCAATTAAAGGCATCTGAATTTGACTGCAAAAATAATGTGGAGTAATGGAATATTTAAAAAAGGTACAGAAATGTTCACTGACAAATATGGAAACAACTGTGCATGTAAGAGCATCTGTAAGAAGGATTCAAGCATGTTAAACAGTGTTGGGATTAACTTAATGTAGTATAAATTCCTGGCTCAGTAAATTACTGCCTTCAGAATACATACTAGTTATTCCCTGAGCAAAATTATACTGTAGTTCAACGGGTGATTTATTATTACTACTATGGACATGTGTTCAATTATTTGAAGAACATCTATCTCATATATGTTTGATCTGTGCAATTATAAATGTTTGATACATGGTGAAATATAGAAACGTTTAAAAATGAAGAAGTTCCTGCCTGATGTTTAGGACCTCTGAGTGATGTCGAAAGATACTTTCACTGCAGATTTCTCTTTCTTCTCATCATCTTGTACTGAGAATATGTCAAATGCTATAATATTATAATAACTTAATACATCTTGAATTGTAAGAGATTTTCTTTTTCAGCAACTGATCCAGATATTCTTTTTGTTTCGTTGGAGGCTTATGTTATTCTGCAGAAGCACGGCAAACATACTGAGCGTGTAAAGGCAGTTTCTCTGGCAACAATGTCTCAAAACTACAAATATAGGACCTAGCCGAAACAGTATTTTTTCACTGAAATATGCACACTGAAGTCAGTGTTGAAATGCTTGTATAAATAGGCATATCTACAAGCATATTTGGGGAGTTTGAAGAACGAGATATTTTCTCTTTCACTTCCAATGTATATAAAACAGCCTGATAAAATTTTTTGATAGACAAAATTTACAGTAAATATCTGGTTTGGAAATGGTATAATCGAGGACTTTAGACTTCCAAATTTCACTTTTACTTTAAAATATACAACCACCAGAGAGAAAAAGGCATTATTTAACCTTGTGCTGCTAACATATCTAACAGTAAGAAGACGGAATTAAATAAATAAATCATATGAATATCAAGAACAGCTTTTCTGGATTGAATACATAAGTTTATAGAATGCTTTCACAAGTAAAGAAATTGAAAGTCCATCACTTAAGCCTTTTAGAACTAGACAGGAAAAGCATAAAGAAATGTGAAACAGAGAACAGCCCTGTGTTGATGGAGGGGAGGGTGAGAGTACATCAGAAGACCTCTAATAGTTGTTCTCATTTCCTGCTTTAAGACATTACTGAGTTTATGTTGGAACCATTTTTTTTTGCTGAGCTGGTAGCTCTGAAGTTCACAAACCTTTAAATTTAAATAAAGCAAGTTGTTAGGAGAACACAAGCAGGGACCTGACTCTCTTCTCTTTCCTAAACTCAAATGATCACGCGTGACAGTGTTAACCTTTTCTTGATTAATACCAAAGAAAACAAGTCTTCCAGTTGATCTCTTTTCTGATTGTAATAGAACAACTCTTATCATGGATAAAATTTTCCCCCTACAAGTTTACAGAGCTGGGTGCAATTTGTTAGTCTCCCTCACATCAAGCCACATCTTTATTTGCAGTCTTTGGATGTTTGCATGGTAATATAATTCTTATCTTCAGAAAATATCCAAATTTTCATGATGTTAAAAATATTTGCAATTTTTTGCCTTAGATTCATGTTAAAATTTCTTTTTTAGATGTCTGCCCTAGTAGACTTCATCCACCTGCTTTTCTTTGTCACATGACCACAGGCAACTGGAGTAACTGATAAGCAGAACTCCAAAAAAAAGAGATTCCTGCTTTTTCCAGAATCTCCTACATATCTGAATATCTCTTCTGGGACCCTTTTCTCAGAACAGGAAAGGCTGTCTGGTTATTTTCTATGTATTTTCTATTTGGAGACTGATATATTTACTCTGTGGAGGACATACAGTGCCAGGTTTATGCTTCATTTTACTATTTAAAAGGCCAGGAATCATCCTTTCCTGGGATGACGTTTATCTCTTTGGAAAGAGTTGTCTGTAGTAAAGATGATTTTATGAAATTTTCCCAGATTTTGATATATGAACACATCCTACTTGCAGAGGAAAAAAGACCTGTTAAAATATGGAGAAAATGAGAGGGGATCTGTGAGAGGTCATTATTCCTGTTTGATAGTTTTGTCTCCGAAATTGCAGAGACTCCTGACAGGGCATCCTCCGCTCACTCATTCCCTAACTACAGCAATCCCACTGAACAAATAATGCTCTGAAGAACAGAAACAAAGCAACTTAGGATTTCTCTGTCCAGGACCCTTCATCTACAGCTAAATCTTTGTACAGCTTAAGTTTCCAGTATTTTTAACATCTATATTCTAAAAGCAATATAGTGGAACTGCGAAAACTGAGATTTAACTCAGGTGGTGCACTGTAATGCTGGTCAGCTACCTTTCCACACAGTTCTGTGAGGAAAGTTTTATCTTAAAATGCTCTCTTTTCTTTCTAATATTTTATAAACTAAACTGTCCTTAGAGAACATAAAGAAAGGCTATGTTATTTGCCCAGGACAATGGAGACACGATAGTTTTCACATTTACCGTTCACAATATAATAATACTATGTTATCTAGGACATTGATAAAGTTCAAAAAGCACTGTATTATTTGATATTTTTGGTTTAAGGATAATATTATACCGTGTGTTCAATAAAGAGGAAGACTATTAACTGCAGGAGCAAATACAGTTTTTAAATTGAAAAATAATTGTATCCTTTTTGTTAACATTTTAGTTTACAGGTTAAAAAATAGTTCCTAAGAATATAATGGTAAAGTCTTGAGGCAGTTGATGCACGTTAACATTCAGCTTGCTTACTGGACACGCAAGGTTGATTAATGTCTTGCCATTTGGTTTCAGATCTTGCAGTGAAAGGTCTAAGAATATTAAAATGCACTGTATTCAATACTTTGGCTTTTTTGCCCTCCACACACATTTGATAATGTCATCTATTAAGGATGAGGGTTCATCTTGAGTTTTGTTGGGTTTTTTGACTTATGTCAAATCCTGAGCATTAGTTAAGTATAATTTTTTTAGACATAAGTGTTAAGAAATATGGAGATAATTTGTGCCTTTTGGTATATAAAATAGATATACACCTAAATCCAATTTGTGGGAATGAAAAATAAGTAATTACAAAATAGTACAAGGAATCATTATTGAAAGAACAGAGCCTTTAACACAGAAAATTGACAGATATGTGCTTCAGACCATTGGGGTATAAAGAAATAAAACTGCTATCAGTGAAAATTCTATTTTCTGTGCTTTCAGCCTGATAGGAGAAGATCATCCGTTACACTGTATAAGGTACATTCATGATTTCTGAGAATGGGAAAATTTAATAAATTTCACTTAACTAGCTAAATAAAAATCACACTTGGGTAAAACCTCTGTAAGCATTTTCATTAAAATTTTTCAGTCCAGACTAGCATCCCTCTATTCCAGCATCTAATTTCTAACAACTTTATTCCAATGACTCTAATAATACTGTTCAAAAGAAGATAAGGATCAATCTTTTTAGCGTTATGACCTGAGGTGGAGTATCATACGCTTGGTTACCCCAGAAAGACTGAGGAGAATCTTGGTAGCTCCTGAAAACCCAAGGAAATTCACTTCTGAGTGTTTTTTTTGATGTGAACTGGCCCAATCATTTTATTAGGTTTTTAACTTCAAAATTTAAAACGCAGTTTGTGTTCTTTAATAACAATATTAAGATCATTTGTTTAACGCACAATTATAAAATAAATGTCAAAAAGATACTGCAAGGAATAGGTATCTTATTATATTGAATTAAATCATCAATTTTAAAATTTATTTGAAACTATCAAAAGATTTCCATCTGCCTTCCATATCCAGAAACGTCACAGATCATTTCAGTTTGTTTTGCAAATAGTGTGGGATATTTTCTCTTGAGAGTATATGTCTGTGAAAATAACTGCATTATTTTCAACAATGTGTTTTTATGAGCCCAGAGTACATAATTTCTAGTTCCAGTTCTCATCTTCATGTGCTGTTAAAGAAACATACTTTTGTTTCTCCCCCATTTGTAGACAGGGTCATTAGTGGAACCTGGACTATGACTGTATATATCCAATCAGCCTACCTTTACAAGAATTTTCCATGTTGCAAATTTGTTTTCTTGACATAATTTTGAATAGAATAGAGATTTATATTATATGCAACTGAAGTAACATGCTAAATGAGGGGAATGCAGATATTCAGATAATTAAGCAGTAAATCAACATTCAGAGAAATAAGTAGTGTACACTCCTGAGAAAAAAACAAAAATCCAAAACTGTATATAGATGCATCCTTTTCTTGGCTCTTGAGATTTAATTATTTAAATAAAAGGTACTTGAAATAGCTGTTCTTCTTCTACTGAGCTCTGAGAGAACAATCTAAATTTGTTTTTATTAATTTCTGTTTCTTGGAATAATGGGAGGGCCTTTATTTTATTTTTTCCCCCTCTTATAACACCATTGCAAAAAAAGCTTGGTATTTAAGCAGTCCAGTCTGGGAACAAGGACTTAGAGCAGAGTCCTAATCACTGATGACCTGATCTGGATAAAAAAAATACATTATATGCTTATAAAGAAAACTCATCTATGAAATTTTTCTTGAAATCTATTGTTTCTTACAAAATTGGGTTTGGCAAATCTGAATTTTCCAACAACAGAACATTTTTGACAGCTTCTGACCAGCTCCAGCCTTGTGTCTGCAATTGATGTCTGCAATTTGAGATTTAGCTTGTTTTCTGACTGATACACATTTTCTTTGTGACCATAGGTCTTTATACCTCAGTTGTAACGAGAGAGAGAGAGAAGCCCTGTAATCATTACTTCTGTGTAACATGTCCCTGACATCCTTAGGTATAGGACCTTTTCAATGCTGGTGCGATCTCCTGGGTGGAGAAGCCAGTCGACAGAAGATACACCAGGCATTCAACACTGACAGCTTTATATACTTACTGCGTATTTATTATCCAGATAAGATAGGCATAACAGAAAGGAATTGCATCACCAAAAAGCTTGCCTTTGAGGATGATTAGATGATAAAATTCTGTGACAGCCTTAATTTTCTGTGGCACATTTATGAGTGTACAAATATGACTATCTGCACAAAATTAATGTTGATAAAGTCTGCTCAGTGTACTACGGTAAAAATTATGGGATGTATATAACTACAAAGTGTAATTTCAGAGCATTAGTAATACACATTTAGGAAAAAAAAGATAAAAATCATGATGTAATACTGCTTTTTGGCCTTCATCTCAGGAATAGACCGTAACAAGCTTTGTTTTGTTAGCAATGTTTCAAAAAACAGTAGCAGATGGTTGAAACCTGCTCTGGGCTCAGCACATTTTATGTTATGGCTAAGGATTCTTTAAACGAAATTTCCTGTATTACCAGTTTCTTATAGCTGCATACAGGTAACTACAACCAGATGTTTATTTCTGAACTGTAATTAACAGCACAATTACCTTAAGAAGTAATTTTTATAATGCTTGCAGTCACTATACGTTCGTTCTCCTTAAGTACTAAGTGCTATAATCATCACCTGTTCACTCTCAGCCTTATTGTCCCACAGACTATTAACAACCAATAGCACCATTTAACTAAAGCTTTGTTCTTTCTTAATGAATTGCCAGTAACTTATTTCTTTATTCTAGAAAATGATCACACAGACAATGCATCTGCTTAACTGTCTGTGCTGTAATATAATCTAGGTAAGCATGTTCTGCAGACAAATTTTGTTTGCTCTTTTCTAGCTCTTTGAACTCCTTAAAAGAGTTGATACAAACTTGCAAACAAATAATGACACTAAGAAGTAAATATAGTTGAGATTTAGGAATTTGCCCAGTCTTATCAGTGATTTACTTACAATGGAGCTGTGATTCAATGAATGAATGAAAATTCTGATCTCAGTTCTATTGCTGCAAGCTTATAGTAAATGCAGTGAAGCTATACAGAAATACCTCCAGAACTGCACTATTACAGCTGAGATCAGAATCATCCTGATGAGACTTAAATCCACTTCTGAATATTGAACTGTGTTTCTGCTTGTAAGTAGCAACTATTATTACATTATATGTCTCACCTGCAATCTAGTTTGGACAAAACAGCGATCAAAAGAACAATTTTACAGTGTCCAGCAAGATCTCTTTTAAGCCTATTTGAAATGCTGCTTACTCAGGTAACGAACCTATACTACCTCTTAACCATGCCTTCATAGCTTCACTGCTGTGGGATCATGGCACATGAGTGTAGCTAGTTCAGATAGGCCCTCACGGGTAATGCAGCTGAACTGAAGAACTACAGTTTAGAAGTCTTCCCTGCAGTTTATTAGGTTAGAGATAGACTATCAGCCATTTATTCCAGACTGAGTAGCTATTACCAAAAATAATGATGTTGGATTACTCATTTAAGTACCTGCATGCCAGTATAATTGGCCCAGTACACATCAGATCAAATATTTGAATGTGATTCACTGTGTTTATGAGCTAACGAACATTATACAGAATCCGACTCTAGTGGCACTACTAAATTTGATGTGTCTATAATGAGCTGACCATCTTTAATTTTCTCTGGCACTGTTATTATACTAATTGGTCCACATCCATTTAATCTTGCTTTATAAACTTGTAAACAGGACTGATGCTTAATACAGCAGCTAAAAGATTACCAAGAAAAACAGCTATAAAGAACATAATGGAATGAATAAACTCTTCCTTTGAAGGCCTCTTTTGAGGAAGAGTCTCATTTCAGTAACATTTTGAGCTTTGGCTAACAGTTGTTGCTTGAATACATGATTCGCAGATGACTCCACCAAAAGGAACTTAGGAGACTGAAAGAAATTTGAGGAATATAAAAAACACATTGGCAAGTTAAGAAAACAGTAGGTAGAGTTACACGTTTCACTGAAAGACAGATTTAAAGAACTGAGCAAGTATAATTTTCAGCAGTTGCTCAGCTAAAATTGCTGTCGATACTAGAAGTCAATCTGAAGCTAGTTCAGGAAGGTCTGCTCCGCTCAGCAATCAAAGCAGTGCCTGCTAGTAAGAGGCAGCTAGGGTTACAGCTCTTCTGAATCCCCATTTGCTCAGATCCTTACTCCACAGTAACTGAAGACACTCTTGATTGTTACAGGAAAAAGAACAGACGCAGCTGAGGGAGATGAGGCACATCTGGAAAGCCATCTGAAAACAAACAAGTTAGGCCATTTTATACTTTGCAAAACATTCTGCTTTTGAAAGTGAATTTTGTTTTGATGACATAGTTGGCCAAACAATTTGACAAACACTATTTCAATCAGCTCATGCTACATTACTATTATTAGCAGGTTTTGCTCATGGCCATTTATAATTCTATAATGCACAACAGAATTCACTGAGGTACTTTCCTATCAAGCTTCCTAACTTTGAGTTCACCTAGCTGATTAACAGTCAAGTTATCATTATTAGTCATATTATCATTATTCATGTTGTGAAGGGCTTACCTTTCTGAGTTTTCAATATAAAATGACTACAACAAAGGGTCATGGTTATTATTTTAATAATGACAATATAATCAGTATAATTGTGATTTATTAGAAATGCCAATTCACTGTTCACTAAATTTGAATAACCTTTTTTAATGAAAGTCAAGAATTGGTCTAACTTAAAAAATAAAGCATATTACTTCAGGGTATGATTTGGAAAATGATATTCTGTTATGAAACAAACAGAGGCCCACAGAAATAATCAGAGTGGCATGAACACCTTAATCTCCATTTCCAGTCTGTTCAGATTTATGGTTCAGATTCTTATCTGATGTAGTTTTGGATACTTTCATAAAGCAAAGTTGATTTATTTGAATGGAGAATTTGACATGCAGTAATTAGGAACTGTGCTCTACAGGTTTATGGGTTTGGAAGCAGAACTGGTACTCAATGTATCTCAAAAGTTTCAGAAGTATTTCTGGTGATTCATTAGTTATTATTATGATCTTAGCAATAGATCTTTCAGCCTTCATATCCTATTTGAGGCTCCCTACGATTGTACTCTCATGAACAATCTTAAGCCTCTGCTGATGCAGTCTTCAGATCACCATGTCCTATCATCTTTTCCAAATACATATTCCATGCAACATTTGCTACAAAGAAATGAGTACTACTGCTACTCAGTCGTTCGCAATAGGGCACAACCATCACAAGATTTGTCTGGTATTTCAAGGTAAATGAAATACCAACCAATGCCTCAGACCTGAACAATTTTTGTGTCCTTTCCGTATTGTCTGATAGCCTAGGGACTTTCACAGAACATGCTGGGGCACCTCTATGATGTATCCAAGTTCTGATTTTTCTTCCTTGTGGACATCTGGTGACCTCTCCAGGACAATGAATGGGAAGACCATCAAGCACAGAAACTGGGGCTAGGAGACAGGGAGCTAGGAAGTGAGAGGTTCCTAAACATCCACTGCAGGAGGGAAAGATTCTCTTTTCTAGACTGTTGTTGCAGGAAGTTGAAATGAAGATAGCACCTGGAAAAGTCTGTCTAGATGATGGTGCCCATCTGCCCACAAATCCCCCTGAGTTCCATTATATTCCCGAGTTCCTCCATAATATTCTACACATCTCTTTGGCATTTAAGCTATAAGTGGACGCTTATGGATCTAGAGCTATAGGGAGTCTTGGGGTACGAAGAGACCTTATCTCCCCATGAGAATTCATAAATTTAATTAAGAAAGCAAGCCAGATCATAAGTTCAATACAAAATAATGTATAGTGCTTCATATAGTTTCATCAGAAAATTAGGATACTGTGCAAAACAGCAGATGTAGCAGTCTGTCAGTATAAATGCAGTTTTTGTTATTGAAAAGTATGTGTGAGAAAAAAAGACATGGGTCACATTAAAACATGACAATTAATACTAACATTAAAATATAATTTAGAACATATTTCTAAACTTTTAATGTAACAAATGCCTTTCTTAAATACAGTCTAAATTAACTTTTAAAGTCTTGAGCTACTTGAAGAAATGCTATCAAAATATTTTGAACAATGACTCAGATTCCTCTGGCACACCAAGATGCATTACTAGATAGCCTCTTCATTCATTATCTGTAGGTATTTAATATTTAAGGCTCTTAAAAAATTGTTTTCCCTCCTAATTAAATTATTTGAAAATCTTTCTTCTATACTCATGATTTGCATAAAGCCAGATGAGCCTGATCATAGTTTGGCAATATCTTGTGACAATCTCAATCCATTCCTCAGTTTTTCCAGTGGCTGTTTGTGAAATGAGCTCAGTAATGAAATCCTAGCAGGCTGAAACGCTCTACAGGCAGATCTTTGCCACTCCTTGGTTAAACAGCATCAGTGCAGAACAATATATGTTTAGGTGAAGAAAATAAGTAAGAATCATGTGAAAGGAACTGTAATGTTTTTCAAGTAGTATTAGAAGCATTCAAAAACTGATAGCTACAAGTTGGTACAAAAAGACGTATGATAAACTTCTGGAAGAGTACTTGTTTTCCAGAAAGTTAGTCCCACCAATACACCTGAACTAGTGAAACAATCTGATAGCTGTGTAGAGGGAGGGACCTCTAGGCAGCTCTCTTGCTCTGCAGTCAGGATTCCTGCTCACTTCTCCATTTTGCATCTGAACTTCTAGTCGCTGAAAAAACTTGTCGCTCTAATAACAATGTTACAGACAGCACTTCAATCTTGCACTGAAAGCTAAGGGTGGTCGGCCTTTGCTGCTTTCTGCATTTGTTCACCTTGGCAGGTCAGATCTGCTTACAGCCATAACCTCACAAGCCCTTATCACTGCTGAACCTCTGAGATGCTAGTGCCAAACAAACAGAAAGCGAAGGGGGATGGATGAGAGATAAATAAAAGGAAGATAACCTGATATGAGCGGAGTAGGAGAATCACAGGACTGAATGCAAATTATCCCAGTCACTGCATTGACCCAAGCAACTTTTCAGAAGCAAAGTGTCATTGCACTGAAATCACAGTAAAGTCTGATGCTGAAAAATAAGACTAAGTTTGTAGTCTGAAAAATAGACAGAGATCTAGAGGTACTTCAGTAGCATAAAAGTACAGTTCAAGTGCTGCTTAGGACTATTGCGTAAACTACATGATGATGATACCGAGGTCAAATTTTGTGTAATTGTTGACATTCATTTTCTAAAACATCTCATCAGTTCTTCAGAATAGAAGAGCTTTTTCTTGGGTAGTTATGGTGCAAACACGCATTGATTTGTAGGGCTGCAAAATGATACTGCCGCATGGTAAGTAAAAGCAAAGAAGAGAAATGCTTTCAAAAGCTGAGCTTGTGGGACATGGGAAGAAGGCAGATAACCAGTATAGTCTTCCCTTTCTCTTTTGATTTCCCTTTATTTCAGTCACATTAGTCTATAAATCCTTCCAAATCAGTTATTACTCTATTTTCCAGTGAAAATTGCACTAGTCTAAAATGTCTTTTTCCTAAAATTAAACATTTGAAACAGGGAGGGAACTGTACATGTATTTCTCAATAAACAATAAAGGTAACTGTTGGCGGCTTGCTTTGTCATGCCAGCTAAGTAATTACAATGACAAAGTTTTTTTTAAAAAAAGACTATTGAATGATATTGCCACAAATAAAGTAATGTTAAGCTCAGGTGAGCTTTACCTTTTTCTTGCACTGGCAAGTTGATGCAATGAACTCACATTTCAATTTGCAGAGTGAAAACTTTTAGGATATTCTTTATACCGGAAGGATTAAAGTACTCTGAAATCTGCAATCTCGAAGGTGTAAAGCAGGCTCTTTAATGTTAATGACGAGCAGGACCAATCTTTGGGGAAAGTTATTTTACTATGGGTAGCCTCACTCCAGCAAGCAATTTAAGGCTCTTAAATGCCCGAGCCAGAATGCTAAATAAGAATACACCTTTTGAGTCCTGTGAGTGTTGCAGGGAAACCAGACTCAACTCGTTTAATTTTACTTCTTGTAATTTATTACGAATTAACACAGATTTCTGATTACTAATTTGGGTACTGAGAAAAAGAGACATAAACGAATGACGAAACAGAGAAACACTTTTCCTCCTCCCACACTAGCCTTCACTCCAAACACGTCTCCTACACTCCCCCTCCCCGGCCAGCTTCAACTTCCTTCATTTTTGCTGTGTGTCCCAGTCGCTTCTGCAAGGCGACACGTGGTGCACCAGATTGGGGTCGTGGGTGTCACTGTTTCTTTCTGCCATGTCTTGCTTCTCACTCTGCTTACTCTTGCTTTTGCTGTTCCTCGTTCCTTACTCGTCTCCTCTACCTGCCCGTTTCGTTTCTCCCCACACACACCCCCCGGCAGCAGGAGTGCTGCCCCGCGGCTCCTGCCCTCTGCTAAAGCTGCTGGTGCCGCGGGCTCCTCTGGGAGCAGCTGCTGCGGCGCACGGGGGCTGCTCGCAGCCGTTACAGACCGGCTGGAACCGGCTGGAACCAGCTGGAACCAGCTGTGACCGGTGCGGGGCAGCTTGCTGCCTCCTCCTGCCTGGGGCATCCGGCAGCCCCCACTGCCCAAACCCTGCCGGTGGTGCCCAGGTGATGTGTGGCAATTCCCATGCACAAGCTGCCTATACCATTTCTTTCGGTGGCAAGTAAGGAGGCAGCGAGGAATAGGAGAGAATTATGCTATTCTGCGACTTAATGAGGTCAATGTAAAGTATTCCCACTGACTTCAGTGGGCCTTGAGCTGGCCAGCGTGGTATATATCAAGATTGAAAGTAAAGGAGAACCAAGGGGGTGTGAAAGGCATGAATTCTTGAGAGGAGAATCATGCAAATCAGAGAAAGCTAAAATCTGTTTTCTGTGTGCATTTTTTTCGTAGACTACTCTTGGGACTCAGGAGACCTGTATGCTCCGCTCTTTAGGGAGAGCTGTCAACGTGAACTCCAGCCAGCTGCACAAGTCACGCTTTTGTTCCTTCTTGCCATGCCTGTCCTCCTTTTTCTTAGTAATTTTATGAGGTCCCGCTTATGGAGACTAGCTCTTGCTATTTTTTTGCTCTGTGCTCAGCGTGATGTGTTTAGAGACTCGGTTGAAATCTCTATTACAGCAATAATAATGATAATGCAGTCAGCTTTTAATTATCCGTGAATGGGATTAACCATGTCCTACCATCTCTTGACACAGTGCCACATCCCTGGGGACATCATACCATGCCCAGCGACTTCGTCTACTGCTTTAAATGCTCTGCTCTTTACAGGACCTGCCAACAAGTTTTTTCTGAAGGTGTATATACTAAATATGTTCGTATATCCACTTCTGTTATCCTGAATAACTGGAGTACGGCCATTGTAATTTTTAGGTAAGCATTTGCAAATCGAATGACTATGATGTAAACTTTTTAAAAAGCTTAGCAAAAAAACAATTTCCAAAATGCTGACCCAAGTATTTTATTCATAGCTGTGTTTGCAATTGAAAATTAACGTTAAAATCAAGCCTGCTAATGTTAAGAAAAAGTATATTGGAAGAACATCCAGAGAGATCAGATGGGAGCAGTCCCTCTCGAAAGACATACGGAAAAAGTTATGGAAACCAGGGTGAACAGTGCCCTTAAAGAGGCAGGACTGGCAAAGACATGTTCATGCCCTCATGGGTGTTTGGTGGCAATTTCTTCCCATGAGATCATTGTGCATGATGAAGGAGGTAAAAAGTGGATTTCAGAAGTAGAACACAGAGTAGCCGTCAATTTGTGTATGTAGATATGGAGATTTTAGGGAGATGAATTATCAGGATCTATTCCTAGTGAGCACTTAAATTGCTCTTTTTTATCACAGGATGAAAAAATTAATTAGAAGTGAACATGTTGCGAAATATCTGAGTTCCCATTACTACACCAGCTGCTTTTTCAAGCTGAAACTTTTAATCTGTTCTTCCTGCTAATACTTTAGAGCTCCATCATTTATAGCATTTTCATCCTGAATTCTGCCATCTCTGAAACATATTCTAATGGCACTGCTTAGGAAAACTGTAATTGAACACTGGAGAAATTACATCTTTGAAAATTAGTTTTTGCAATAGCAAGGAAGGGAGCATAATGCAACTGAGCAATGAGGAGTTGATTTTCTTCATTTTTTCTTTTTCTGTGAAATAGAGCAGGCTGAAAAATCAACTCCAGTAAAATACTGAAGCTGTTGTCACGATGTTTTCCTAAACATCTTGGGGCTGTGTATTTCACCTCATTTGCTGTCCCCCCTAGCTTTCAAGTCTATGCAGAATATACTCCCTGAAAAAAGCCTTATAACATATAATAGACCTTAGTCTCATGGCAGATTATTTAGGCATGTTGTAGAATTCAGTAGAGAATTATATCCCTCCTACAGAATAATTTGAAATAAATCATATTGTAAATAGCTTTACTGAAGTTGATGACTCTCAGGAAGTCCTTGAACCAAACAAAACCTAAAAAACAGCATCTGCATTAAAAAATCATTTCTAAGTGTTGAAGACATTTTAATCCCTATTAAATTTTACCATTAGGATTCTCTATTTACAAAACCATTTCCCTTTTTTCTGTTTATATTTGCAGTAATGTAATTTTCCATTCGTTCTAATGCGAATTCCAGGAAACCTTTTGAAAAGGCCAGAACAGTAATTCTGTTGCTTTATACATAGCCAAAACAGATTTGGTGAATTCAGTATCGTCTGTAATGTATGTGCATCACTGAGTAAATATACTGTATGCAGCAATCTAGTTAAACATAGTTGGAAGGGAAAAATCAAAGACCCATGGTCTTTGCATCAGTGAACCAACAGAATCAAGAAATACTAGGAAGACAACATTCTGTCTCCTTATGAAAGTGTTAGAGACACTATTGCTCTATGGCAGTCACTCCAAGTAAATGAAATGCTGTATCTTGTCTTTTGTATAAAAGATTTTAAAATAAAATATATCATGTCTCTAGGGTTTTGAATTCATCCTCTTCCGAGAAACAGAAAAACAATATTCATGTCTGTAAGACTTCATTGCCTAAGTTGTAGGATGTAGTCCAAGAATTTTAGACAAGTGCGGAACCTCTCAAGCCTGCTGGGATAGCAGCAGATCTGACCATGCATGTAAGTACTTCAGTTCTGTTTTAATTCAACTTTAGTGCTTAACTCATATTGTGCATTTGACGCTTAGAAGTGAGAAGGTAACCTCCAAATGTGAAAGGACTATAAATGAGTGCAGTACCTTTTAACACAGACTGGAGACAAGATAGCTGCAGTTCAGTGCTGGCTCTTCATAACCACAGTATTTAAATGAAATTAACAGATTCTGTTCCGTGTCAAAGGTGCTATTCAAATTGTGCATATTTTTTTTCACTAACAATGCAAAAAGTAAAATAAAATAGGTAAATTGAAACATTCCCTAAAAATTCAGATGCAGAGAAAAATTTCATTTCACTTTTAATATTTTGTAAGGGTATATATTTACATTTTTAGATTAAAGATATTAGAGAAAACATCAACGTTATTTTGAGTTGAAAATAAAGAGGTCAATAATTTTACTTCATTAAGATTGAAAACTGAATTTCTTTAATGCAAGCTGGTTAAAAAAGATGTTGGGGACATTTATGAGGGATGGCACTCCACAGTGATCTAAATAATCCTCTGTTTCAGGGCCTTGCATGCACCTGCAGGTCTAATGTAGGTGGCCTTGTCTCCAGCCCTGTCTTGTCCTGTTCCTGACTGAACTCCCTGGATGTACCCCAGAGCTGACTCATCAGTCCACCCTGTCTGGGACTGATGATGAGTCTGGTCATGACCAGCACCCTCGTCCTGCTCAGGTCGTGTGGGGCAGTGCCCTGGTCAGGGAGGGCATGGCCCTGCCAGTGCCATGGTCACTCTTGGCTCCCGGGTCATCCTCCCTCATGGAGCAGCCCCATTCTCACCGCTCCCTAACACTTTCTCTGTCACTGAGTGTGATGGGAGAAATGATTTTTTCGTCAGGTCATTCATTATTCCTCCGTCTGTCTAGTCGGTGGTTGCAGCGATATCATTTCATACATGCCATGAACAAGGATGTTTTTTTAGTCAGTCATTCAGAAATGCCTAGTTCATGTCAAACTTTGTTCTAAGCCATGCCACTGTATAATAGAGGGTCATTCTCTTGATTTGTCTTGCAGCAGTGAAAATATGTTAATAATGATGGGGATTACTTTTACCTAGATATTTATAATTGTGAAAAAATTAGCATATAAAATATCAGTATAGATGAGACGGGTCTACATTTTGCTGTTTAACATTAGGCTATCACAGAAATTTAAATGATGTAATCACTTTTAAAAGCTGGTAATAAGGTTCAATGGAACCTCTGCTTTGTACATTATTTGATCATTTATATTAGAGGTCAAAAATTACAACAGCAACAAAAACGAACGCTAACTCTTAGAGTACTAATTAAAATGCACCAACTCAATAGATCTTAGTTCATTTTCAAGTGGAACCTCATTAAGGCAAAATCTTCTGTACAAATTAATCTTTCCAAATAGAACTACTGGCAATTGTTAATGATGTTTCCATGTGAATTATCATCTGCCAAATTGCAAAACTAAACAAATCAAATACATACCATGGTAGATTATGTCCAGTATCTATTTATTTATTTGGGACATTGGTTCATTTTTTAATTCAGTCTTGTTTATACATACGTGGCTTCAGGATTTGGTGACTATATAATGATTGCATTGATGGCAGTATTTGGGTTTATTTAAACAAAAGCTTATATAAGCAGATGTAAAGAACTGTGTACAAAATGGACTTCAGTTTACATACTGTTCACGTTTTAGGCAAGAATGTCTTTATAACAGACATATTAACAAGACAAGATAGAAAAGGCAATTAAGAATAAATAAAGCTTAAAATTAATGGAAAATGTAAAGTTTATTATGTACCAAATAAAAAGAACAGGACCTTAACACATTCAGGACCAAATCCTGTGGGACTCTGTTAGATTTACTGAGAAAATGACTAGATCCTTAAAATGTTACTCTGGTTCTAAAAGGAGGAGCTAAAGGTAGAGGCCCTTAATGACAATGATTTTTTTTATCCACAATGTTCATAGAGATTATGGAAAAATTTAGATTGAAATACTCTTCATATTAAAGCATTGTATCACACCACTGTTTATGGCAAAGCAAGCTTAAAGCCCAGTCACCGCTTTCCCACCACCACCGATCTGTTGACAGAGTGTATAGCCAAACTGAGGAGATATCTCCGTAGACAGAAATCTGTGTCAACCTCTCAAAATAGCTGAAAGAAGGGGCTACAAAGCACAGTTAAGGAACTGAATCCCTTTTTCAAGCAGATCATGAGTTACTAGCTAGTTGTATATCATGATCAAACAGACAGCTGCATGTCTCTCTTTTAAAATCAAAATGAAAGATTCCTAAGTTTCCCAACCCAACACTTGCAGGAATGGTGAGGAAACACCACCTCAGTGCCACAGAGCAGAATGAGCAGACTGGCTTGGTGCTATTCTGGAAGCTGGCTAATGCATCAGGCTCCTTGAACAGTTGCTACCTGCTTTGTCGTGTTTGAAGCCAAGCCGATACATATGCCTAATTGCAGGGCATGAGGGAAGAGATGACCTAGTGGCAGAACCTTGTCAAGAGCATTACTGCTCACATGAAGGAAGGAGATAAGGTGGTTAAAGGTATGAAGTTATGGATTCTTACTTTTTTGTGCCAAGGTGATTAATTATTGTTTTCCCATATGATATATAGCAGGATTTCAGAGATGAGTATATGCAGATCGTGCAGTTAGGTAAAAGATGTGGTTTTATTGTGAAAGAAATTATCCCTTATGTCCAGTTAAGAACTATTAAATTATTTTGTATGTAAGAACAACTGGTACTCTGCTTCACACTTTATTTTTCTCTTAATATAAAAAAAATTAAAATTCTTTAAAAAACTTTGGAGCTGTCCAGTATACTATAATACTTTAAAGCTTGGAAATCAGAGTCAAAGTATCATTTGCTTGATTTTAGTGAGCAGCTTTAGTAGGTTTTCAGGTATAGTCAGTAATTCCTAGGAATTATTCCTCATTAAGGAAACATGAGCATGTAACTCAGGCTTTTAAGCTGTGTTTTTATTTTCTGAATGAGTGTGTTCTAACAAAAATTCCATGTTCTCACCTGTATTGAGATACATTTTCAGGTTTGGTCCTAAGGGCCGCCTTCTCTTTGGAAAATAGATTTTTGATTTCTCAGATTTGTAGGATTTCTCTTTCAAGAATCCTTACAGCATGTATAGTTTTGTAGTTCCATTATTTCATCTTCAGCTGTATGCAAATAGTTATTTGTTTTGATAAGTGGAACAAAATTTTCAAGCAAAAATGTTTTGCTCAGACTGAAGTACTGTTTTTTCATCTTTTCGTCATGATATGACTCCATAATTTCTTTTTCAGACTTCTTTGCAGAATGTATTATTGTATTGCTTTTCTCTTTCAGTGATACCTCTGTCTGATGTCTTGCTGTTACCATATTTTTCATGTGTTTTATCTCCAAGGGGTCAGTTGTAAAAATTGCCTTTTTTAACTTCTTATTATGAGATGTTGTGACGCTAATGTTGGTGGGTTTTGTCAGTTTACATTCTCGAGGGGTTGGGATTTTTCAGCCTTTACAAAATGTCAGATCCAGTTTCTAGCTGTTGTTCATGATGGTTTTATTAGATGATCAAGTAATGAATTTAGCATTAAGTTGTCTACAACTGCTAGATATGCTTAAAGGCATCCTTTTCCCCACCAATTTAATATTTACTGTATAACTGCAAAGTGTTGCTAAGTAAAGATGTTGCCTTTTGTTTTATATTTATGGTTTTTGTTAAGAGATGTCAAGTCTGGTAGCCCAAAAGAGGCAAGGCCGCCACAGCTCCATATCCCCATGTCCAGCCAGTAGTGAGATTGAGCATGTGTTCCTAAAATGCACACATACATATATATGTTTATGCACAAACACATACATACGTACACACACACGCACACACACACACATATACACACATATGTACAAAGCCAGCCACACAGATCAACACAGACAACACAGCACTCATGCAGACACAAACAGCACTAATGGTCTGATCCTGTTCCTCTCTTATTGATCAGGATGAAAACCTGTTAGTAGAAAATACATATATACAGTACCTTGTCTTAGACACTCAGAATCACAGAACAGTTGAAGTTGAAAGGCACCTCTGGAGATCATCTAGTCTAATCCCACTGCTCAAGCAGGATCAGCTAGAGCAGGTTGCCCATGTCCATGTCCAGTCAAGTTTTGAATATCTCCGAAGATGGAAACTCCCTCTTTCTGAGTGTAAGCTTTCAGAGGGAATAAAAGCCTTAGTGAAGCTTTCCTGTAGATAGTCAAAAAGAAACCCTTCTCTCTCTTCACACAGAGGAGACTGCTTACTAGTCACAAAGAACAAGGTATGTTCATATGAATCAGAAGAAAAGGTTAGAGTAAGTGTAGATTTTTTGGAGGAGTGATTCCACATCTAAGTATTGCTTGATAAATAGAAGTCTCTTAATACAGGAATTAATAAACCAAGTTGGAAAGGACTTTAGAAGATCTTCTAATCCAACTCTTTGCTGCAGCCTGGATCAACCAAACCTAAATCATTCTTGAGAGATATTTTAAAATGTCATTTATGATGAGGTGTCTACTAGGAACAAAAAGATAAAGCTGTGGCTACAACGGCAAGAGGAAAGAGGAGCATATTTTGATGTTAGTTGTTTTCAAATTGTCTGGGATTCATGGATTTCATCTGAGATAACTTTAAAAAGCAGCTGAACAACAGTGCAGTATTTTGAAAGGAGTTCTGCGGACAGCAGTGAGAGTAATTATAGCTAAAGGAAAAGTGTTTTAAGAAGACTGATGGGAAAAGTTAGGGCTGAGCAACCTTATGAAGAAAAGTTCAAGGGGAACATCTCAAGTATGCAAGAAGCTGTTTGTGCTGAATAGTACTAGAAGCAGTACTGTTAAATTCGGTCAAGAAACAAAGACATTAAGACATTAGAGAAAACCTTCTGGTGGTAAGTATGTGTAGATGCTGGACTAGACTGGGGCATGTAGCAAAATCTATATTGATGTCTTTAAGATCCCTTCATTTGGCAGAAGAAATTCTACACAAGGTCTGATGTTCTTTCTAGATCTGCCTGTCTAACCTGTTCTGCTGGAGATCCTAGGAAGTATCTCATGTCAGCCTTTGGCACTCTACCACAAACCAAGAAGTATTCATTCTCATACATATACCTATGGAGCATGTTTACCCAAGATTACAATCTGAGATGTATTTTCAGCTATGTCTCAGATATTCTGGGACAAGTGTTCCATGTCATATTTCCATGTGCTCCCTCTTAGTTGTCCGTCAAAGATCAGTTCACAGGGCAATGTTACTGTCTCTTTAACAATATAGGTATGGGTTTCCTGACAATTCCTAGCAATTAGCTAGGAAGCTTCCCCTGCCCAGTAAGCACAGGCTGAGAGGAAACAGCTAGCATGCAAGAAGTTTTGGCTTACTGAGATTGATTACGATTCCACGCAGGTAGCTGAAGGTAAAAAGGTTTTGTGCAGTAACACCTGATGCCATAGGCAGCACGTTGGCTGAATACTACTGGAGTCTCATAGCATAGCAATGGAATGAGTAATCTCAGAACAACTATTCGGGTTTTATAGATACTTAGTGGCACTGACATGATTGAAAGCAATAATAACTAAGGGTAAGATCTGCAGTTTAATCTGTAATAGAGAATGTTTGATCTCGCAGTCAGGGAGGTTGCTGGGATCTGATGAAGATTTCCTTTGGGACAATAAATTAATATTGCTTCTAGCCAAATTATCTGATTCATTTGAGTAATGACACTTCCTATAAAATACTGATAATTTTCGTTCGATATTTTTTAAGCTTTGTAAAAGTTACTTGTCTTTTGTTCTTTACCTGTTTTTTTATGTAAGTTATTTTGCCAATAATACATTTTTCTGATTTATTTTTAAAACTATTCCTTCTATCTTGCTCTTAATATCGATCTAGTTTATCAACTGCTGTGCACTATTTCAGCAAGACACATAAGCACATGCATAACTGCTCATATAGTTAAACATGTAGTATCAAGTCATCTAGCTTTAAATCATCAGTTAGGTAAGGTTTTACAAATTGCCCTCTTTATTCAGGGAAGGTAATTTCACTATATTAATCTTCATAAAGCTAATTTCTGCAACTCAGTATAATAACTGTGTATAATACTTATACCTCTGCGAATCTGAAGTACAGCACAGGGAGGAAGACACATATGATATAGAAGAATCTACAGCTTACAGAGCTAATGCTTGTCTCTGATTTATTTATTTTCTCCTAGTAACGATGCCCTACACCCATCTTCCTGTCTTCTGATGTTTGTGTGTTAGGCTCATGGCTTTTCCTGATGTTTCACAAACCTCTTTCATTTTTCTCCATTTAACAGATATTCCCAGTTTATTTTTCACTGCAAGATGCAGAGGTATAATTTCAGTGTGATGTAGAGTTGTAACACTGTGATTTCCATTCTCCTTGTTCCCCAGCTAAAGAGGGCATTCCAACGTTTTGTAATTCTGCTTTTAATGATCAGCTTGCTTCCAAATTTTTTGTTATCTGTTGTTGAACCTAACAAAAACCTCTAAGTGATGTAATTTACCTGTAAAAAGCAGAAATAAACTTGACAATTCTGGATAATATGCCACTGATTTGCATTTCATAAGCAATATTAATGTAAAAACATATTAATACACTTAAATACTCATATTACTAAAATATTTAACCCTTCTATGGAACTTGCTATGTTTTGGGATGTTTCCTCAACCTAAGCGATATTGAGATTATATGCATTTCTATTTTTAGGGGGTCTCAAAGTGTTCACACTTGAAGAAATTATTTTTTTTTTTCTATTATGTCTTCACCTTAACAGAATTAACTGCTTTGCTTTTTACAATTTAAAAAATTTTAGTCTAAGGAGGCATTTGGTTGTTGCTATTTTTCTCCTCAGTGACCAGACATTCAGATCAAATGATGTTGTATTTCTACTATTGCCTTAGATGCAGCGTGCCCCACACCCTTCCTGCTGCAACTGTGCTTTCATTGAACATTGTCTTCCATGACATTTGTAAGGCATTCTTTTCTTCCTGAGTCAACATAAGGCCTTTCTAATGAAACTTCTTTTAAAGCCATGAAATTATCCGTTTTTCCTGTTCAAATTCCTTCTCTAAATTTTAGATAGCAAAAATTCTGTTCTTGCCAAGATGTCATATTGTGAGACTGCTGTGCAAAATATTTCCACAGATTTTACAATGATAAGCCCTTGTCCAGCAAAAACTAATTCACATATTTAGCTTTAAGCATACTGCTGAGCTATTGTTATTTAAGCCAACTTTATAACATTTAGATGTCTCAGTTTAGATGCTGAGGCTCCTAATTAGACATCTAAACGCTGAGATGAGCTTGAGAACTACTGATCACTTCCAGAACTTACTGATTTCAGCATCACTGGTAAACTTAGACCTATCAGGTCAGTTCAGCCCCTTCTCAGTACATTAGGCTTGAAAATTATTTATTGTTTCTGGAAATAGAAAATCAGGATTGTAGCTTTTTTTCCTCTGTTTTATTCGGAAGACTATAGCCAAACAGTTAAAATCCCTGTTACTCTGTGACTTGTGATGTATTGAATAAAAAAGACTAACCTGCGGATCCTAGGTCATGAATGCGGGGAAGTACAATGAGACACCAATTCACAGGGTGTCCCTGAATAAGCCCTTTCAATCTCTTACACCTTAAAGTAGGATTTTAAGATCAGTTTTAAATTTAACAAAAAGCCAATGCAAAGCAAGACCTGTAGGTACAGCTGCAAGGGTAATTGAACAAATCTATCTTCAGTTAAAAATTTAGTAGCAGAAATTGTCTTGAATGAAATACATTCTTTTCTGACTGTCTAGTATTAGCCCAAACATATTGAACAGTCTGTATTACTGCACTGCTTCTGCACAGTGGGTTTCCTGTTTCTAATTCACTGACTCACTATTGTATCTCAGTACATTGTTTAACTAGTACTCCCATATAGAATATAGTTTTTTTAAAATTTTTGATATTTATATAATATTTATACATAATTCTGCCCATTCATTTGTCTCAAAACAATGAAATTATGAAAATGAAAAATTTCCTTTTCTATACAGGAGAGAGGAAGTGTTTAAGTATTTGTGTGAGATCAAATCATGTATTACAGAGCAGGATATAAAACCAGAGATTTTGACTCCCAGGCTGATGGGCTTATTCTTTGGATTATCCTCATTCAAATATAATAAAATATACTATTAAAATGCAAATTTATTAGATTATATAAAATATCCAAAGTGATTAATTTTAATTATAGTCAAAATTGACTAAGCAACAAAAAGAATAACTATGAAACTTGCTCACAAAGTCAGTGACCAAATTAGAGAATTGATTTCAGTGAGTGCATGAACAAGCTCATAATAGTTTTCTTAAGCACCTAAAACTACAGAAACCGGACCGCTTCAGAGATGCAAACTGGATAACTTCAAGGAAATATTTAGGTGTTCAGAATTCTTTAAAAATAATGCCATCTTTTTTCCCCAAAGGCACAATTGCTGATGTAAAGTATTCAGAATCTCAGTCACGAGTAGTCTTGAGGTTGGCTTGTACATATGAGATTTAAAATTTTTAAGTTTTATTTTGGCTTTTTATCCTTTCTCTGTTCTTGGCTACAGGTCATGTTCTTTATTGTTTTGCAGATCACATTTTTAATCTTTTTACTGCAATCACGTCAGTTACTTTTTCTCTCTTTTTTTGATCTCCCATAAAAATAAGATATCCTAGTAAAACTGCAATTAAACTAGTGATTTTGCTGTTATGGGTGTATAGAAAATTAAAAAATCACTCCTAACCACTATAGCTGATTAACAGCCTCACCTATATATCAAGGTGATATGCAGGATAGATTACAATAGAAAGGACCAGGGGTTATAGATTGCTCTAGACAATCTTCCTCATAAACCAGTTCAGCCAAAATATAAAAAGGGTGATATGCATTATTGTACCATCTGATTTCTGAGTAACTTGTACATTTAAAGATATAGCAAGATAAACTATTGAGGAATGTATATTTGTGGTGTGGCATGTACATGCTATGCAGAACATGGATTACTTTGTCAAGGAAAGTCAATATATCAATTATAGGAGAAACATGTTTCAATGTTGTAATTTTGTTACATCTGCTTAAAACCCTCAGATTGCTTTATTTAAAATCAGCTAATGTGAGAAAAATCTCTATTTCTTACACTTGCACTAATTTTAGTTGTTGCTTTGACATGTTTCTTTTTATTCAGTGGGCAAAGAGGCTGTACTTCCCTTAGCTTTGATCCCTGCAAGCCAGTCCTGATCTGAGGTTGATTTGTATGACAGTGAGAGGTTTAAATTGCCAATACTCTGCTTGAACCTATTTTGTAGATAAATAGACATGTATTTTCAGTGCTGACAGACTGGCCTATTTCATATA
The DNA here is from genome assembly GCF_036370855.1 of Dromaius novaehollandiae. Lineage (NCBI taxonomy): Eukaryota > Metazoa > Chordata > Aves > Casuariiformes > Dromaiidae > Dromaius > Dromaius novaehollandiae. The sequence continues at coordinate 5,486,321 of NC_088105.1, read as the reverse complement.
CACTGCCATTTTCTTTCACTTGGTATTAATCTACACCTTCATTTGGATAGTTTTGAACAAATCAGAATAGCTACAGAAATATTAAGGTAAAAAAGAAATGTTAGAATGATGCAACTGTGAAGTCATGAAAAATGACTCATACTGCCACGTTGCTTATGGGAAAAAAATGGACACTGTAGTAAAATATACATTGATAATGTGTATATATAATATACGTTGGTAATGTAATTGATGAGCAGGAAATTGGAAAATTAATTTCGTATTAGAAACCTCGTTAAAATTAAGACATTTAAAAAATACATGTATGGGAGAAGCTATGATTCAGAGAGTGGGAGACGGTGGCTATTCAGTGATTCTGTGCACTGTGACTGCAGCTGACGTAATCAGCCATACTACCAGGGAGAACAGCAAATAGTATGGAGGTTTGGTTGTGTTCCACCTGCCATGCAGTAAAAGGGCTGTTACTTCTGTATTCATAGAAAGTACTCACTCAGATTAAAGATCCACCATGTCAGTGGGAAAAAGAAGTGCACATTGTGAACTGTCCCTTTTTTTTTATATTTCTTTGCATTTTGAAGCGAGTTTCTCCCTAGCTGTTTATTATGCTATTAAAATAATCTAATGGGTGCATTCTTTAGTAAATGCAGGCAAAAAGGCTAAATAAACAAAGAAAAGTACTGTGTTGTGTTGGTAGGGAATGAGATTATTAGAGGTAGTCTTTTTCTAATGGGTGCAAAGTTCAGGAAATGGCATTCTACTGGTGCTTTGCACATTTTGATCTTTTTTCTGACCTCTTTTCTTAGAAGATTCAAATACTAGTCTTCACTTTTTCACTCAAGGATGGACTTTAATGAGCAGAACTTCTTAAGGTGAAGAGAACCTTGTTCCATGAATAGACCTCTGAAACTTGTAATACTGCTTCCAGAATAAGGATTGGTTTTATCGTTTATCAGAACTAGACCTGATATTTCAAGGTCATTGTATTGTTGCTTGCCCAATCACATGCTCCCATGTACTCAGATTCCCCACTGTCTCAGACCAGGGGATTACTATGCCAATTTAAGGTATTCCTAATTTACAACTATAGTATTAAATATGCACTTTTTCAGAATTCAGACCTAGCAAGTGATAGTGCTAGCAATACTATCAAAAGTGACTACACCTTTCAAATAGAGGTTTAAATAAAAGCTGAAGTTGAGAATACAAAAATCATATATAATAAAACTCCATATATTACCCATCATTGAAGTACAGCTTGTGATTGTAATCTGTGCGCTTTCTCTTGGGGAGCCCTTGCAAGGGACTCTGTTCCACTGCACTGAATGAAGGAGACTGACCCCTCATCTATATCAATAAAAGGAAATGAAAAAGGACTTCCTAGAGAAATACTAGATTGAAAAACAGACAAAGGATGGAAAAGCACAAAGAGGGAATATTACTGCTGTTGCTGTTCTCAACAAAATTGCTGCTAGGTTACCGCTGGAGAGAGTAGATAAGCAACCCGCACAGTTCTTGCAGGAAAACTGAGATTTCTAGGAAAACACACAGAAAGAGGAATAATTACCCCAGAGATGAAAACTGAGGGGATCTATTCCAACTAGTTTTATGAAGGTTATCACTGTGCATCCATAAAACTAGGCATGGCACCAGCCTGAAATTAAAATGCTAACAGAAGATGATGATTAAGAGTATTGTAATACTCGTGCTGGAATGATTTCAATGTCTGAGAAAGAGCATTTCATAGCATTAAGGCAAATTATGCAGGAGGACCTGAGAGTTCACAATGCACATTCAGTGTTGCTACCAATTGGCAACAGTTCTTTCAGGACTAACATTAAATCTCTCTGAAGAGAACCTTGTAGACTATGTCAGTCACATTTTTTTTGTTAAAAAGCAATAGAAAAAGAATATATGCAGGACATAACTGAGGCCCTCCCCAGGGCCTTTTGTTTGCTTCACAAAGCAAAAGTACCTTGATTTATATTTGATTATACTCTTTAGGACATGATTTGTTTCTGTTATACCTCTGTAGTCACTTGCAAGCTCAATCTTTATTGGCTGCTAAGAGTGACTGTAATGAACAGAGATGATAATTATTATTACTTTTTTGACCTCATCTGTACCTTATTTTTTGTTATTTTTGCACATCAAAACACACCTATATTTAGAAGATGTTGCTAGAGCTTGTAATTCATCTTTCTACATTTCTCTTGGACTGTTTTAAAAGCTTCATGATTACAATTAATAGCAGTGGAAACGTTATATATGAGGTAAAAATTAGAAATAAAACAGAATTGAAGACAAAATACTATGAATCCTCCCGTTCATTCTGGCTGTCTCTTCAGAAGAAGAACATAGTTTAAGAAACCAGGCTCAAAAGTGTGACAACAGTACAGAGAGAGCCAGGAAATTTAGCATGTTTTCTGCACCTCTTCAAGTTTGTTAAGAAAAAGGAGCACAGCAGACTTCATTTTAAGCACTTTCTATTTAGTTTGCCTGAGAAAAGTGTAGTGAAAGATGGAGCGCTTAAATCCTTGTTCTCGCTAGAGGTTTGTATATAAAAAACATCTTAATTCGAGGTGCATGTTGACATGCAGCACTGGTGAAAAAAACTGTTTTGGACATGTGCCTAGCTACTTCTGAGGTAATGTTTGTGTATACCAGGATTTTCCAGGCAACATCTTTTGTTTGTGTTTTTTGTCTGAAATACAAAATTGTTGAAATCACAAGTTTTTACAGGAATACTTTCACTGGGAGAGATTTCCAAATGCCAGCACAGAAACTGTAGCTAAAGTCCATGATCATGCTCAGAATACTCAATACCCAAAGTCAGACTAGGACTTGAGTCTCAGTTTCTCTTAGCTAAAGATAATGAAATACTCTTATATATATGCTCTGAAATACTCTTATGTATATGCTCTGTACATTGGTGTGCAGTGCTGTTGAGATGCAATACAGATGTTAGAATTAGGTAGACAGAGAGGTAATAGTAGCTGGCAAAAATGTTAGGAGATTTGGATAAGAGGACAGGCAGATTTGGGCCAACTGGGACCAAAGGCCAGATGATGAATACATTTTATGAAGAGCCAAGACAGGTTTGGACAAAAGGAGTGGAAGCAGGATAAAGAGTCTTAGGACTGGGGAAGCTAAGGAAAAATGAGTAAAGGTATATATTGGCAGTCTTAATTCTCCTGACTTTTAAGTGCACATTTATATCCTTAATATTTTTCATGCCATTTGGTAAGCAATATTATATATTCAGTAATGTAAGAAACCTGAGTAAATGATTTGGTTTTTTTCTCTGTTCACTTATTTGGTTCTTTTTGTTTTCTAAATTATTCTTCTTAAAAAACACCATAGATGCATTTAAATATTCATTTCAGAATATCTATGGCAATGACCTTAATACGCATTTTCCAATAAAAGTTATTTCCAGTAATATCAAATAAATTTAATTTAGAAAGGCAAATTGTTACCACAAATTTTAGACTACAGTTTAAATCTTTATCCAAGTCCATTCATTCTTGATTGTCTCCAATCTTGGACCTATCAAACGTGTGTGTGGTTTTTTTTATTATTATTAAAGACCTAAAGTCAGTTGATATTTATCAAATATATGATATTTCCTATTAATCTTTCCTTTATCTCTTTCAATGCTGTGAAATGGAATTTTCAATTCTGGAGTAGAGGTTAGCTTATCTTAAAATTTCACACAATGTTTGAATAATGTATTCTCAGAAAACCTACATATTCTCATATTTCCAGAAAATATGTACTTAAGCATCTGTCTTTTCCTTTGCTTTTAGCATTTTATTGATCCTCAGTGAAAATGGGAGTTATGTGAAAATTGATGAAAACATTTTCATTTAGACCCCTATCCTGCACAGAAGCTTATGTAGGTATTGCATTTCACAAAACACAGCTTTCAGAGAATGCAATAGGAATTACTCACATTTCAAGATATTTGTAAGTTTTTTTCAGGTTCATATGCTTGCACACCTTGTCTTGAATGCCAGTGGAGTTTACGACAGAATATAAGGAAAAAACATATGTCAGTATGAGGATAATGAAGCACTGGAACATGTTTTGACCTCAGAGTGTAACTGGAATCTTAAATTCCAGTCAAAGATTTATTATTAGTCCAGTTGCACAAACAGAAGGAAAAAAAATAGTGCTATACAGAAAAAGTCTCAATAATATTACAGTTCACATTTCTGGACATACGCTTCCTAATTTCTATCCCTTTTCTTGTCATTATGCTCAATCTTCCATTGCTCCTCTGGGTCTTTAAAATTGATGGCTTCAGTCCAATGTGTAAGAGTGGGGCATTCAGCAATAGGAATCCTTCCCTGGGAGGAGTATGATGGTTTCTTCTTACTCTAGGATTTACTTGGGGTCATTTTTACATGTTTACTAGCATGCTTTTACACCTTGCTTTTTTTTCCATTGGTCCACAATTCCACACTACATCTGATTTTACTATATATTGTGCCATCTATTTATGATAGATACAATTACTTTACTCTCTTTTACATCCCTAAAGCTGTTTTTCTCCAGCTGCAGATCTGCATTTATTTTAACTGACCGTAGGTGAGTTATTCAAAGCCCATGAAAGCCTGTCTCCTGTGAAAGACCATCCAGTAGTGGATGATAAGAGATGGGTCAGCCTGCCCCCCATCTCTTACCACCCTCTACAATGGATCCTGCGTCTCTGCTTTTCAAGGCTTCTGTTGTCATTCCATGCCTGTATTTCTCCACATTGCACTATTGCATTAGTCGTAAATATCTACACAGAATAACTGCTTGTTACTAATATCTATGTAAAAACTATGGTTATACCATACAAGGATAAGGAAACAAATGGCCTAGGCAATGAATCAATGCCTCCAAGAGCTTTCTTAATCTTAACATACGAGAGTTAAGATTCACTCATGTAGCTAATGGTTGTGGTAGGAAATCAGGAGGAGAAAAGAGTGAGCTGTATGATTCCGAAGAGGTTGAAGAAATCTCAGTAGTCACATTAGATACCATGGCACTGACTGAAAAAACGAAAGAAAGGAACAAGGTTATTTTATCAGTTTGAAAGTGAACAAAAGATATGCCTTCAAGTGCTATCATATTTCTCTTTCTTTTCTGAGGTAACCTTCATCAATCGTTTGGGTAAATGAGGTAAATGAGTCAATAAATTTCCCATTAAGGGTAATATGATTTTTTGCAGCAAGTTTGGTGCCCCCTTGCTATGCAGTCTATAAAATGGAAGTGGTCACAACCCTTGGCACCTTTTCAGACTGTTTTGAGAACTGCACATTGTAATTAACGGCAGTGTTAATAGTTCTATGTAGGGTAAAATTTGCTCTTGTGCTGACTGATAGTTGAATTTCCAAATCTATATGTGGATTTAAATCCCTACAAGTTATAATGTGTGCATATGATGTGATTGGAAAAGGAAAAAAAAATCAGTGATACTTTTCTTTGTCTTATCAAGGACCCTCATTTTATCCATTCAAGGTATTTAAATATGAAGGACAGGTTTAGAATTGAAAGGAGGCAGCTTTTTTTGCCTTTTTACTGGATATCATTCATCAGAGATAAAAGGTAAATATTCAGTCAAATTTCCAATTTTTGAGTCACATTTTTACCTATTTTCTCTTTTTGACATTTGCTGAATGGTCGTAGTCCCGACAGAAAAAAAAGTCTTCTATTTCTGGAAAATGGCATTTCACAAATATCAGGAATGAATTCATTCTGTTTAAATAGTTTTGTGGGTGTGCCTGTGTATGCATGCATGCAAGCAGATATCTTATAACAGTATTATCAGCTTTCTCTAGGAATCTGCTCTTTCATTCTTTTATTTTATCTTATCAAACTTGCTCTTTTCAAACTTGCTGAATGGTTTTGTGACTCTTGATGCAGGGATCAGAAAAAAAGATGCAGGCTACAGAGTGCCCCAAGCAAAAGCGATGAGAAGTCAGAGGGGAAGAATAGAAGACAAGCAGACTAAGGACTGAAATTTCCAGCTGGTTCACAAGTAAATAAGCTACTCAATAGCTGGCAACATCATGAGCAGCAGTTATTTAAGCACATATGGACATAGAGGCAGAGGAAGAAGAAAGAACAAAGCCAGAGTTGTCTGTTCTAGGAAGAGCCAGAAGAAATCTAATGGAGGTTCTGCTCCCTAAGTTGGATATAAGTTAAAAATTGTAAGTGTAATACCATCATGGTTCATTGCATTTGCAGACAGCAATGTCCAGCTTCTGCTTTTAGGTGTATTTACAGAACTGTGTTGAGGCTAAGTGAAGAATCAGTAGGACGGAGTCCTCCAAAGGAGGAATCAACAGGAAGAATGGCATAGCCTACATCCTGGGGTGACACCCGCACGTCTTTCCTGGAATATCCTCCAATATTTCATAATCATAGATAATGCAGGCTGGAAGGGATGTCAGGAGGTCTCTAGTTCAACCTCCTGCTCAAAGCAGGATGCACTCTAAGGTCAGGCTGAACAAGCCTCTTGTCCAGGCTGAACAAGCCCAGTTCCTTCAGCCTCTCTTCATAGCTTATGCATTCAGCCTTCCTGACTATCTTGGTGGCCCTCCATTTTACTGACTAAAGCTTTTTAGCTTCTCATTTTAGAGAGGGGAGCGTAGAGATTGGATTAAGTATTCCAGTTGCAGTCCAAGAAGTGCCAAGTAAAGGGGAATAATCACTTCCCTTGATCTACTGGCTGTGCTTCTGTTGATGCATCCCAGTATGCTGGCACTGCTGACGCACGTTCAACCTACTGTTCACCAGGACCCGCCATGTCCCTTTCAGCAGAGTTGCTCCCCAGTCAGTGCCTAGCCTCTAGGGCCTCACCTGCAGGGAGTTAGTATCGCTCAGACTCAGGATTGCACTTCTATCTTGGTTGAATTTTATGAGGCTCCCATTGACCCATTCCTCTACTCTGTCTAGGACCCTCTGAGTAGCAGTCCTGCTCACAAGCATGTCAGCTGCATACAACCAGTTTGGTGTCATTTGTATGAAGGGAAGCCAAATCCAGTGGGCTTCAGGATGCGGGGGAGTTCTCCTTCCTAGCCTGCTACAACCGACTTTGATTCAGGGGATACTTCCATCCTATCCCAGTCTGATGGGTGCAAGGCCACCGCGACTCCCTGTCCCCAAGCCCAGCCAGTAGCAAAGCTGAGCACCAGTTCCAGAGGTTCAGATACCCACATAAACACACATACACAGTACACACAACTGGTCACACAGATCAGCACAAAAAGCACTGCCTTTACTGGCATCCACATCAACGCAAACAGCACATAAACATGAGCAACGCGTCTCGATCCTGCTTCTCTGTGGCTGAACTGAAGTTCACTAGTGGACGATACATACCCCCTCACTCTCTTAAGTCCACAAGCACTGTCACATTTACAGACCTCTTGAATATTAGTGTGGACATCATGGTGACAGGCAGATTGGGCAGCCTGTCCCCTTTCTTGTGCCTCATAACTTTGTTCTTTACCTCCACTGTGCTTTAACCCATTCCAGGTTGAAATGTACATGGAAGGGTTAATATAACAGGTAGATGGCTAGAAAGTGAAATCATTAATTGATTGCACTACTAGGAAGATCACAGGACGAGTACCCATAATCATGGATTTCCTTCTAAGAGATCAGTGAAGGCATTAAAGATAAGCTGAGATAAACTTAAATTAGCAAATTGTTTTAAAACTTAACTATATAGATTATTTTATTTCATTTGATGAATAGATTCTGAAGTAAACGTCAATTGTTTCTTTTTTAAAAAATTTCTGATACTTTTCATCAGTAAATTCATGTAATGAATGAACTGGAAAATCTTGCTAGGATGCACTATTTTCTCCTAAAATCTTTTTCTGATAATAGACGTCCATCTATTATCTGGAAAAGCCATAATCACACGTTAAGATCCTGTGATTCTAGGTCTGCAAACTTAAAAAAAGAAGTTTGAACTAAGCTAAACATTATTCTAATTAGACATAAGATTTCAAGGAAACTCATCTTTTACTCTATTTTCCACTAAAAGACATTTCATCTCAAAGCCTTGAAGAATACCATTCTTTTTAAAATGGCAGTGAAAGCTAGTCAAAGGATTTTTGTTCTTAGGAACAAAAAATGATTTCTATTGAAAGTTTATTCTAACAGAAGTGTTCAAGTAAGGAAGATACAACACATCAAAAAGAAAATCATACAGATAAGTAGTTTTTGAAAACTTTTCTAAATAGAGAGTGACCTCCTAATCTTGGAGAAACCTTTGCAGCCAACTAGGAAGACCTGCTTCCTTCAAACATGTAATCAGTTAAGTACAAAGGGATATATAACTTTGAAGTTGCATGCTTCTCAAAGGCAGGCTGTAAAGGCCTTGACTTTGAAAGAAACTTAGAAAAATGAAGCACCCTGACTATCACTGCTGTAAGATGATTCTCCTCTTCTCTCTGGACAACTTCAGTCCTTGTATCTGTGTGCATTAATCCATAATTTATTCTGGTAACTTCTTTTGTGAGAACACTTTAGTAGGTGGGCATGAAATGCCTGATAATCTGTAGTGTTTTGAATTTTCTAGCTAAAAAAAAATGTAATCATATGTAAGAAAGGGACTTGAAAACAGCTGAAATAAGAATATGCAATCTGAAACACAGCTGTCAAAATGGTACACTCAGGAGCATGATGTGCCTCAACTCCTTTGATCTACTAAAGATCTGAAGAAGATGCGTTTATCAGAAGTCAAGTCACAGCTGTGGCTGGCTTGTGGATGCAGAGAAAAAGGCTTTGTTTTTTAGCTACAACACCATTTTCAGAAGTAAGCATGTAATGTAATGCCTTCAGTGTCCCAAGTATTTGCTATAAGGAACCTTTTCCGATTCATAGAACTCGTGTAATCTGACATTCACTTTACAGAGAGAGTGGAAGACTTCCTTTACACAATTGTTCCTTCCAATCAGATAGAAACCAACAGAAAGAAAAACAAAAAGACACATCAGTGATGCCTCCATCTAGATTTTGTGCAAAAATAGGGTATTAGTTCTTCACTGTAGAAGGTGTGCAACTACATTCTTTCAATCTTACTTCCAGAGCATTTTGGTTTGGCCACCTCCTTGGCTACATTTACACACATCACATCTTCTGTGAAATCAATGAAAACAGAAAGAGCTATAATAGCTGTATAATAATCATTAGATCATGATGTAGCTTTTTCCCTTTTCTTTTGGTATCATCTTGTTGTTAGGCCATGTCGCATTTAAACTGTGCTCTTCAAGGTTTGGAGCTGAGTTACTGTTGCCTTCTGGCCTCCTGCTCCAAATGATTTACAGGAATGTAAAATTATTAGCAGTTCCATCTGTGCTTCTTTGTCTCTTTCCCACAAATACAAGAGTAATCTAAACTATTAGAGCACAGCAGATGTAGTCCAGGTCTCATTAAGCAGTGCTTTTGGATAGGTCTGCCCCACAACAATTACTTTTGCTTCTTGCACAGATTCCTGCACAAACAGTTATTCTTTTTCTTTGCTTTTTCCAGTGTGTACGCGAGTAATCTTAACAGTTAGAGCTGGGCAGATGTAATCCAGGCCTCATTTTATCTAAGCACATATCAGGTCAATGACTGTTCCCCAATTCTGAGTAGAAAAAAGGCTACAAGAAGACAAACAATTGTGGACTGCTACACTTAGATATAGCTTGTTTGCATAGTATATAATTTAACTATTTTATTTCATTAATATTGCTATGTTCATGGCCAGAGCTATCATCAATACCATTTAATACTTAATTGACACAGTTACTAGACTCTAGACCAACCATGGGATGATTTTGTTTACATAGGCCTGTATTGTTTTCTTCTGTACTTTCTCTGCCATTAGTCTTACAATTAAGAAATATGCCAATGTGTGTAAGTAGCAAGAACAAAAGTATCCCTTCTAGTGTGTACACAGCACTTAGGGAAAACTGGCGTATTGCTATAAAATTATATAGATAGTGACTTCTTCGGTTACATAACTGAAGTATAACATAATATATAACTGAAGTATAACATAGAGTAGGCTGTGCAAAATTCTTATATATTCCTGTGTAATAAAAATATAGGAAATCTTAATACTTGTTTTGTACCTAAAATCAAATTGCTCCACACAGTGTGTATACACTTTGTCTGAAGCTCAAACCTGAATATTTTTGTGTTTTTAATTAAATTTGGCTTTCAGTTTATAATATTTTATTACCTTTACTGGAATAAAATATGCTTCCACAGATGACTAATTTAATACCTGCAAAAATCCCTAACCATCAACCTTCTGACTTGATGGTGTAATCTAGAGATCTGTCATTCTGACATTGAAGTTAGCAAGTCTCTCTCAAAATCAGCAAATTATAATATGCCATCCATCAAAGTTTCAGAAATTACTCTAAATCCCTGCCTAGTTGTTTAGTGTACCTTTTATATCTCTGACTGGGGAAGGCCTTGTACGTATACAGTGTCTCAATGTTAAAGTGAGAATCATTTGGGAAAGCCAAATTTGCCTTTGTTTTTTGCCAAATGTTTGACAAATCTTTTTGTCTAAGTATGACTTTTCTACTTCACAGCTATCAGTTTAAAGAGTTGGTTTCTCTTTGCCTGGGAAAGGATATCTGACTAAAGATGCAGTAACATTGAACAGTTATTGATGCCATTAAATAACCTTGGACTGAATTTCCAACATGATAGAAATGCATAGAAGAGTGGAAGACTCTCTGAGCTACTTAGATGTATAACACCCAGTCCATGGTGGCAGTGGGCATCCCGATGGCTTTGATGTTGGATTGGCTTTCACTGTGCGGCACCTTTTTTGTCTTGTGTCATTTTCAGTGGGAGGTAGGCACAGTATTCTCCCCACATGCCGCACGATCTCGGTATAAAACAGAAGTGTCAGTAGCAAGTGATTATTTAAAATTTAAAACTGTTCACTCCAAGTTTGATCCTTTGTTAGAGGAGGGGCATTTACAAAGCAGATCACTCCCCAGCTTGATGGTGTCAAGTCTTTTGGCTCCTGTGAGGAAATCCGTCCCACTGTTACTGTGAGAATAGCACTTTTTAGTTGGAGAGGTGCTGAGATAAAATCTTTAAAACACAAAGCAGTGTTCCTTTCTCTTCACCACCCTTCACCGACTGCAGGAAATAGAGTCAATACACTGTCACACTTTAAGCTATATTAACAACCTCTGTAAAGTGGAGTTATATGATACTGGTATTGTATGAAGTATTCCCTTTTAAAAATGAAAGGCTTCAATTTTTTTTGCATCTTCTGTTACACAATGGAAGGCATGTGTTCAAAATTACAGAAGTAAAGAATCACGAGTACAAAGGATACTGCATATTAATCAAGTAGCAGGTTTTTCACAATCACTAGGGTGCATGTGGGAAGTTTGCAGGAATGTCTCTCTCAAAACAATAGGCAAAAATACCTTTTCTTACTGTGTGTGGTATGCGTGTGTGAGGATAGAGAGGTACTTGAGACAGCAGCCTGCAATATAGGCTTATGTCTGAACTTGGCACTCAGTGCCCAGCTGCTTATTGTTTGTAACAGCAGGAGCCATTTAGCAGTGGTTGATACAACTGAATGGCAGAACCCAGTTTTGTAAGGCATTTTCTGTACTTACCACAGTTTGAATCAGCATTAAATCCACAGTAAGTTAATGCCCTTTGATTTTTATCAGCCAAAGCTGATTTTTGTCTGTCAAGCTCCTTCTAGAATCTGATAGATCACAGCATGCAAGTTTTGTCTATGCTGACTAAATCCTACTTTGGAACATTGAAGCAAAAACCAAGCTCCTACATAATATAGTGCAAAGTCAACTCATCTCTTTCTTATCTCCTATGCTTCCAAAGAGTCTTAGGAGAGGTTAGGGCATCTAAAGAATAAATTGCTGCCTTTATTTAAAAGTTTCTAAGACTAGATTCTGCTGGGTTTGTTGTCATTAAGAAGTGTTTTTGTCTAAGTATGATAAGGATGGCAGTTTCAGCAGTTCGGTTTATAATCCAGCAGCACATTAAATACCTTCTTACCAAGATCAATGCATTTGTTAGAGCAGGAAATCACATTAATGTATTTGAATTTATTAGTATTTGGGACCTGACAAACTGGGATTAGAACATTTTAAGTATGCCCTTAAAGTATTCTTGTTGATGTTCCCAACATGTATTTTTGCTAATGGCTCCACCAGAACCATGATAAAAAATCAGCACTAAAAGCAAACATGACATTTTCAGACTTTCCCGAGTGTATTTAAAAATAAAAATAAAGATTCTAAAGGTATTTCTGTTTCTAAAACTACAGATAAATAGCTTGTATACTTTTCAGAAGTGCTGGGCAGATAGCTTTCGATAGAATTTCAATAAAGCCTTGTCATATATGTATGTATGTCTTTAGAGTCTAAAGATCTTAGTGTCCCTAAGGGGAATTTGAAGATCAGCCACTATTTTCTAAGTTAGTTGAGTCTTTGGAGAAAAGGTCTGTATTTCAACATAACAATTTGATACAGCTAAGTTTCTATATGGATAAGAGGAACAATTTCAGGTAATATTCGCAACTCAGAATATGCATTGTGGTAAAGGCTAGCATGGTTTTCCTCTTGTTTAGAGAATTTCTCTGAACTCCTGAAGACTGCTGGAACTTCATTATGTTTCTGTATGTCTCTGCTGCTGGCTACTGCCATCTTGTGTACTTCTGTGATGTTATCTGAATGGACATGTCTTACAACCCAGAAGGAATATTAAGATGTATAAAGTATATTTAGGGTATACTGGATAAAGCCACTGTACATTGTCTAAATATGGATAGCATAACTGGCAAAACTGTAAAAGACCTGCATCATTTCTTCTCTAGTTAAGATTTTAATTTTATCTTTGTAATAATATCACACCTTGTCTTTCCAGCTTGAAGCCTATCATCCATTTGTTTCTTTTGTATTGCAAACTGGGAAATTCTGAGATATGCAAATATGACTGTCACTGGTTGTTCAAGTGTCATTTTTTTGTCAAATTTCTGTTCTCCCCAAATAGAAAACAGAATTGTTGCTAAACTGAGACACAGTAACAAAATAATGTTTGGGGAGGCTCTGGGAGACGTTGGATGTGGGCCAGCCTCACCATTACTATCGGAATGTAATTTATTTGTTACTTTTTTCTCCTGTATAAATGTGAGGGTAGAGAGAAACTGTATTTTTAGAGGAGAACACATTTTAATGAAGGATCAAGGTGTACTTTGGAAGTATTTTTCATAAAGCATTTATATTCAGAAAGAAGCCATGGATTCTTCCCTAAAATAAAGAACATAGAGGAAAAAATAATCTTTTTTTTTTTCCTTTGGGATTATATTTGAAGGCCTATTTAATGGATAGACCTAGGCATAAAGTCTCTTAAGAGAACCTTTAACTATGAAAAGATGGTATGAAAGAAGTCAGTTTTAAAAATAGGAGAAGATATACATAATTACAAGGATAAGTTTTTCTTCCAGAGGTAAAAATTTTTGGCAATAGCATAATTGATTTCTTATTAAGACCAGAAGAAGAGTTGTAAAGCAATCTAGAGCATTAAATTTATTATTTAATAAGAAAGATAAAAATGATGGATTTTATTTTTTATTATTATTTTTACTGAATATTTAAGTCAGGAAGTAAAGTCAGAAACTGAATGCTACAGTCTACAAATATGGAGAGATTTCAACAGATAGTTTGTTCTTCTGGAGGAGGGGGGAATAAAATTAGAAAATTTTGGAAGAATTGGCATGTTTCATTTGGATATTTTCTAAGCAAAAATACATTTTGAACTTTTCTTTTCAATATGATTCAGTATGGCCTTGTCTTTTAAGATAGGATAAACCAGGGTAAATGATCTTAGATCTAAATGAAATTCTTTATTTATTCCCTGGTAGAACTTTTTGTATCAACCTGAAATAAAATGTCTATTGAGTCTTTAATTCTGATACAAAGCTAAAAAATCCATTGCTCACATACATGCTAAAATACTTATCTGAGCTTTTTTGTTTCTCAGACTGAGATAGATCAGAATTACCTTGTAGGGAAGGATATCAGATTGCAGCAATGAACTGAGGAAACAAGATTACATGTAGGCAGCCATAAGCACTCCCCCAAACTTTTACCCACACAAAGAAGTAGAAACAAGGATGATGTGAGTATTCTAGCAATTGCTTTTTGAAAGATTTTTCTTCTTCCCATACAAATAATACCACTAAAGCAAATGTGAATCCCACTGAGTTTATGGTGTCCATGTGTCAATAAAGATATAAACTAGATAAAAGCTTTTTCTTTTCATTCTTTTTTTTTCAACAATTCAAATTAAATGTCTAACTAGTTTTCAAGTTCATGCCCTGAACTTGTAGGAGAAATTCAGGAACTGCATTCTACATAATCTGTTCGTTTTGCCTTTAGAATAGGTAGATGACAGGAAAGAAAAGGTTATAAATATTATGCATATGACCCAAAAGAAAGGTTCTGTGTTTAAAGGTTGAAATACCGGGATCAAGGAACTTCATTTGTATTTGTAAATATTTCACACACTGCTTTTGTCTTGCAGAAGTTATGCTATGTGTCCGTGCTAAGTTTTCCATGTCTACAAAATGGGAATAGCACTTCATGGACAGTATGCGACTACAGCTGTTAAAGTGCTTGGAAAAACTCTAAGAGAAAGATCTGTAGTGTATGTATATAGGAAATTCAAATAATCGTTATGTGGTTAACTTTAAAGCATATATTGTAAGGCTGAATATTTCTTTATTTGCAGAACAGAGCTTCTTCACCATTTCAGCCTTAAAATGCTTTTCTAATTCTTATATTCCAGAATTACATAGAAGCTTATTTTTGTGGTCAAGGTTAAATATAATTGCAAATGCCATAGAGATAGTATTTCTGTACTTTCATTGCACTGATTCCTTTACACATCTGAACTGATTTAGGAATTCTTCTTTAACCTGGAGAGGTCCTTTGGCAGTCTTGGCTGTATCTGTCTCACTGATAACTTGTACTCCTTTACCCAGGACTTCGTCTTAGCAATTAGCTCCAAATACAGACTGAAGATGGCAGGTGCCAGAGTTCTTGTCAGTTGTACTCTAAGGTTTTAAAGACTCCTATCTTTTGACATTAAATGTAGATCAGCAGACTCTGTCACAGTGTGCAAAAGTGGACTGAAGTAATTTGCTAACTCGAGGCTTTTAATTAGTACGACTGAGCTCTTCAGGCTGTTTTTAATACAGGCTATTTTATAGAACAAATTGAGACAAGTCATGAAAGACAGGAAATGAACACATGTGACGTGGTAGGCTAAAGTTCTTGATATTTCTCTCTATTCATAAAAGAGAAAAAATACTGTCACAAAAATATATACTTATTTTTTCTTTTCTTCTTCAAGAGAAACAATTACATTACAGTTGCAAAACTGTCACTGCCTTGAGCACTGAGATTTATTTCCCAGCATCACAAAATCATTGAGGTTGGAAGGGACCTATGGAGATCATCTAGTCTGATCACCTCAAAGCAAGTTCAGCTAGAGCAGGTTGCTCTGGAAATTATCTAGTCAGGTCTTGGATATCTCCAGGGATGAAGACTCCACAGCCTCTTCCTCCTCACCTTCCTGGCTTTTCCTTCCTAAAAAGCTTTCATTCTTTGCAGCACTCCAGCATGTCTCTGTGATCCCTAATTCCTGTTGTTTGTTCCCCATTCTCATGCATTAGTGTATAGGCACTTCACAGAAGGATCCAGTTGTGCTGATTTCCCAGAATTCCCTATTACTTGATATCCTTTGGAATCATTTATTAGCAAAAACCCATCACCTTGTCTTTCTCAAGCTCTCCAAAGTGAAACAGATAACTGAAAAAAACTGTCTTGCTGTAAAATCCTACATCTATGTAGGAGCTACAGTGAACCCTTTTTCATTCTTCCCTCTTCTACCTGTGTTTACTTTGAGTGACTACATGATAAAAACTACATACCTTCTTTTCAACCAAGCTTGATGCTAATAGAGTGCTCTTGAAAGTAAAACACACCTGATTTTGCAAGATGTAGCAATGCTGCACCTTCCTTAATATAAAGTGCTGCACAAGGTTTTGGACTATGGTAAAGAATCATGGAGAAAAACATTTTAAAGGGATTCAGGGAGTACTGAGAAGTGAGGAGATTAAACCTGTAATCTCACAGTAAGAGAGACTGCTATTCTTGTAAAACACCATTCAGAATGTTTTCCTTTTATTGAATACCTTGCTGTGAATATAGACACTGCCTGGATTTATGTGGAAAGGACTAGTTTGCCTTTGTGTGCGGTGTTCTGAGGGGAACTAAAGTTGGTACCATGCAGGGCCTGTTTGAGCAAAAAATGATGTACATTAAAAAGTTTGGGCCAGAAGTAGGAGGAAGGGAAAAGATGATAAAAATTATCTGAAATTATCTGAAAAGAAGTGAGCCACTGACTCACTTTAGCTATCAAAATAGGAATACAGTGAGACCTAAAGAAATGAGGTTTTTGCAGATGAAGCCAAAAGCTTACAGCATAGTGATGAGATTGAAGACAAACAGAATGGGAGTAACATGGCTTTGAATACATTTGGTCATTTGAATGTTTGTGGCTAAATAGGCTGCTTGTGCAATTTAGGATGAAGCACCTGTAGACTTCGGTGCTGCGTGCTACAGACCCTTTACAGCACACTTTCTACAAAACAGCTTACAAAAAGGTCATCTGGAAGTCACATTTTGTCTGTCTTCTGCAATAGATGTTCCAGAGGAATTCTCCTCTACACAGAGCTAGGTCTTTCACTGATGTTTTTATTCTGCTCCAGGCTTTTTGCCTGGCATACAGGAGCAAAGCAGCCATGAGAATACATGCTAGAAATATGAAAAGATCCTATATAAGTACTTTCAGATCCTAAGATAAGGAGTACTATGGAAAATAGCATTTTACACAAGGATAAATTTTTACCAGAAGACTTAAATTGTAAATGTAACATAATTGATCTGTTTTACAGTTACGTGTAAGTATTATAAAATATCTCTTACTTGCCTTGTTAGTCTGTCTGCTCAGAATGGATGAGCAAAACCAACAGTGAAATATGTAAACTGAAATGTAGCATCACCAGGCATCAATACAATTTATGTTCTGCTGTTATTGCAAATTTTGTGGTTATGATAATAATGCTAAAGAGAAGTTCAGCAAGAGACAAAAGGTATATTTCAAACATGAGTAAAAAATAAAGAAAAAAAACCAAATTAATCAAAATGAAGAAAAGATTATAGAGACTTGCTCAGAAATTATATTGCATGCAATAAAACTGTTCCATAATTGGATGTACTATCGGGGAGATTCATAAGAGGGAATATACCTAGGGCTTCACACACTAAAATGATGTTTTATTTCTTTTTGACCTGTGATTGAAAAAATAAGAAATTTACAATTTTTCATATAATACGACAGGCTGGAAGCAGCACTGAGGAGATAGCGAAAGTTTAGTTGTGTCACAGAGTGAGGTAGATAGGCAGTTACATCTTCAGATACATCTTAAGCGGTTGCAGTTAAAGCCGCTGGAGATTATGAGTCACTCTGGAAAGTGAAAGCGTTATAGCTAGAATAAAGATGAGAAGCTGGCCATGCCTGTGACCAAAAAATGAGAGTTACCTGCTGTGATACTAGAACTAATTCTGTTCAGTAGTTTACATGACAGTGATTACAGTTAACTTGAAAGGCAAAAAAAAAAAAAAAAAAAAAAGGGAAAAAATGATGAACCCAGAGAACACCCTGATTCATTGTGAGACCAGTGAAGTCTGACATGTTTTGAAGGGACAATGTGGAATCTCAGAGCTTAGATTCATGTAAAGCAGGTGACATTTTGCTCAAAAAAATTATCTCACAAAATATCCATGAGAGACTGAGCATTCTTACAAAGTGAACAGCACTTCACTTTCACTACTTTTGGTCCTGGTTATTAGCTAGAGGCAGTGGCAATACAAGAGCTGAATTCATCCAGAATGCAGATGTATGCCTCTTTACCAAGCACATTATAACCTCCATGTGATGCTCCATACCAAGAGCACCTCAATACTTTGCTTCTTTCTTTAGGTTATCTGTCAAGTAGTCAATCTGCTTTAAAGCTTCAACTATTATCATTATTGACCTGACAAGTGAGTCAGGAACACACAAAGTCACTATTTGTCACTCTATGTCCGTGAGCATCCTCAGTCATTCCATTCCTTCTGCATCACTTGGGGAGAATATATCTCCATTGCATTCAGTCTTGGTACTGAGGTCTTGGGATTGTCTCTTGAAAATAACTTTTCCCTGAGACTGTCAGCCTTGCCTTTCTTTTACTTTGTTTCCTTTAGAACAGTCTGAACCATTACCACTACAGCCCTGCACAAAACAATACAAAAACAAAATAAAAAGTAACGTCCTTAGGTCCGAAAATACAAAGAAATCCCCCCAAAATACAAAACCACAAAGGACCTCAAAAAACTACTCATTTTGGTGTTAGAGCAGAGAGTTTTTTTCCTTTTATATAAATGCAAAAAAATCTGTTAGCAAGACCTCTTGTTTGCAAGACCAGCATCTTGTGTCTGGGGAGGAATAATCCCTTGCATCAGGACACATTGAGGGTCACCCAGCTGGAAAGCAGCTTTGCAGAGAAGGACCTTGGGGTCCTGGTGGACAAGCTGAGCAAGGGGCAGCCATGCACCCGTGTGGCAAAAAGGCCAGTGGTATCCTGGGCTGCATTAGGCTGTATTACCAACAGGCCACAGGAGGTGATCCTTCACCTGCACTCAGCACTGGTGAGGTCACATCTGGAGCGCTGTGCCCAGCTCTGGGCTCCCCAGAACAAGAAAGACGTGGACCTGCTGGAGTGAGTCCAACGAAAGGGCCAAAACGATGATTAAGGGACTGGAGCACCTGTTTAGCTTGAGAAGAGAAGGTTCCAAGGGGATCTTATCCATATGTATAAATGGATGGGAGGGTGTGAATAAGCCAGAGTCAGACTCTTCTCAGTGCTATCCGGTGACAGGACAAGAGGCCATAGGCACAAACTGAAACACAGAGAATTGCCTTTGAAAAAGCTTTTTTACTATAATGGTGATAGTACACTATGGAACACTGCAGCAGGTTTTCCAGAGAGGTTGTGGAGTCTCTCTCCTTGGAGATATCCAAGACCCGACTGGACAATGTTCAGAGCAACCTGCTGTAGCTGACCCTGCTTTGAGTGGGGCACTGGACTAGATGACATCTGGAGGTGCCTCAACTGTTCTGTGACCAGTGCTCATGACTTAGGATTTGGAGTTTTCATTACAGAAATTTTAATGAGTTCCTTTTGTACAAGTAAAACTAGAGTAGATGGGACAGATGGGGAAGGCAACAGAAGAAAACAGTTGATAAAAAATAGTTTAGTGGAGGCACATTATGTATACAAAAAGTACACAATCTGCAATAGTTAGATTTGAGTATAAAGAAAACAATATTTGATAATGTACCATTACAGCCAGTCACAATTCATAGCTCACAAATAATCCCTAGAATCCATGTTTTATTTTGTTTTCAAAATATTAGCCAGAAGCTTCAAGATGACAAATAAATTATTTAATCTTAGAATTTTTTTCCTCCTCACAAAAAATGCGGTGAAGGTCTTAGTTATTATATTTTCAATTACTGCTTAATCCAACTCTATTTTAAAAGCTGTGTTATATGTTAACAAACCACAATATTAGTTGTGAATGAGTAACTTTGTGAATATAATGCACTCTACTATAATTTCTGAAAGTGTAAAAATTCACAATGTGTTTCATAAAAACGGTGTTCACATCCATCATATGAAATACAACTTGTCACCACAAAAATACACCCAATAGTTCTATAAAAACTTCCATGCTTACCAGCTGTTAATTTCAATAATTTGAAAGAACAATATGGTAAGGATATATATTATAAATATCTGGAAAGTGATTTAACATAACTGAGAAAACAGTCCATAATGGAGAAAAAATAATTAAAAAAAAAAACCCTCAACATTTACATCTGTAACACACTCAAATTTTAAAGTAAAAATAAAGCAGGAGCTCGAGCTGCTAGTGTACTTACGTAAAAATCTGGTTCTCAGTTTCATCTATTGCTGGTTTGTTGGTAACACAGGGCGATCACCTTTCTGTGCCTCTACGTTCTTTCCCATTTTTTTCCCATCCATTAATCTTTTGTTCTGGGATCATCTCTTATTCATCTCTTATTCATATCTCTATAATGCACTGCACAAATATGTTCTAATCTCAATATTATTCTAGTGAGTGTGTATGGGTTAATTGATATAATGTGTTTTATAGGGACAGACTGCATGAATTCCTATGGGAAGTTTTAGATACTGCTGTGGACAAACTATCTTGTTTCAGGAAAACAGTTGTCTTCAGTTAAAGACATTATAAAAGAATACATCCCCAGAGTTAAGGCTAATTTAGTTACTAACCAATAACAAGGCAATTAGTTGTGTACAGCAGGCCTTTCAAGTGTGTTGTATCAAAATGAAAAAACAGACTAAATGACATGTTCTTTTTTATCTTTGTCTTTAACTAAAGACTGCTGTTTTATTGAAACGACCCTATTTGTTCACAGCTGCATTTAAAACCTTCCATGCAATCTGTCCATAAAAACAAAACAAAACAAAAGCATTTTTATCTGCTAACCTGATGGTTAATGGATACCTGAGGCCTGCTATCATGTCTTAGCTGATGATGAGGGTCTTGTGCCTGAAAGTCAAGGAAAACTAAAGCCAAATTAGTAAGTCTGCTGAGATGAAGATTTCTTGAAACCATTAGTTTTTTTGCCCCCTTTAATGTTTAATGACCATACTTGAAATGATTAACTAAATTGAGTCTGGTAGCAGAAACAGTCTTAAATTAAGCCAGAATACACCATACACTATATACAGAAATAGAAGATTTTCCTTCAGATACTTAAATAACCTTCTTCAGGATCAATGAACAGCAGGCCTGAGTTTTTCTGAAAATACTTGTTACTTGTTGTAAGGATGAAGCCACATGTTTGATCTTGATGATACTTGATTTTGCAGACAGTTGCAAATACTGCACAAGCTGCATGCAACATAAAACCAGAACAGTCTGAGGCTTATTTTTCCATTCTCAAAAGAAGTATAATAGAAATGTCTCAAGAAGACCAAAAACATGCTAGAAATTCTAATGGCAGCTACGCTGAGCTCTTCAAGGCACGTGTCATAGATCTGTCACATTCTTTGCATCCAATTTTGGACTCAGTGCTGACACCATTTGTATTGATCTAACAGCAATAAGCAGCCAGGGCCTAAAAGCAGGAAAGTTTAGAAACTGTTTTGTAGTTCTAGCGATGACCCCTAATCCCTGAGGCATGAGGCAAATTTGAAAGGTCATCATGTCACTCTGGGATGCAGGATTTTGTCCTGTTCATAATGCCATATGAAACTACAGTTCCATTGTCACGAGTAGCTCTGAAATGATTATGTGTTATGGGGAAATTACTGATGACTTCCAGAGTCCCTGTATCCATACCAAATCTCTTTTATGTCCATGCCTCCTGAGGAGGGCAATTAAAATAGGGTCTAATTGCTTCTATTAATATTTGTGGATTATCCTTGGGAAATGGGAAGTAAAATTAGTGAGTTCAAATCAAATTAGAAATAATAAAAAAAATTACATCAGATCTCATAGTTCAAAAACATCTGCTGCTGATACAGCAAACTAGCCAATTTTTGCTTTCCAGTTGTGATGGTGGATAATACTACGTGCTGGTAGTGCAAACAGTAAACCACACAGCATGGCATAGCACTGTACACAGTCATCTGGTATGCCCAGTCTAGAAATCAGGGCAGAAATTTGGAAATATTTTCTGGTAGACACCAAGGCACAGACCTCTGTGTTGAAGAATGAGAAAATAGCAGAAAGTGCCTAAGCCAAGAATCAATGATGTCAGCCGAAAGCTTGCATTATCAGGTTTTGCATCAGGCTCAACCAAAACTGGCTGGGCATGACACTTCAATTAAAAGTTAAGAAGACCTGTCAGTGATGGAGATTAATAATTCTTGCAGATAGCAATTATCTCTGGTAAGATGCTGTGAACCAACTACAAAGAACTAGGGCAAAGTTCTCCTTCCGTTTCTAATAGGTTAAATGCAGAATAATGAAGGCAAAATATGGCTTAATGCAGTGTAATCATTTACTAGCTAACTCCTACCAGTATCACATTTTTGTTTTTTACAGGAGTCCAGGTGTATCATAAGGAACACCACAGTAACTCATCATTTGGGATGTGCTGCCAAAACTGAAGAGCATAATTCTCTTCAGTTTTATTAATAGCATAAGGTATACTTTTGCAGTTAAGCCCATTCAACTTTTTGACAAAGAAAAGAGAGCCTATACCACCAGAACAGCCAACATTTTTTCATGACTGTATAAAAGGAAAATATTTTCTAGGAAGTACTTGCATGGTCAAAACATACTTAAAAAGAGATTCATGCTGAAACTTCAACTTCAGTAATGGCTTAACCTGACAGGTTAACGAGAACTGTGCAAATCGGTATTTGTGAAGTAAACACATACCCAGTTCACTGGAGATAACAGTAGATTGAATAAGTGACATTTAAGTGTGGTTTTTGTCTGTTTTTTTTTTTTTTAAACAAACTGTTTGTAATCAAATTATCATTCTACTCACAGGAAAAAAAGAAATGAGACCATGAAACAGAAAACACCCTTTACACACATAACAGTATCTCAGATCTCGAAGGTCCTGTGTCTAGTAGAAACACAAAGCAGGGTAAAGCTTTTACTACTGGCAGCTTTCTCCATAAAATTGATTTTGCCAGCCACCTAATCTTCCTGTGATTTGGTAGGCCATTGGTAACATGTGGTTTGATATAGCTGAACTAGAAATTGATGTTGTAGCTAATAGTTTGTATCAAATTATAGTTGCAGCAAAGCAATTGTGCCTTTAAAAGGCAACTTCATATTTTCTGGTGTTTTCCAGGGATAAACTACAACATGAAGTTATCAAGTGCTTTGTAGAAAATTTCTTAATTAGTAGTAGATTTCTGCTGGCTTTAGGGAAAAACACATTTGTCAACAAGACTTTTTATCTCTACATAATCAGGGCTTGAATTTCTAAGTTGTTGAGTGAATAGCTCCACTTGCTGCAGACTCTAAATGAAGACACTCTTCTACTCTTTTACTTGTGTTCTGAACTCCTTTATTTGTTTTTCTTAGAAATGCCTAGATTAACTTCATCAGTAAATTGATAATTACATAGGTTCAGACAGTAAAAACAAAAATCAAAAAAGTTATGCATATATTCAGTGATTAATCAATATTTAATTTTAAGTTACTTTGCATTCAAAGAGTATAGCTATACATAATGTAGCTGATCACTACGATAGAGGAAGAAAGTAGGTGGTATACTCTATATCCTGTGTGGCCACAGGAACTGCTGTTATGGAGACCTGCTGTGGTATAATTAGTACACTTTAAATACAACTGTCTCATTCAGGTGTACCTGTTCTACCTTGGGGGATTTCAAGAAAAGAACATAATTTGACCAAAATTAAAAACATAATGTTTGTAATCACTTTTAAATGAATATTTTACACTGTAAATACACCTGCTAGGAGTTCATCATCTTTTCTTCTTCTCTTTTGTGATTTCTTCCTTCTTTTTCTTGCTTGTTTCATGCCAGTAGTTTCCTTATGTAGTATCTTCTTTAATTTCTATCTATTATGCCCAATACAGGGAGCACAACATGAGCACCTGGTAGGTACTTTACTGCAGCTATAAGGTTCTCCAAGGATTACATCTCATCAAAGAAAGAGATCTGCAACTGCAAGTGTGTTGAGGATGGAAGGACAACTAGTTAGGTAAAAAACTCATTGGATGATTGGGGTCAGAGGTTCTTGATTAATAGGTTGCAGTCTACCACGTTGTCTGTGACAAGTGGAGTACCACATGGGTTTATCCTGGGACCTGTCATATTAAAGACCTGGAGGAGGCAATGGAGTGCACTTTCATCAGATTTGCATATGACACCAAATTGGGGAAAGAATCCAAAAGCTTGAGGACATGGCTGCCATTCAGAGGCACCCAGTCAGGCTGGAGGGGTGGTCCTATAGACACCTCATGAAGTTCATCAAGGACAAATGCAGACCCCCCTGGCAACAATATGGGCTGGGGCCTGCCTGGCCAGGGAGCAGCTCTGTGGGAAAGGCCCTGAGCTAAGCGAGTGGAGTGAGAGCCAGCAGTGTGCCCTTGCAGCAAGAAGTGCCAACAGCATCCTGGGTGGCATGAACAGGGGCAGAGCCAGGAGACTGAGCTTATCCCTTTCTACTCTACTCTGTGGTCATGAGACCACATCTAGATACTGTGTCCAGTTTTGGTCCCCTATACCACTAGTACAAGGAAGAAGTTTACAAATCAGAGCAAGTCCTGGGAAGGGCAACGAAGATGGCCAGAGGCTGGAGACCTGTCCTGTGAGGAGATGCCAAGGGAGCAGGGCTTGTTCAGCCTGGGACAGGGAAGGTTTTGTGGGCACCTCATAGCAGCCTGCCTGCACCTACTGGGAGGGTGTTGGAGAAGATGGAGCCAAGCTCTTTGCAGTGGTGTACGACAAGGAGGAACATGAGAGACAGCAGGCATAAAATGAAACAAGGAAGGTTCAAACTGGATATAAGCCTTTTTCACCATGAGGACAGCCAAGCAGTGGGACAGGTTACCTGGTGGGATTGTATCATCTCCATCCTTGGAGGTTTTGAAAACCAGGCTGGCTCAAACCTTGAACAGCCTGGTCTGACCTGAGAGCTGACCTGTTTTGAGCATCTCCTGAGGTCCCTTCTAGCCTGACTTAGCCTATGTTCCTATGAAATGGAAGTTTCAACAGTAGAGAGCGAGGCATGCACTTAAGTACAGTATAGAGCCTTGAGCTAGGGCCTTCCCCTAGGAAGTGGGGAGATGTTCATTTAAAATTTGCTCATTAGATCAGACAAAATACATTTTGTCTCCTGCATCCTAATCGAGTGCTCTAACCATTCGCAATAAGACAGAAGTGGGAAGTCAAATGTGAGACTTGTGAAGTCAAATACCAATTGCAATGTAGGAACTCTTCCCAGTCTGAGTTCTGTAGACATATGGGGCAGAACAGTGTTTGCTTTGCCTACCAAGGTTCAAGCCAATTAGTAATGGAGGGACTCCTAGGACCCTGTGTACTTGCACTGGCAGAAGGACAAATTGCTAGGGAACTTCGCTTATAGAAATATAGTTTCCTTCAGGGCTAGGTAGTAGTTGAATAGCATCTTTGAACAACAAAGTTTTGAAATTCTTTCTTTAACTCCTTTCCTAGAGCTAGCTCCTACACATTTTGTTCTGTTTTGCTCCTTCTCTCTCTAGTTAAACCATTGATCCAAAAGATCCCAGATTTTGGACAGAGGTACAATGTCTCCTATCATAAATTGAGATAAGATGGTATCAAATGCATACCTCATTCTCCTATATTGTGCACGGAATGAACTTTTTCTTTTAGAAAATCAGTTATGATGTATACTAATTTCATAGCTATCTTATTTATAAGTTTATGAGTCCTGATCACAAAGACATACTGAGAAATTCTTTCCCTCCTCTTCCCGCTCAGTTGCCCTTCACTGTAGTAATTCAGAATCCTGCAGACAGTGTCCGAATGTGGTATTCGCGTTTACTCAATAACACAGAGCTGGTGTATGAATTCTAAAGGTAGATGGTAGTGTATAGTTGAATTAGGCTCTGAATTGAAATTTTCAACAACAGACTACAAAAAATGGTTTAACAGTTGTTATGTGATTTATAGTATACAGTTTGAAGAAAAGAAACACAATAAAGAGCTTGTAGTGTGCTGAAAGCCATGCATAAATACAGTTAGCTCAAATGTCTGCAAATGCAAGAGCAGAATAATACAGCAACATTTTTTCTCATTTGACAGATAACATTTTATTGGTTTGTCTATGTTTCCTCCATTTGTGGATTGGATTATTATTTTTGCCACCATTTTGGCCTTCCTGTGTTGTTTAAATCCACAGAGGGGACTGGAAATGTCCCAATTGCATTAATTGCTTTTTTTTTTTTTTCTTTTCTTAAACAGCAGAACAAATCATGAACTTTTGACAGCTTTTGAATTTCACTTCACTTAGGTTTTACATGCACAGTTTATATATTAGAATGGCATCTAAAACTGCACACACAAAATTTTTAAATGTTCTTGTGACTAGCACGACTTCTGCATTTCTATTTGAAATTGTCACTGTGCACTGATTTCTTATTTAAATCAGAGACATAGCTGTTTAGGGCCTGAAGAAGCTGTGTTCTTCTAAACATCCTGATCAGTTGCTGTTTACCTAGCATTTTGAAAATGCCCTTCATTACTATATATCCATGTCTTTTATGCATTGCAGTACCGAGAGTACTACAGGGAGTTATATTCCATGGTGGCAAAAATGCTTGTGTGGAGTCAACTTTCTGTTTCATATATTTGTATTCTTGGTCTGAAAAACACTTGGAGGAATTTCATCTGTAGACAAAACTTGGAATAAATACGTGGAATAAAACATGGAATAAATGTGTGTGCGTGTTGCTTTTTCCAAGATTGATTTATTTGATAAAGATAGTAAAAAGGTCATGTAATATGTTTGAAGTTGCAGTCCCGGTCAGTACTGTGTTAAATTTTGCCATATAATAATTCAGACTCTGAGCAAGCGACAGATCAGAGGGGAGAAATTCTCTCCCTGTTACAGAACATGAGGAAATGTCAGTCTCTCACCTTGGGAACTCCGATTTCCAGAGCAGAAGAGCTGCTGAAAGCATTGCGAAGGTGGCATTCTCAATCTGTTTACCAGATACAACAGTATTCAGCTGCATCATCGTGCCAGAGCAGAGTGTGAAATCTTTTTTTCTGGCTGCAGGTTTCCTGCAGCACTGCAGCTCCTATTGAAACAAAAGAAATGTCTCACAGAAAAGGAACAAAGCTAGAAGAAGGATAATTAAAAGTTAAAAATGGCACACTGGGTGTTGGTGACTCTATATAGGCTAAGTATGTACGTAACTGAATTTATTGCCTTAGAAAATATGAGACTGTGGGTGACACTTGCTCAGATTCCTGTTGAGGGTGCACAAAGTTAGATACACAGGTTTTCCCAATACTAAAAAAGTCAAAAACCAAAAACCCACCAACTATCTTGCCCCTACAGAGTGAAATACACAGTTCTATAAAGGAATCTGAACAGTCGGTGAGCTAAGGCACCTGCTTCTGTGCATGATGAAAATAGAGCTTTGTGATACGTTCTTGGAAAAACACTGTTTATATCAAGGATTGAGATGCTCATTTTCTTAAAAAAGCATGACTTGTATGTGAGTCAGAGCTTAGTGAAATACTCTCTTACTAGTTGTTTTGGGGTTTATCGCCCTTCTTCATTTTTTAGGTCAGCTTCATTGTCACCATAGGTTCTCAATACTATACTTATAAAAAAAAAACCAAACCCTTTAGTACCTAATAGTTTCTAACTTACAAAGGTATCAGAATGCTCTGTAACTCTTGAGTAAAGCCCATAGTAGCAGTGGAGATATTTGCCTTTATAAGCTAGTTAAACACTACCGATTACTGTGCTCAGTTTCAAGGAACAGTGTAAAGGTAGAGTAGCTGCAACAAGGTGCAGCAAGGGACAGGGAGCCAAGCATGATACCATGGTTGGCCAGGGAAGGGCCTCACTAGCCAGGGCCCTGTCCCAGGGCACCCAAGCAGGGGAGCAGGGCGGGCCCAAGGGCAGCAGCCAGGTTCAACCAAGAGTCCAGATCATCAGACAAGTTTGTGGAGGCAGGTTCAAAGTAAGTCAATCAGCAGATCAGGGTCAGGATCACTGTGTAAAAACATGATGGCTTAAGCACTACGCAAACACAGGTGATTGCACCTGCATGCTCATCTAGTTGTTGTAACAAATAGAGCAATCACATGGACTGTCACAGGACCACCTACTATCTTTACAGTCTTTACAGGACCGTGTGGGTTTCATGTGGTGTGAGGGAGGGGAGGAGGGGGAGAAGGAGATTTACTGTGTGACTCCACAACTTGTTTCAAAGATCAAAATTTACTGCACAAGTTACAACAGTACAAAGCCACAATTCTTTTTAACAGAAACTTAGCTCAACTAGAATACTTATTTTCTAATTACACTAAAAGTTGTGCTAACAGTAACTACTTAGTAAACAGAGAAAGCTAACCAGTTTATGCTAACTGTAACTACCCAAACAAATGAATGAGGCAAACCAATTCTGATTGATCTTACACATGCATTGCCTCAGCAGCCAACATATGCTCAATCCCAGGGAAGTAACTGCAGGAGTGCTTCCCCATCCTAAGGGGATCCACAAGTTGGCAGACCCACTGTCACCTGCAAAGAGCCCAAGACAGCCTCCGGAACCAACCTCTATATACCCCTTAGGGGAAGGTGGAGTCGCCAGGCCAGTTGCAGTTCTCTTCGCGCAGTCGCAGTCCCTAGCTCCTGTCTGCTGCAGGGTTCAACTCTCCTCCATCGTTTTTATGACAATCGCACCCACAGTCATGGGGGGGGGGGGGGGGGTGGCCAAACAGCCCCAACTGCAGGCTAGCTGCCTTGAGCACCCTTCAGCACTGGAGAAAGGAGTTTGAATGACTGCGAATGACTGCTTTACTCTTGCAGTGGTGGTCCCAAGGAGAGCTCCCATAGCTGGGGTGAGAAGGAGTTCATTCCAGTCCGCAATGATTAACACTGCCCCAGCAGTGAAAGCAGGTGTTGTCTCTTAAGGTCCTGATGAGGAGGAGATAGTCCAGACCACAACAATCAGCACTGTCCCAGCAGTGAGAGCAGGCTTTGTTTCTCAAGGTCCTGGTGCCCAAGCAGGCCTTATCTCAAAGTCTTGATAGCCTCGCTTTTGGAGTGCAAAATACAGGAATGCAGACTGCTTGTAACTGGCACCAAATTTGTATGCATGGGGGGAAGCTGGGAGCATCCCTGCACATGGACTTATGTTTAAATCTCAATCTTTGATCCAGCATCAGTAGTCTGATTTGGTGGATGTGATGTAGGCTACATGTTTGTGTGGGTTAGCTGCCAAGAGGAAATTCATGAGTAGCAATTGATACGTATACACAGTAACTTTTCATTCAAACAAATAAGGCGGACTATTTAGCATATTTCTTATCAGAATATAATCTGAATTTATGGACAAGGTAAGGTTTGCAGGGACAGCATATTTTGATTCTCAAGTGCAATTTAGGCAAGAAACAGTCTGCATGCTGAGGCTCCCTGCTGAGCTGACCACAGCTTATCTCAGCTGTAAGAAACCTATAGGGGGCTTATTCTTCCCAAATAACTAATTCGTGTAGGAGAGTGGTAAATTAACCACTCCAAAATAGGTGAATGCCATATTTTGATCACTGACACAAACATTTCTTAAAAACCTTCTCTAAAATACCCCATGACATTTCTAAAATGAAATATTGCAAAATACAAGGAAACCACTATAGATATTTGCAAGCAGAGCATAGTTAATATAAACTTACTGTAAAAACAATATTATCAAGCACTTAATTTCTTACCTGGTGCCTTTGATTTTACATTTTCTAATTTAGCTGCTAACCAGTATAAAAGACCCAGCTTCCTAGGTAAGGTACTGTAAGTACATGTACATGTGGCACCACACTTCTACGATACAGATTTCTGCTCACATCAGTATTAAAAGACTCTATCTTTTTGTCTTCCTTTTCACCTTTAGGTGTTATTTTATCTATTGCAGTATTTTTATCTATGTAATTTATCTGTTCTTTACTATTAAAATCTGGCAAAATGTTTATATGCCTCTTGTAACCCTTTCTTCTTCCACATCTTTTCCTCTAAAACTCCTCTCATCAGCCATTCAGGTTCAGGTATTCTGATGGAATCCATTCTGTCAAGTTTTTTGTTTCTTAATGGCTTTTAATGCCCAACTTGTCTCTAATCTTCCTCACAGCACTGATCCAAGAGCATTTTTTGATTTTCATATTCTTTTCTACCTTTAACCTTTTGGGAACTCATCCCAAAATTACTGGTGAAAGTGGGAACTATTTGAGCTTCTGATTGTCTGATATCCAGCCTTGCTTTGTGGTGGTTGATCTAATCTACTGATTATTTAATAACACTGTTTGGGCTAATATGAAACTCAGTTAGTAGACTCTTAACATTCCTGTTTGGACTGTATCTAGCACACTAGTTCTTGTCAGATGGTGCATTCTGGCTCTAGTGCTTCTCATCAAGTTTCTTCATCCCCAGAAACCCATTTTTACCCATTAAAGCAGGTCCTGCATTCCCTCTGATCCAAGCCATTCTTGGCCCTGCGTTCCTGGCGATTTTATCTTCTCTTATGGACCTAGCTTTACCTACTTTTTTAATATTTAAAATATAATGCATATGGAAAGGACATGGAAGAGTTATTTAATTTCCATGGTGGCATGCTTATAAATCATTCATTCTGACCATGTGATGTAGATTAGATGCCTTTAATTGCAAGTAAATTGAAATACATTAAGTATTTTGAAATTAGTTTTAATTAGTTGCAAAGCAGAATCATGGAGGGTGTGTTCTCTTTGTGAGCCTTTCAACAAAACAACATAGATCTTTGAGTATAGAGAGGAGAGATTCAGACTGGTATCCAGTCAAGGTCTTAATTGCTGTAGCATTGCAGGCAAAGATTTCAGTGCAGATCTCCAATAGTTGTGTGTATGGCAAGAGTAATAGTTTTGTTGCTGTTGAGATCAATTTGGCACATTGTTTCCTGCTTTGTCATCACAAAATATGAATGGATTTTAACAGTTTAAAAGATTGAAGTGTAGCATAAGCTGGTTGCTCACTTGTGTTTCAGATTAAATAGTATTGGTTAGAGTTCATAAGAGATGATAATCATAGAGGTGTAGCAATAAAATACTTACAAATATAATTGTTTCTTCATTAAAGCCATTTGATGTTAATTTCCTTATGGTTCCTGATGGAGTAATTATAGCCCTTTTTGCAATTGCAGAGCTTGAAAGATTTGTAATGTGTGTCTTTTTTTTTTTTTCTTCAATGTGAGAGAATTCCAGCAAACAATGCATGGCATTTTTTTCCACATCACCCTCAGTACTTTCTGAGCAATGTCTCCATTTCAAAAGCCTCTGTCATGGTAGCCCTGCCATACCTGGACAGGGATGGTGTTGCTTCCTTCAGAGTTTACCACACGCCTCTTTCTCTGGAAATTATTTGGGACAGACATTACTCCCTTCTTTTCTCATCCAAAATATTTCACAGGCCATAATTTGCTGTCTCCCTGTGGCTTTTGGCTTCTTGGCCAGCAGTGAAAGTAGCTGTGTGTCAGAGAGGAGAACTTGATGCAAAGAAACCTCTGCACTGTACTGCAAGTTCAATTATGTCCTGTGCTTTGCTGGTAAACAGCAGTCCAAAAAGGCAGAGGGAGGAGGGATGTTTCCTCTTCGATTGCTCTGAATCAGCAACTAAAGAGTGCACAAGCAGGAAATTCCAATGGGTATAAGCATAGCATATAAACAGCTGTTAAAAATATCATTGCAGTATCATCTATTTCTGAATATAAGATTTCATATAATGCAGAGGTGGAGAGAATGATTAGGTCATTCACTTCAGTCATGATGAGCAGTACCAGATGGTCATTGCAATTTCATCTTTGTTTTCCTTGCCTCACATAGTAATCTAGACAGGTTTGCCATTGCACTTTTAATTTTTGAATAGTAACCTGCTGGCATTGTAAGTATTTTTGATAAGTGATGGGTACCATTTAAAGGTCAATGCACAGTTATCAAGCTTTTGTTACCAAGTGCTTATGTTACAATGATAATCTACGTTTGAGGGCATTTCTCGAGATCACTTGAAAACTTAATGTGGCAATGAATGTGACTACCCTTTTATGTAGCAGTGCTTTTGCATTAAGGA
The DNA here is from genome assembly GCF_036370855.1 of Dromaius novaehollandiae. NCBI lineage: Eukaryota > Metazoa > Chordata > Aves > Casuariiformes > Dromaiidae > Dromaius > Dromaius novaehollandiae. Next base: position 5,454,298 of record NC_088105.1, on the reverse strand, counting down.
TATTGTATCTTTACTCCAGAGAAAGAACAGATTAGAGTGTTTTCTCTAGCTTTACGTACTGGAGTCTACTACAGTTTATCTGAAAATTTCAGAGAACTCCTTCCTGCGCTCTGCAGCAGCATTTGCAATGCTAGCTATGTCCATGCTGCCTGTATGGTATTAATAGAAACTTGGTTTAGGCTCCTACATGCCTTTGTCTACTATGCTTAACCCCTGATCCTGCGCAATAATCCCCTCTGCCCTATGTCTTGAAACCCTCCAGGCCACCAGCTGACTGTAGGACTTGCTACTCAGTTGTCTTCCTACACATAATGGCAAATCACAACTAAAAGGTAGTGTTGGAAGCTGCTCTAACAACATCTTAGCCAAACTCTTGACTTAGCCAATGGTACATCTTTGGTTCCAACTCCAAGGTGACACCAAATACGGTTTCTTATTTGATTGCTGCGTTTCTGGAAGCAGTGGCTAAATGTATGGCCTCTAAGCTGAGACCAGCTGCTGCCAGTTTATGTGAACTGCAAGAAGATGAGAACTTAAGTTGTCAGCCTGTGATTTCAGTGTGCAGTGGGTACTGCTAGTAGCTGCCCCCCAGCTGAGTTTCTGTGCTTTCTGTCTATAAGTTTGCCACAACACATGTGGTTTGGAGAGCTTGGAAAGTCCAGGGGTTGTATTTGTTCCTTAATTAAGCACATTATTTAGACTTAGCCTAGTTATGTCTTTCTTTATACCAAAAGCTCCTATATGTTTTATATTGAAACTTTAAGCAGAAAGACCTGGACAAAGCTCTCTTTCAGATGAAGACTTGTTATTATGAATGTCTTCACCTATGTTTTCTGTTTTTTTCAGAGTTGGTTTTGCAGTATCTTTTATTTTTAGTTTTTTCCCATTAAGCAGTAGCAAAGTGGTTGAAAGAGGAATCAAGTTTCTGAATTGACAGCTGATATGCTCTTTAATGCATGTTTCAAAGACAAAGTGTTTGTGGAAGCAGAGCTTTCCATACAGTCATTTTATAAGATTTGGTGAAAAAGTAAATGTAATTGTATCTCTGTCTGACTGAAGTATGCCAGAGTACTTTGGAAATGCTGTTGTATCACCTCCTTTTATTTTAAATACTGGCATCCTAATCATGATGTTTCCTATCCTGACATGCTTCATGTGATCTGTTTTCTTCTGGTTTGCCTTTAGTAATCTGCTATGGCTAATAGTAGTGTCTTGACAGTCAGGATATCATCTGTCCTCTGTCATACATATGGCTTCAGACTGTACTGTTCTCTTTCGTGTATCACAGCTCCGGAGTTCTTCATGCACAATCTTCATCATCTGCCTTAAAATAATGTTCTGCTGTTTGTATCCCTTATGTGCTATATTTTGTCAAGATTTTTAGTATTATACACCTATTCTCTTGTTACATATTTTTAACTCTATGACAAGACTCGATAGTATATGTAAGTATTTCTGGATTCTGAGATAAGTTGTTATTCTGACAATTAATGGACTACTAAAAAAAAAAAGGCTCCACAATAAACAGGAATATCTTTTTGTATTTTCTATGCACTGGTATGTTTAACACTGGAAAGAGAGTAAATGAATGGCATGTGGATGAGCTGAGCAAAATGAATTCTGCTTTTCCATGCATCCATGGGGAGGATGAAGTAGTTAGACAAGTCTGCTTGCCTTTTGAGTTGCCAGTGTTATTCCAATTTCCCCAAATGTGACTAGATTGTCATTTTTTATATAGGGTCAGAGTTTAGACTTCTGAGCACCTCTTCCAACCTGTCTTCTTATAGTTACTTGTTTTCAATTTTCCCTCAAGGCTGATTCTAACATGACAGGGCTGTCGACTGAGTGAGCAAAATGTAATGACCTTCTGTTGCAACCAAAAAGAAAACAAGAGGAGAGGTGTTAAACCAAAAAAGCTTTACATTGCTGAAGGTCTGAAGAAGAGTTCCTTTGTTTGTTTCTTTTTAGCAGACGTTCCCTGCCTTCTCATAGTTCATGAGAGATGCTATTAATTCCTGGAGAGAATTTTCACTTTGCTGGACTGGAATTATTACATTATTTAATGTTGAATAATAAATACTAAGAGCAAAGGAGAAAATGCTTTCACTAAAGGTTTAAGTAACAACTGTACCTCAGCATTTTATCTTAAAGGGTTTCAGGTGCTGGAACACAGTTGTCCTATTCATTCTAATGCTCATTTTCTTGCTGTCTATAAAAAAGCAGAGCAGAAATTTGTCTGCCATAACCGACACTCTCCATTTTTTTAAATCTGCAGTTTAAACAATCATTTGAAATGTTGACTCAGTACCTCTGTACTCCAAGCAGAGTTCCATGGACCTACTGTAATGTCTTCTGGAGGAGAATTTTATTCAGAATGGGTCAGGCTACTGTATTTTCTTCTACAGTTGTGTATTTTGGGCAAGTCCATGGCATCCAAAAGAACTAACTTCAGTATAGCTCACTGAGTGAGTGAGCTAGTGTTCACAATTTTAGTCATTATCTCCCTACTTAATTTATTTTAGTTATATATTTATAGACATAGAAGAAAATGCATCTATCCTAATCCATGTGTCTGTCACCCAAGGTACAAATAACTGTTTTTCTGAAGAGTCTACTGAGATTTTGATCTTAATCTCCCAGTGTATCTCCAATTATCATCTTAAAAATGGATTTCACTGAGACTTCCTTGCTTTTCCGTCATGTTATGAAGACAAAATCCATTAGACAAAGATAACAGAGTACATTGAACTGTGATACTAGGAACTGTACAACTGTAGTAAAGGGATATAGATGTATGGCCCAAAACACACTGCAGTCTTGGCGGTGTGCAGATGTTTCTTGTCTCTTCTTAGGATTTTCTCTACTGGCTTCAAAGGAAACGAGAAGGAAATATGTTAATGAACAGTCACAGTCAGCAGTCAACGTCGGCAGCACAAGAGAAGAATTAGCATAATGCTCCCTAATCATATACAGCTTTTAAACCAGAAAGAGATTTTATACCTAATTACTTACTGATGATTTCACTGCAATATGAATGGCATTAGCTCACCATCTTGCTCTGAATGTATCTACATGACAAATGAAGGGGTGACTGCAGTGTGAATAAGCATACCTGCACCATCTCTTTTGTAGCCAGCCTGGTAACAGTGGCAGCAAAGTTATGTTAATGGCTATTTGATAGCTATACAAGCCTGCAGTTGCTCTGGGCAACTATTTGCACTTTTGGTAGGACAGTCTGTGCTACTTTTGTTACCAGTCCTAGATAAAGGTATTTCACTTTCATTTCAATGGCAGCCCAGCAACATTTAAGTTGGTTTTAAGCAAAGATAGAATTAAACAGGGAAGATGAGTAATCAAGTACCCTAAAAACAAAAGAAAGTTTGAACCCTGGCATAATAACTTGGAAGAAAACTGCAATGCCATGAGTATTTTTGGCAAATATCTGCATTGTGATAGCATTTTTTTTTTAATGCATGAAACTCTCAGATCAAAAATTGGTGTAACTATGTTCTTTGTCAGGGAGCCAGATATGTTGTGTTCGCTTTCAGTGGAGAGATGACCACATTCTCCTTGCCTATTCTTATTCCCAGGTCAATCAGAAAGGGGCAGAAATGGGGCATACTGACTTTGTTTGAATTAGCATCAACAAAAAATGTGGCAATTTCTAGTACTCCTTCTGGTGTTTCAGTTGCTGGAATGCTAATAACCCTCCCAATTCCTCATTGTGCCAGACTGGTCATAACCACAGGTAGATTGCTTAGATATATCTTACCAGGGAGAGATTTTCTTGTTGATAGTCTGATTACATCTAAAGAAACATATCATTGTTTTTTAATACATGGATTTGTGAACAAGACTTATTTGCACAAAGTTTGCTCTCTGCATTCTATTATTACTTTGTTTTCCTCTTAGCAGTCTGAGGCTCCTCAGGACAGCAGAGTGCTGTGAAAAGATGCTGTCAGGGTTATACAATTGAATTTATTTCTGCATTGTTAAAATGGGCTTTTCTTACTGTAATAAATCTGTCCTCATAAGAGAATCCTGCTATTGTATCGGTAACATGGCTGTTGAAAAAGGAGTTTGTGTTCTAGTCTGCCGTATCGATTAATTTGATCACCTTCAGGATGCGATGCTGCAGATACTAAATCTTTTGTTTATTGCTGTCATAATTAGAGCTCCACAAAAGACTACAACTTCTTTTCTGTAGAAAAATGATCAGATATCTCTGGCCCTACAAGAATTCCTCTTACATTTCTGTTCTGCAAACAGAAATTCACTTGGCAGTGTGTCTGGGAAAAGCAAATTCATGAAAAATAAATTGTTAGAGTCTGGGTGAGAAGACTTCTGAAATATATTCACAGGTGGACATTTTTTATCCAGTTGAATTTGTCCTCTCTGAAAACAAGCTTATGATTTTTCTTTATCCATTTGAGAACAACAGACTAACTGGATTTTGATTTCAAATGTAAGCAATCTGTTGTCTAAAACTTTTATATAAAAAAGAAAGGACATGTTATATTGATTCAGCAATAGGGGTTTTCACTGAATGCAAACAAGGGTAAAATTTATGAATTTACTTGTGAGTAGTTTTCGTTTATTGTCTAACTCATTCTTCTATTTCCTATAGAAAACAGTGGGTATTGATTCAATGGTAGCTAAGGTTGATAGAACATTATGGACGTTTTAAAGCCAAACCAAACAAGTGCTTGTTGATGCTGGTATTTAGTCACCAGCATAACCTCCAAACCAAGATGGAGCTGGTATCGCAACATAGCATGCATTCTTGGTCTGCTTGTCCCATTCATTTAGCAAGTCAAGCTTTTTGGTTTGGACAGCAAAAGCTGAAAGCTGGTGCATTTTTACAGATAAAAAGAAAAAGGTATATTGTAGTGTTTGATATCCTGACATGTTTGGCAGTATCTTGTTCTGCCTCTGGTGCATTTAAAGAACCTTTATGAAAGAAGTGATATAGTAACCAAAACCAAACAATGGGGATCAATAAGATTGCTGTAACTTAGACTTGAGCTTTTTCTTTTTGAGCATCTGCTGTAGCTGCTGTCTGAGCAATACAGATCTAATTGAATGCAGCTGATTATGTTGTTTTGTCCTTTTTACCTCTATTGAGACATTTACTGTTTGGTTGAATTTCCTTACCTGATAGGTGGAATCAGATATGCACATTTTTTCCTGTCCCTTTGTCCCTTCAAGTAATTTTGAAATGGCATTTTTCATTAAAATACATTTACTTTTGCATCCCATGGGTGAATGAGGTTATTAAAAAAAAAAAAAAAAAAAAAAAAAAAAAAGCCAAGACCTCCTGAGTCAGTGAAGTGATGACATACAGAAGGGGAAGATAGTCCAGGAACTGATTCAGAAAACATTTTAAATGTAGGGCAGGTTCTTAGTTACAAGAAATTATGCAAAGTTCCTGCAATGCGGAGAGTTTAACATGTACCTGAGTATTTTGCTGAACTGTTGACTAACTATCAGCTGTGACGCAGCTTACTCCAGTCATCACATGGAGTATCTTGTGTTAACAGACTTTTCTAGAAATAAAAAAATGAAGATAAGAATTGACCCAAAGTTTTGTCTATAAGTCAAATCAAGGAGAAATTGAGTCTTTTTTCTATGTCCAGATTTTTGTATTTAAAACTCTATTTTTAATGTGTCTGTGCTTCTTGGTAGGTATCCTGTGCCTTCAGAAGGTCATCCAAGCATATCTTATAATTCTGGAACCTCTAACCCTTCTTTTTGTCTTTATTGGTCAAAAGTGATGCTGATGAACCTAATGACTTCTGTCCTGATAGAGATCCACAGTTCATCGTTGTGTTCTGACCGGGTTGCTAATGTATAATGCTCTTGTTTCAGCAGACAGCCTACCAGACCAAGTCTACTTTTGAACCCTTTTTCCCCCTGTGAACTTGCTAACCCAAATGGTGGTGTCTCAAGATATTTTCAGAAGCAACTAGGATTTCTTTGTGCAGTGATGTGCATCAAATGAACAAAAAAGAGGCTATAATAATGAAATATTAGGGTTCTTTTTACCATAGTCTCTTTGCCAAATTGAAGCAGTTCTAACTTTACTGAGGCAACCCTGAGCCTTCGAAGCTGTGCAGCAGGGAGTATATTCATACAGCTACTTCTTCTGTGACCCCAATCAGACTTTCACCTACTTCAAAGTTTCTACCTTTGAATTTACTTCATTTGTTTTAAATAATTCCCTAGGTAGCTGGGAAGGAGCTTTTCAGTGGTATATGCATTCTGTTATATTCTAAGTAGCAATAGTAGAAGTTAATTCTTGCTGTACACATATGTGGAAAATTCAAGCAGGTATTACACTTCTGTTCTGTGGAAGTACCCGCTGCTCCTTCCCCTGGAGAGTTGTACACAGTATTTATTATCATCGTTGAGATACCCTGCTACCTGCCAATGCACTTTTTTAGCAATGTGTGTGTAATGCCTCCTGCAGTGAAGGATCTGGGAATTAAGATTGGGAACTGTCAGACTGAGCACTTCCAGAATGCTCTTTTAAGCATATTTGCAGGATCCTAGCCTGTGCTTGGGGAAAAATACTCTTTGCTTGATTCTCTTGTGTTCTCATAGCATATAACCATTTTCCCCAAGTCATGTGAGTGTTAAATAAAACAGAATGATGGTAATTATATCTATTTTTTTCAACAGATATAATCATCCTTACCTAGGTGATAAAGGTGTAGTTTGTTTCATATGTGACAGGCTTCTATACTGGTTTGTATTTGGAAGTTTTACAGTTGCATATCCAGTGGAAATGTCAGAAGCCAGTGCTTACCAGGCTCTATAAAAGTTACTAGGATTCACCTGTAAGCTGTTTACATATAGATCCCGTTCTTGTCAAAGTTATCAGAGTGGAGCCAAAAACTGAAAAAAAAGCAATCTAAAAGCAATTGAACTTGAACAGATATCTCCTGTGAATTGATGTTGGAAAGGTGCTTTGGCAGAGCTGAACTGCTGTAGCTTGGAAATGTTTCCCTTTGATCAGTGTAGGATATGTGCAATAAGGATATCAATTACAAATTCTCCTAACTTGTGAGGATCTATTGTGCACTTAGATTAGATATTGACCATGAATATATTTAACGATTTACACAAACTTGGAAGTAGTTGTGGATTTTGACTACCAAGATTTCTTTGGTGTTTAACTCTCTTGTCATTTTGCATTTCATTGCTATATCTGCATTTGACAGCTAAAACTATTTGGAACACTTTTGTTATGGTCCATTAAAATATCTATATTGTAGCCCTGTAAATAAGAACTTGCTATTGCTAGTAACAGGCCGTAGGCTTTGCGTTATATTAACAGCATAGGCCTCTAGACCTGTCGGGCTTTATCTGGACTTGTCTTGGCCAACCTGGAGATTTCTTTTAGGTTGTAATTGCAATTATCTAACAGCTGAGTAACTATTGTCTACTGTTTTAGCCTTTGCTTTTCTTTGTAAAATGATGTGATGTAACGCCTACTATTTTATGTATTTTGTAACTAATGGAGAGTTGTAACATGCATTATAACATTCTGTGTAGAATAAAATGATATCAGACCTTAGGACCTGGAGGGACAGTGGAAGGATAACACCAGAGAAAGGCATAGATTCTAAAAAGTTTGTGAATATATAATTTTACTTGTATGTAATTTGAACTATGACTGTTAGTATCATTATAACTGGATGAGTATTTCTTTGATTAGACTGTTAAGGCTTCAATTAAACTAACAATAAAACCTTGTAATATTCATTCCTTTCTGCTTATCACAAGATCTTGAATGTGACAAACTGGTGGGGTAATTCAAGCAACCTACTCTTTAGCTTGGGCACGAGAAATTGGTATTCATATTGCATATCGTTATATGCAGATCCTTTTCAAGGATTTCTAGATCATAATCAGCAGTTCAGCTAAAATTTACCAATGGAATTTAATTAGTAGCCTCAAAATTCAAGTATTATAGGAATGCTTTATTATGTCTTAAACAACTAGAAAACCAGGTCTACTTGCTATTTGCATTATTTGTATTCTTCTTTATCCTTCACTGATAATGTTCAAAGCCACTCTGACAGTGGCTGCTGTTCCATCCAGCAACTCTCTCTCAACATATCAATATGTGAAAAATACACTGGAAAATCCAAATGACATAACAGCAGCTGGGAATCCATACTGTCTTTAACATATGTCAATAGAAAATAAAATGTTTGTCTTTCACATATTTTATACATCATGTCTAAGGCTCCTGATTCTTTTCTCTTATCAAACATTTCAGCATAGTATTGTAAAACCATTTGGCCAAAGTCAATTTTATCAACACATTAACACAGGAAGCCTTGGTAACTATTGTGGGAAGCAAGCAAACTCCAAATTCCTCTGAAATCTGGCATAGAAGAACAAGATACATGAGTGGCATATGAGAAAAAGCCCCAGTAATTAATCCATCAGGAGTTCGGGGAAAAACAGGGCAGTAATTTAAAGGCTTGGGAGAGTCCCCAATGACTTACTATGAAAATTCAGTCTGTTAAGTTCATCAGTGAAAGACTGACTTGATCAGAATCTGGAAAGTCTGGGGAACAGAGTAGTTGACTATAGAGACATATTTAGTCCAGCAAGCAAAAGTACAAGTAGATCCAATGGCCAAGAATTAGAGCTAAGAAATCAAGTGTAAAATCAAAGTAACTAAACACTGGCAAACCATACAAAGAATACAGAACATTTTTTAATTGAATTAGGCATTTTTAAGTAAGATGCTCTGCTTCAAAGTGCAAACAAATGGAGGAAACTAAGGGTTAGGAGGAAGAACAAAATGATTGTAGTAGAGCCCATGCTGTACAGCTAACTTCATGTGATGCAAAGATAATTTAATGGATTTTGATATGAGTGATTTATAGTTCCCTTTACTTACTTTATCAGTAAAGCTTTGTATTCAAACTGTACCTTTTAAGCATATTCTTACTGCTACAATTTTGTATGAGGCCTCTGACAGAATGAATATATTGCGTCTACATAAAGACATAGGAAGCCTAATGTTTGGTGTTAGCTACCAGTGACAGTGAGGGGACATTATGTGATATAACTGGAATATTTATGGAGATTTATTGGAAATTATCATTAAGAGTGTAACAGGAAAAAAAAGTCACAGTTGAGTGAGATCTTGAAAGGTACTTTGAGATTTGGCATCTCTCAGAAGCTTCTGCATGAAAATCTTTACAGTGTCTGTAATATAATGTCTAGAACAACCATGTCTGATCTATAGGTGGCCTGCAGAAATTGCTGTGCATACAGTGTATCAGCGTGGTCAGCTGTTAATCTGTCTTCAGGAAGCCCAATACATCCTAACAGATCTGAAAGATATATGTTCTTTTCATGACTGAAGTTGGAGTATGTTCTGCTTCTCTTCTCAGGCTGATTCCAATAAGCGTCCTTTTTTTTCATAACTTTTGGTGGTATCTGAGATCCATTGTTGCTGGTGGTAAAGAACTGCAAAACTGACTAACACGCTGCTGACAGCACAACTGGCTGATTGCCCTTTACATGTCATAAAAAAGGAGGTGTTTAGTGTGTTAATACTTCTTTCGTATAATTGGTGGATTAACGAGTAAGGCATCATTAGTGTCAAGTTCTATCATTAGCCTCTCTTTTTTTTCAGCCAGCTATTGGTCAGTGCAGATCATATTAGCTCTATATTTTTGTTCTTTCTCTTTTTTCCCCCTGTTTTCTTATTTTGCTGCTTGAAACAAGGTATGCTTTCAAGTCGAGTCAACAAGAATTCATGCGAAGCTAAAATCTCTTACAGCAAGTTTACAAGATGGGGTCTGATGCTGCTTTTGTTTCCTTTTCGTTTTATTTACAATTTACAATATCTATGTCTATGGAGGAGGAAGGATTGAGCTGTGATATTAAGTTAGATTGAAAAATTTGGTTCAGTTCCTTTCTATCATGAATTCCTTATGAAACAAACATCAGGAAATGGGATAATAATCTTTTCTTTATTTCCTCTTTTGCCTTTCCTTTTTAGGACTGCAAAACCTACAGGACAAGAAGTCTGTTACTTACTGTGTGAACACCCCACAGCACAATGTACTCTGGCCTGTGTTAACAATTTTTGTGTTACTATAACACAAGCAATGTCAGATAAGTCAAGTGTGTGAGCCAATGTATTGTGAAATGCCACCTTTTAAATACTTTGCCTTACTTCATATTCATGCACAAGTAAGATACTTTCATCCTAATGAAATGCAACCAATTCTTATACGTTTAACTTCTATCTTCCTTCTCCCTTTTACTACACCTGTCTTTCTAAGAATAGGCCAATAAATAACAAAAAAAATCTTTGTAGTTGTATAAGAAGATTTTTGTCTCACAAGCAGTTTAATAGAATCATTTCCTGTGTATGAAATATATGGTGAATCAGTTGCATTCATATTTTAGAAAACAAACTGGGAAATATATTGAGGAAATATTTATTGCCTTCCATCACTCATCTCAGAATAAAAGATTAAAATGACATGAAATTAATATACTTTATTAAGTATATTAATGTGTACCATTGTTTCCTTTTTAAGAGGGAAAAAATATTGTACCTAATCTCTACTGTCTGAAAACAGGTTAAATCATGATAAATCAAAATATTTCTGAGTATAGAAGGAAAGAGAAAAGTCAAGTGATGTGTATTGCCATTTCAGCATTGGAAGGGGAAGGCACAGGATGTGGTGGGAAAGCTAACTGTTCTGGTCTCACACCTAAAAGAAATGGGTCAAAGTCTGATATCTTATAAATGTAGAAAAAACTGCTCAGTAACTACCTGGATACTTTATTGAAACACTATTCTTATTAATTATCTAAGCTTCAAGTGTAGAACAATGTTGAAAGAAGTGAGAGCAGACTATTGCTCCACTTACCACACTAAGGTCACACATTGTGTGCTCTTTATTAAATGTCAGACATTGCTGCTGCTAATTGCCTTCCCCATGCAAACAGAACTCCTCTGGGCTAAATGGTGAATGCTGCATATGACTATATTTTGTAATAGACAAAGACCAAAAATATGGAAGAGAGAAATAAACTGCGTTACTGATTCAAATAGATATTTCTTCCTAGGTTTTAAAAATGTGAATTTAAGTTCCTATTAGAAATGGACCAATGAGGGAAACAGGGGAACAAAAGACTTCTGCTCTCCTCTTCTAATGGAGTGGTACTGAAAGTCACCTTATATCTTCTTTGCAGATGAAATAACTGCACTCAAATTTATAGAAGCACAATTTTACATGAAAAAGGAAGGAGAAAAGAATGCATACATGAAGTTGCTTTCTTTTTCAGGCAACAAGGATTTATGTAGTGCAAAATCATCAAAATCACCTTAACCCAAAAAGGACTGAAGATCATGCTCTTTGTTAATGTGGTACTCCAGAGAACTTCACATATCAATATTCTCCCACATAAAGCTGTCATGTTCTAAGTGTATATTTTACCCCAGTCTAAGAAAAAAATTGAGAAAAAAATCCAGGTTTTAGCTGAGTAAAAAAATTCTATTAATTACACACACCAATCAGATCTATTTACACTTTTGTTTTTATGATAATTTGGAATTTTGACTTTCAGCAAATACATTTCTGCAGGTGTCACAGAAATGCACAAAAAAGTTGAATCAAGCTTCTTGACAGTATAACCAAAAGTCACATTAGAGTAGGCTAAATATATGTGGATGGATTTTTTTCAGATTTGAATGGAACATATATTGTTCCTTCTTGCTATTATCAAGCAGTTGAAGGAATATTTTCATATTCTGTAAAAATCTAACAGACTGCCTCCTAAAAAAGAAGTCTTAAAATCCTTTCAAAAATTAGGAAATTTAAGAAATTTTAAGAAACTTGTTAAGTAATTCATAAGTCTGCACAAGAAATCAGGACAAAGATGGAGCTGAAATTCAATTTGAACAAAGGATATCCTGATTTCCCAAGCATTACTTAGTATTGTGTGTAGGAAAAAATATGAATAAAAGTAAGGCTACTCATAAATTGTTGATGTTTTGTTCCTTTTCAGAATCAATTCCTTTAAAAATAAAATTGTGAAACTCATGAATAATTAGCTGGTGAACTAATGCACCTGTACTGCCTTTGAATATAATACATACATTATTATTTCAGGACGCTCATTCAATCATAATTCTCTCACTTGGTAATAATTCTTTCTTTAAAGATGCAGTTTCATGTAGAACTATATTTAAAAGGTTGACCACAGAGCCACAGAGTATTTAAGAATATACTTTGGATTTAAGCAAGAATAATAAGGTGAACCTGTGCCAATAATTATCATAGAAAAAAATGCTAATATTTTACTTAAAAGTTAAGTGTAACTAGTAAGATTATGCGAAACAACACGTAAGCAGTTCTTGCACATAGCATAAGCAGATTATGATGAAATATTTGCACAGTTTGGGACAGTGACCTTTGAGAAGGATGTGGACCAATCAAGTCCAGCAGAAAGCAATAAGAACAGTGTTTTTAACAGAAAATCTGGTGAAAATGAATTAACTGGGGTTCCTTAGTCTGGAGAAGTTTGGGGAGGTAATACACCAACAGTATCCAAATACATGCAAGACTACTGGAAAGAATGGAATAACCTCTATATCTGTGGTGGATGGAAAAAGTGATGAATTTAAATGTAAAATTAGAAAGACTCTGGCTTAGACATTAGAAAAGACTTCATGATGAGAAAGAATGATGAGAAGGTTGGTAAAGCACCCGTAAAACCACATCCTTTATACACAGGGACAAATCAAGAAGTATTTGGAAAGAAATAAAATGCATATGAGATTCATCTTTGGTGGAGTCCTTCCAGAAAGAAAGAAGGCAGTCATTTGTCTTCTGCTGTTTATCATATTTTCTGTCACATTTGCTAATTATCAAAGAAACTTGCAGATGGATAGTCAGAGTTTACTCTCTCCCAGCTCACCACTTTTACTTTATCTTCCAGTGAAGTAACCATCATTGAGGCATGATGCCAATCATTTCCATGGTAACCATTAAGACATTGGAATTTCACTACAGGAAACAGAGAATTTACATGAAAACAAAAGCCTTTGTCAAATATGAATATTTATAGCTCTGGGCAACTCTCACAAAGTGTAATGGATGGCTTTTTCAGAAGCTGTCAGCTATATTGTAGCTGTATTTCTAGTGAGCTGAGCAGAACTCCAGCAGACTTTTGTGGAAGCTGATGAGGCAGCCTGGAACATTTTGATAACCTCACATTAGCATCTTTGAGATCTGAATTGCTTATTGAGTAAAAACATCTGTGAAGCTTATGGTATCTGTTTGTTGCTTGCCCGATTGCAATCTTCTCAACATGGTTAGGTCTCAAAAATATGTAGCCAAAAAGTCTAATAAATAAGTAGCTCTTGTGCTTAGCATACATGAAAACACTATTAATTTATAGTTGGTCTAAGAACTCTGGTTTTAGGTGGTTTCACTTTTGCAAAAATTGAGAAGGAAACTTTTTTTTTTTAAATTACAGACATTGATCTCTGCCTTACTGTGAATTATTTTGGTAAATTTGAATTTGACTTCAATTTGT